>NC_135237.1:417607466-417920435 GCF_051348905.1 Ranitomeya variabilis | reverse complement strand
ACTAGCCTTAATGACGCAGCGAGATTGGACCATGAGCTATGTCATAAACAACACCATTCTGTTGTCAGTGCTGGATCCACAAAGAGTTAGCACCATCCCTGAAGCTAATAAATGACCTCAACCAAAAAGGATTGTGAGCTGTTGTTGCGTGTGATTGTTTTTTAATACGTTTTGGCTATTTTGTTTAATTTCTGCTTATAAAGCTATAGTTGCCGTCCTGTTGTTATTAAGATATACAGTATGTGAAAGTGATGTTTTTTTCTTTGTTAGCCCAGGGACATTAAGGGTATGTGTCCACGGTCAGTAAACGCTGCGTGTTTGACGCTGCAGCGTCAAACACGCAGCGTCCAGATGTTCCAGCATAGTGGAGGGGATTTTTTGAAATCCCGTGTCCACTATGCGTGGAAACACGCACGCGGCGGGCCTGCGACTCCGGACATGCTGTGCGTCTTTTCAGATGTTAGTAAAGAAACACAGTAGTGACACCAAAATCTGATTATCAAGAGAAGATTGAGTATAATATATACTATAATTTATGGATCACCCTCTGTGTGCCAATTATAGTGGGAAACCACTAGAAAGTGCAAAACAAAGCTCCCAACATAAGGACCCGAGCCAATGAGAACAAGACAGGGAATATTCGTAATATTAAATTATTTAATTTATTAATAAATAGCAATATTGACAACCATTTATTGAAGAATATATAGTAAAATAAAAATAGTTAAAATACATATATTATTAATAATTTACAAAAAATGTGCACAGTAAAAGCCGCAAAACCATGAGGCAAGCCAAATACTATATAAATACATATGGCAATTTATCCCAGTACACACTAGAAAAAAATAAATAATAAGAGAACCAATAATAATAATAAAAGAATATATATAATATGTGTCAGTGATAAGGATATCACTAAAGGCACCAAACAATTCACTCTCAAATATCCAGGTGACCATGTGACAAAATAAAGTGCTATGTGCAAAAATCCAATTACCACCAAGAACTCATGAAGTGTTAAAAAAGGGGGCAAGAAGGCCAAAAAAGTGCAATGTGCCAATGTAAATGAGAAAATGCCAGTTACTTACAATGATAGATAAAGGGAGTGACCCCAGGCTGCCAGCGGCTTTCTAATGTGCACCCCGACGCGCGTTTCAGACACGCAGTCCTTCATCCTGACGAAGGACTGCGTGTCTGAAACGCGCGTCGGGGTGCACATTAGAAAGCCGCTGGCAGCCTGGGGTCACTCCCTTTATCTATCATTGTAAGTAACTGGCATTTTCTCATTTACATTGGCACATTGCACTTTTTTGGCCTTCTTGCCCCCTTTTTTAACACTTCATGAGTTCTTGGTGGTAATTGGATTTTTGCACATAGCACTTTATTTTGTCACATGGTCACCTGGATATTTGAGAGTGAATTGTTTGGTGCCTTTAGTGATATCCTTATCACTGACACATATTATATATATTCTTTTATTATTATTATTGGTTCTCTTATTATTTATTTTTTTCTAGTGTGTACTGGGATAAATTGCCATATGTATTTATATAGTATTTGGCTTGCCTCATGGTTTTGCGGCTTTTACTGTGCACATTTTTTGTAAATTATTAATAATATATGTATTTTAACTATTTTTATTTTACTATATATTCTTCAATAAATGGTTGTCAATATTGCTATTTATTAATAAATTAAATAATTTAATATTACGAATATTCCCTGTCTTGTTCTCATTGGCTCGGGTCCTTATGTTGGGAGCTTTGTTTTGTCTTTTCAGATGGCAGCATGTCCGTACACCTTGCGGGGACGCAGCGTCCCCGCAAGGCATAACACAGGGCCCTATGGGAGGGGGGTGATGATCCCGGATGTGTACAGTTAACACATCCGGCATCATCGCGTCCCAGAAGGGGGCGGGGCTTAGCGCCGAGCGGCTTCGCCACTGCGGCGATACCGCCGGCCATCCTGAACGTGGACACGCAGCCTAAGAAGTCTTCTGACTGGTTGAGACACTACTTTGATTTGTTTTACAATTTAGGTTCACAAGGCACTAATTTGGACAGAGCGTATGTCTGATACAGTGAAGTATCTGAGGTCACTATCTGGCTTTTTGAACTTTTAAATCAAAGTTGTCATTAAAAATTATGTTTTATTATAAACTTCTTTTGTATGTGTAGCTTTTTGTCTTAGAGATTTCTGATGTGTTTTTTATTTTCATTTTTTATTTTGAACTGTGATATGTATATATATATATATATATATATATATATATATATATATATATATATACTGCTAAAAAAAAATAAAGGGAACACTTAAACAGCAGAATATAACTCCAAGTAAATCAAACTTCTGTGAAATCAAACTGTCCACTTAGGAAGCAGCACTGTTTAACAATCACTTTCACATGCTGTTGTGCAAATGGAATAGACAACAGATGGAAATTATTGGCAATTACTAAGACACACTCCATAAAGGAGTGGTTCTGCAGGTGGGGACCACAGACCTCATCTCAGTACTAGTGATGAGCGAACATGCCTGCCACTATTCGGTACTCGCCCGAGTATCACTATGCTCGGTGTACTCGGCGAGCAGCGAGCATTTCCGGGATTATTCGGCGGTAACTGTAGTCTCCACCCAGCAGTTTTGGCGGGCTTTAGAGACCCAATCACACTACAGGGATTGTCTGCCAGGCCATGAAATGCCGCAGCCATCTTTGTTGTGGTTCTGCAGTGATTGGCTTGGCTGTACAGCATCATCAAGAGTAAAAGAGACCTGTCGCCGCCCTGCCCGCCGCATTCTGTTCCTGTTTCAGCGAGATTAGGGTGAGCTGGTGCCAAAATAGGGTCAAAATCGTGGTTTTTAGAGGTAGTGTAGGTCTGCAACTCTTACATCTACAACTCCTGATAAACCAACAGACCTTTTTAGGGCTAATTCGTGGGTCCCGATATTGCAGCGCTAGGTAGGCAGGGCACAGCATATCCACATCAGTGCAAGGCCTGCAGGCACTGTATGTGCATCCATTGCTGCCACTGCATCCCTCCCAAAGCTCCATAACTGTCTGCTGCTGCTGCAGCTTATTTGCTATATACCTAGTTGGATTTTTTTTCCAAAAATTCACCCCCCCCCCAAAAAAAAATATACAGTCTATTCTGTCAGACTGAGGCCTGTTGAAAAATCATAGTTTGTCAGGCATACGAAGCATAGTTGTGTGTGCTAGCCTTGTGCCGCATTTTTTTTGTGTGTTTTAAATTCACCGAAAAAGGCCTCATATATCTGCATGCTCCAAGTTTGGTCATTGTAGGACAGTGTACTTATTTTTTGGCTGTCTGATACTCAAATTCTATACAGCACTATTTTGCAACTACAGGACACAGTTTTATAAGTGGTAAAGTCCATATTATCACACGGTGATTCAAACAGGTGCAGAGAGAAACTCAAGTCCACAACACTTGGTGCAAATATCAAATGCAGCTCAGCAGTCTATAGGAAACTTCAGAGGAAAATGCAATCACGCAGAAAGTCTATGAAGCACAATTATTCTTGAGGATACTTGACACGAATAAGTCCTTGCTTAGTCCACAACACAGATAGATATGCTTATAAGGCAGTTCAAATAATATCTTAGCTCAACCAGGGAGGTCTGGGTAATAGTATCAGGTTCTTACAGAGCAGAAACAGCTTACAAGTCCAGCAAGTGCAGATGGAAGCAAACATGAGCAACAGATGAAGGAGGATTACTGGAACTGGTGTATGCAGCAGGAACTCAGAGCAGAGTAGCAGGATAACCCCACAGGTTCACAGGAGCAGGTGTTGTGTATCCGCTTTTTGGGCTCCCCTGGTGGTTGCTGGTGGTACTGGTGACTTGTTTGCACTTTGCTGCTTCTGTTCACCTGCTTCCATCAGTGTTTGGGAGTTTCCTATTTAGCCTTGCTCTCCAGTCATTTCCTTGCCGGTCATCATTGTAACCAGAGCCTTCGGTTGCATGTTCCTGCTACTAGTCTGCTGATCAGCTAAGTGGACTTTGTCCTTTTGTTTTGTACCTTTTGTCCAGTTTGCAGTTTTTGTAATTCTCTGTAGCTGGAAGCTCTTGCGGGCTGAAATTGCCACTCCTGTGTCATGAGTTGACACAGGAGTCTTAAAGTAATTTCAGGATGGTTTTTGAAAGGGTTTTCAGTTGACCGTGAAGTCCTCTTTTGTATCCTTCTGCTATCTAGTAAGTGGACCTCTCTTTGCTAAATCTACTTTCATACTGTGTATGTCTTTTCCTCTTAATTCACCGTTATTACATGTGGGGGGCTGCTATCATCTTTTGGGGTATTTCCCTAGAGGTAAGCCAGGTCTGTTTCTTCCTCTACCAGGCGTAGTTAGTCCTCCGGCTGGCGCGTGGCATATAGGAAGCCGTAGGTATGCTCCCTGGCTACTGTTAGTTGTGTGGTAGATTTAGCTCACGGTCAACTCGAGTTTCCATCACCCGAGAGCTCGTTCGTTACTTATATGTTTCTTACGTTCCCTTGCCATTGGGAATCATGACAGTATGACCGGCCTGTGTTAAACTTATTGGCAGAAGAAAGGAGAGAAAAAAGAAGTCTGTAAATTTTTTTTTTTCCCCTTTTTCCTCTATGCTTGCTCCATAGTTGGATCAGTTGTATTTCAGCTTTAATTACAGCCTTTGCCTTTCTCTCCTTATAATCCTTGAATGGCTCTGAGCTCACCTGTTTAAAGATGGATCCTCAGAGTTTGGCTGCAGGTTTAAATAATCTTGCTACGAAGGTTCAAAATTTACAAGATTTTGTTATACATGCTCCTATTTCTGAACCTAAAATCCCTACACCAGAGGTGTTTTCCGGAGATAGATCTCGGTTTTTGAATTTCAAATATAATTGTAAGTTATTCCTTTCTCTCAAACCTCACTCCTCAGGAGATCCTGTCCAGCAGGTTAAGATTGTAATCTCTTTGCTGCGAGGTGACCCTCAAAATTGGGCATTTTCATTGGCACCAGGGGATCCTGCGTTGCTCAATGTGGATGCGTTTTTCCTGGCTTTAGGGTTGCTTTATGAGGAAACTAATTTGGAGATTCAAGCTGAAAAAGCTTTGATAGCCCTATCTCAAGGGCAAGATGAAGCGGAGATATACTGCCAAAAATTTCGTAGGTGGTCTGTGCTTACTCAGTGGAATGAGTGCGCCTTAGCGGCAAATTTCAGAGAGGGCCTTTTTGATGCCGTTAAAGATGTTATGGTCGGGTTCCCTGCGCCTACAGGTCTGAATGAGTCCATGGCAATGGCAATTCAGATTGATCGGCGTTTGCGGGAGCGCAAACTCGTGCACCATTTGGCGGTATCTTCTGAAGAGACGCCAGAGAAAATGCAATGTGACAGAGTTATGTCCAGAAGCGAGCGGCAGAATTATAGGCGTAAAAATGGGTTATGCTTCTATTGTGGTGATTCTGCTCATGTTATATCGGCGTGCTCTAAGCATACTAGGAAGGTTGACAAGTCCATTTCAATTGGCACTTTACAGTCCAAATTTATTTTGTCGGTAACCTTGATTTGTTCATTATCAGTTATTACCGTGGATGCCTATGTGGACTCTGGCGCCGCTCTGAGTCTTATGGACTGGTCCTTTGCCAGGCGCTGTGGGTTTGATTTAGAGCCTCTGGAAGTCCCTATACCTCTGAAGGGTATTGATTCTACACCTTTGGCTTGTAATAAACCACAGTTCTGGACGCAAGTGACTATGCGTATGACTCCAGACCATCAGGAGGTGATTCGCTTCCTTGTGTTGTACAATTTACATGATGTTTTGGTGCTTGGATTACCATGGTTACAGTCTCATAACCCAGTCCTTGACTGGAAGGCTATGTCTGTGTTAAGCTGGGGATGTCGGGGGGCTCATGGGGACACTCCTATGGTGTCCATTTCGTCATCTATTCCATCTGAGATTCCGGCATTTTTGTCTGATTATCGTGATATTTTTGAAGAGCCTAAGATTGGTTCACTCCCTCCTCACAGGGATTGTGATTGCGCCATAGATCTGATTCCTGGCAGTAAATTTCCAAAGGGTCGTTTGTTTAACCTATCTGTACCTGAACATGCTGCTATGCGCGAGTATATTAAGGAGTCCCTGGAAAAGGGACATATTCGTCCTTCTTCATCACCTTTAGGAGCCGGTTTTTTCTTTGTCTCTAAAAAGGATGGCTCTCTGAGGCCTTGTATTGATTATCGTCTCCTGAATAAAATTACAGTCAAATATCAGTATCCGTTGCCTTTGCTGACTGATTTGTTTGCTCGCATAAGGGGGGCTAAGTGGTTCTCTAAGATTGATCTTCGTGGGGCGTATAATTTGGTGCGAATTAAGCAGGGGGATGAGTGGAAGACCGCATTTAATATGCCTGAGGGCCATTTTGAGTATTTGGTAATGCCTTTCGGCCTTTCTAATGCACCTTCTGTCTTTCAGTCCTTAATGCATGATATTTTCCGTGAATATTTGGATAAATTTATGATTGTGTACTTGGATGATATTTTGATTTTTTCTGATGACTAGGAGTGGCGTCATTGGCTTGAGGGTGCCAGACATCAGGTGGTAGTTTTGACTGATCACAAGAATTTAATTTATTTGGAGTCTGCCAGGCGCCTGAATCCTAGACAGGCACGTTGGTCGTTGTTCTTTTCCCGGTTTAATTTTGTGGTCTCGTACTTACCGGGTTCTAGGAATGTGAAAGCAGATGCTCTTTCTAGGAGTTTTGAGCCTGACTCTCCTGGGAATTCTGAACCTGCTGGTGTCCTTAAGGATGGAGTGGTTTTGTCTGCTGTCTCTCCAGATTTGCGACGTGCTTTGCAAGAATTTCAGGCGGATAGACCTGATCGTTGTCCGTCTGGTAGACTGTTTGTTCCTGACGAATGGACCACTAGAGTCATCTCGGAAGTTCATTCTTCTACTCTGGCAGGTCATCCGGGAATTTTTGGCACCAGAGATTTGGTGGCTAGATCCTTCTGGTGGCCTTCCCTGTCTCGAGATGTGCGTGTTTTTGTGCAGTCTTGCGATGTGTGTGCTCGGGCCAAGCCTTGTTGTTCTAGGGCTAGTGGGTTGTTGTTGCCCTTGCCTATTCCGAAGAGGCCTTGGACGCACATCTCTATGGACTTTATCTCGGATCTCCCTGTTTCTCAGAAGATGTCTGTCATCTGGGTGGTGTGTGACCGTTTTTCTAAAATGGTTCATTTGGTGCCATTGCCTAAGTTGCCTTCCTCATCTGAGTTGGTCCCTCTGTTTTTTCAAAATGTGGTTCGCTTGCATGGTATTCCGGAAAACATCGTTTCTGACAGGGGTACCCAGTTCGTGTCTAGATTTTGGCGGGCAGTCTGTGCCAGGTTGGGCATTGATTTGTCCTTTTCGTCTGCATTCCATCCTCAGACCAATGGCCAGACGGAGCGAACTAATCAAACTTTGGAGACTTATTTGAGGTGTTTTGTGTCTGCGGATCAGGATGATTGGGTTGCCTTTCTGCCGTTGGCGGAGTTTGCTCTTAATAATCGGGCTAGTTCTGCCACTTTGGTTTCTCCTTTCTTTTGCAATTCAGGGTTTCATCCGCGTTTTTCATCTGGTCAGGTTGAATCTTCGGATTGTCCTGGAGTGGATGCGGTGGTGGATCGGTTGCATCGGATTTGGGGACAAGTGGTGGATAATTTGGAATTGTCCCAGGAGAGGACTCAGCAGTTTGCTAACCGTCGTCGTCGTGTTGGTCCCCACCTTCGCGTGGGGGACTTGGTGTGGTTGTCTTCCCGTTTTGTCCCTATGAGGGTTTCTTCTCCCAAATTTAAGCCTCGGTTCATCGGTCCTTATAGGATTTTGGAGATTCTTAACCCTGTTTCCTTTCGTTTGGACCTCCCGGCATCTTTCGCTATCCATAATGTGTTCCATCGGTCGTTGTTGCGGAGATATGAGGTACCGGTGGTTCCTTCTACTGAACCTCCTGCTCCTGTGCTGGTGAAGGGTGAATTGGAGTACGTCGTAGAGAAGATCTTGGACTCCCGTATTTCCAGACGGAGACTTCAATATCTGGTTAAATGGAAAGGCTATGGTCAGGAAGATAATTCTTGGGTAACTGCCTCTGATGTTCATGCCTCGGATTTGGTTCGTGCCTTTCATAGGGCTCATCCAGATCGCCCTGGCGGTTCTTGTGAGGGTTCGGTGCCCCCTCCTTAAGGGGAGGGTACTGTTGTGTATCCGCTTTTTGGGCTCCCCTGGTGGTTGCTGGTGGTACTGGTGACTTGTTTGCACTTTGCTGCTTCTGTTCACCTGCTTCCATCAGTGTTTGGGAGTTTCCTATTTAGCCTTGCTCTCCAGTCATTTCCTTGCCGGTCATCATTGTAACCAGAGCCTTCGGTTGCATGTTCCTGCTACTAGTCTGCTGATCAGCTAAGTGGACTTTGTCCTTTTGTTTTGTACCTTTTGTCCAGTTTGCAGTTTTTGTAATTCTCTGTAGCTGGAAGCTCTTGCGGGCTGAAATTGCCACTCCTGTGTCATGAGTTGACACAGGAGTCTTAAAGTAATTTCAGGATGGTTTTTGAAAGGGTTTTCAGTTGACCGTGAAGTCCTCTTTTGTATCCTTCTGCTATCTAGTAAGTTGACCTCTCTTTGCTAAATCTACTTTCATACTGTGTATGTCTTTTCCTCTTAATTCACTGTTATTACATGTGGGGGGCTGCTATCATCTTTTGGGGTATTTCCCTAGAGGTAAGCCAGGTCTGTTTCTTCCTCTGCCAGGCGTAGTTAGTCCTCCGGCTGGCGCGTGGCATATAGGAAGCCGTAGGTATGCTCCCTGGCTACTGTTAGTTGTGTGGTAGATTTAGCTCACGGTCAACTCGAGTTTCCATCACCCGAGAGCTCGTTCGTTACTTATATGTTTCTTACGTTCCCTTGCCATTGGGAATCATGACAAGCAGGTATATAGCCAGGGAGTCACCAGAGGTCAGGAGCTGGATGCAAGGCAGAATACTCTAGCACAGACTGAAGGCTGGGGTGGAGTTTTATAGCAGGAAGACACAGTGCACATGAGACCAAAGACGCAATCTTGGAAAAGGGCAGTAATGCACAAAAAGGTAATAAAAAATGTTCAGAGCCCTGACAGTTGGCAATGACTGCCTGAAGTCTTGAACTCATGGACATCACCAGACGCTGTGTTTCCTCCTTTTTGATGCTCTGCCAGGCCTTCACTGCGGTGGTTTTCAGTTGCTGTTTGTGGGCCTTTCCGTCTGAAGTTTAGTCTTTAACAAGTGCAATGCATGCTCAATTGGGTTGAGATCAGGTGACTGACTTGGCCATTCAAGAATATTCCACTTCTTTGCTTTAATAAACTCCTGGGTTGCTTTGGCTTTATGTTTTGGGTCATTGTCCATGTGTAGTATCGAAACGAAGACCAATCAGTTTTGCTGCATTTGGCTGGTCTGATCACACAGTATGTTTCTGAATACCTCAGAATTCATTCGGCTGCTTCTGTCCTGTGTCGCATCATCAATAAACACTGGTGACCCAGTGCCATTGGCAGCCATGCATGCCCAAGCCATCACACTGCCTCCGCCGTGTTTTACAGATGATGTGGTATACTTAGGATCATGAGCTGTACCACGCCTTCGCCATACTTTTCTCTTTCCATCATTCTGGTAGAGGTTGATCTTGGTTTCATCTGTCCAAAGAATGTTCTTCCAGAACTGTGCTGGCTTTTTTAGATGTTTTTTAGCAAAGTACAGTCTAGCCTTTTTATTCTTGATGCATATGAGTGGCTTGCACCGTGCAGTGAACCCTCTGTATTTACTTTCATGCAGACTTCTCTTTATGGTAGATTTGGATATTGATATGCCTACCTCCTGGAGAGTGTTGTTCACTTGGTTGGCTGTTGTGAAGGGGTTTCTCTTCACCATGGAGATTATTCTGCGATCATCCACCACTGTTGTCTTCTATGGGCACCCAGGTCTTTTTGCATTGGTAAGTTCACTAGTGCTTTCTTTCTTTCTCAGGATGTACCAAACTGTAGATTTTGCCACTCCTAATATTGTAGCAATTTCTCGGATGGGTTTTTTCTGTTTTCGCAGCTTAAGGATGGCTTGTTTCACCTGCATGGAGAGCTCCTTTGACCGCATGTCTACATGCAAAACCTTCCAAATGCAAGCACCACAGCTCAAATCAACTCCAGGCCTTTTATCTGCTGAATTGAGAATACCATAATGAAGGGATTGCCCACACCTGTCCATGAAATAGCCTTGGAGTCAATTGTCCAATTACTTTTGGTCTTTTTACAAACAGGGTGGCACATTTTAAGGAGCTGAAACTCCTAAACCCTTCATCCAATTTTAATGTGGATACCCTCAAATGAAAGCTGAAAGTCTGAACTTCAACTGCATCTGAATTGTTTTGTTTAAAATTCACTGTGGCAATGTCTATAACCAAAATTAGAAAAATGTTGTCTCTGTCTAAAAATATATGGACCTAACTGTATTTGCCAGTGTAGTATTTCCGTGACAGCCATCACATATCTGCGTTCTCCAAGTTTGGTCATTGTAGGCCGGTGTACTTATTTTTTTGCTGTCTGATACTCAAAGTCTATACAGCACTATTTTGCATATCAAACCAAAAAAAGGCCACATATTTGCCAGTGTGGTATTTCCGTGACAGCAGTCATATATCTGCGTGCTCCAAGTTTGGTCATTGTAGGCCAGTGTACTTATTTTTTTGCTGTCTGATACTCCAATTCTATACAGCACTATTTTGCATAAATTCACTTCTCAAAAAAAAATTGAATACAGTCTGTTATGTCAGGCTGAGGCCTGCCTGGTGTTTGAGTTTGAAAAATCGTAGATTAGCAGGCATACTGATCAGATATTATTTCGCTACTAATAAAGACATTTGTGTTGAGCATTAGAAATAGTGCAGGAGTCCATTTAAAATGGTTAAGGCAAGGGGCAAGTGACGGGGTAGTGGACATGATGCTGATGGTGCATCCAGAGGACGAGGTCGTGGCCAAGGTGAAAGTGGGCAACAACAAAGACCTACATCTTCTCGCTTGACCTTCCTGTCCCAGTTTCTAGGGGACTGCAGCACACCACTATTGAAGCCAGAGCAGTGTGAAATGGTTGTTGGTTGGATAGCGGATAATGCTTCCTCTTCTGCCCATCTTAATGTGCAGAAAGTTAATTATCATGTTATTCAAGTTGTGGCCACTGGAGGTCATCAGTTGCCTACCTTTCATGTTGTTTACCAACTTTTCCCTCAGAAGAGCAATGTCTTCTGGGTGAGTTCCGCCCTCATTCTTCTTGTGGAAGACAAGCTTCAGTAGCCATTTTTCCTCAGGTCTGAAGAGAGGCACACGTGCTCCTGTCTCACTTACTTTCCTACCCATGTTCTAACGGATCTCGGTACGTTTATAAAGGGTTAAATGCATCTTATGTTTGTGTTAGTATTTGAGCCTTATGCAGCTCCTATAGTCTGATATAATTAGGCAGATTGTGCTCGGCAGCTTGCAGTTAGGTTAATGTTTACTCTGCATGTAGATAGAGGCATCTTTGTATAGAATAGGGCAGTGCTGTTAGAATTACTGTGCAATGCACACTGTATAATTCTTGCTGTAATGTCCCAGTTATTTATGTGACTGCACCCTGTATGTGCATATACTGATAAGCTGTTATTCTTTACACCAGTCATCCACTATGATTATTCACTGAACATCCACTTTGTACATCAACATCATTCACTATTCGATCATCTACTATGAATACTATCCACCATTGTTGTTCAACGTTATAGTTTATGCTATCATCACCCTAATAAATAAGACTTAAGCATCAACACAGTCTGTTTACTGGGATGTGGATGAAGGTTTAGCCGTATGTTGGAATCCACACAGCATCCTACGTGGAGGAAGGCAGAACAGTGAAAAACGAGACCGCCAGTCGCAGGCGGTGATTGTAAAGTAAGAACAGATTAGCTGCCTTCAGTGAAACTGATAGCCGGTCGCAGGCTGTAGTTGATCAGGCTGTAGTTGATCAGACTGTATGGAACCGCTAACACCCACACTGCTCTGCATTCAGGTATCACAGCAGCCGCCATACAGCCGCAGAACTATACTGCAGCCCGCCAAGAAGAGCTACATCATTCCCGTCACGCGGAAGCTCACCGCACATAGACTCAGTTTCCCGCCAAAACACTCAGCAGTACACAGCTAAGCGCACAATGTCTCGAAACAGCACATCCTCACTCAAGACGAGGTCACGAGCAAGCTCTAGCAGGTCACCATTAGCAGAGCTGGCTGCTGTCGCTCGTGCTGAAGCTGAAGCAGCCAAAGCAAGGTCCTCCTTCGCCGAGAAAGAAATGCATCTAAAGCTGAGACAAGCAGAGCATGAAGCAGAAAATGCACATTTGCAGGCAGAACAAACTGCACGCCTGCAAGCCGAAACCGCACGTTTGCGGGCAGAGCAAGAGGCAGAAAGTGCGCGCCTGCAAGTGTCTCTAGAAAGACTTATGGCAGACAAAGAGGCAGCAGCGGCAATAGCTAAGGCAGAGTACTTGGAAGCCATGAAGGATCCTGATTATGAGGGAAGCAGCAACGTTCTTGGAACAGATCTAGAGCAGCAAGATCCAGCTCAGCACATTGCAGAGTACGTCCATCGACACTCCAGCATGGACAACACCCTCGACAGACTACATCGATCAGCCTACGCCGATTATCATCGATCGAACCCCGAACTTCGCTACTACAAACCAGAAGACGTCCAGCACAGAGGAGTCGACTACAGCTACCATTCCACTGAGAAGAAGGTACAGCTCCCACCTCACCTTAAAGAGACATCTTTTTTTTTTTTTTATCAATTAGTGTTTATTGAAGATTTCCAAAACAATACAGTACAGTCAAACAGTAATAACAGTAACAGAGGTCAACTAAAAATGACCAGAAATAAGTGAGGAGAAAAACAAAACCAATCAGAAGGGGGGGGGGGGTGAGGGGTAGGTACGGTAGGGGGAATAGGGGGGGAGGAAAGGAGTATAGGCATTCACAAGACATTATCTAGCAGTTCAGTTATAGACAAGGGGTCCTGGCAAACTGTGGCAGAATAAGAATATTACAAACACAAAAACATACATGTCAATTATGCTTACTTATTCCCACTCAAGTAAATGGTCAAACAAGGTGGTGCGGGTCAAGAGAGGAATGACCACTATGTAACCAAGGGTGCCAAATATTTTGTCTTTTGGTTTTGGCAGTAATGGAGTGAGCCAAGGCGAGTTCATATTGGCAGTGGACATTAAGTTTATTAATTAATTCTCTAATATTGGGAGAATTAGTGTCTTTCCATCTTGAGGCGACTAATAACCTGGCAGCTATTAGAATATGTGATAGTGTACCTTGAAGTATGTGTGGAATGTCCTCCAGGCCGATGTGAAGAATGACCTGCCTAGGTGACAGAGTCAGCTGGATCCCCAAGACCTGTGCAATTAAAAGGTCCATATCTCTCCACCAGGGTTGAAGAATTGGGCACGACCACCAGGTATGTTCCAGAGTTCCCCTGTGACCGCACCCCCTCCAGCATTTATCCGACCCGGCAGGGTCATAGTGAGCCACCTGAACTGGATATTGATACCATCTAAGGTGTACTTTTTTCAATTGTTCAAGATGATTGACGCAGGCAGATACCCGTAATACCTCACCCAGTCCCTCCTCCCAATCGATCGGGTCAGATAGGAAGTCCAGATCCTGTTCCCACTTGATCATATATGGCAGTTTAACATCTTCTGCTGGGTCATTTAAGGCTTTATATAATATTGAAATTCCCTTCGGGCCAGAGTCAGGCAACAAGAAATAACCATTAACCCTGTTATTTAAATGGGAGTTGAAGAAAGGCGAGTCTGGGGAATTATGAAGTAGATGACGTATCTGCAAATATTGATAGAAATATCTCCGGACATTCGGGAAGCTGGATGCCAAGCGGTCAAAGGGGATAAGGCCAGTGGTATCAAATATCTGCTGTAATGTTACGATTCCAGCATCAATCCAAGGCCGGAGATTAATAAATGGGATGTGTGTCTCAAGGGCTTTTAAGAATAGGGAGTCATGAGATAATTTAATCAAGGAAGGGACCAGTGTCCTCCAATAATGGAGCGCGATTTTCATGGTTGGTAAGGTAGGGGAATAATCAGTGATTGCAATAGATTTGGCCTCAAGAATCGTGCGGGTAGATCTAGTTTTGGCATAGTAGTTTTCTATTTGGAGCCATCTATGGTCTTTGTCCGCCTGCCACCAGTCTCTAAGTCCAGTTAGTATGGCCGCTCTATGGTACAGCATGAGGTTCGGCATTCCCAGCCCTCCCCGTTTGTACGGATAGTACATCAAGGTCCTAGAGATTCTAGATTTTTTGTGTGACCAAATATAATCGTATGTCATAGTTTGTAATTTCGAAATCAAACGTTTGGGGATTTTTAATGGGATACACCTAAGGAGATACAGTATTTTAGGCAGGATCATCATTTTGAAAACATTAATCCTGGCAATCCAGGTTGTCATAACTATGTGAAAATGGTCAAGTTGTGCCCTAACCTGTGTGATCAATTTAGAGAAATTCTTCTCAACAATCTGTTCAGAGCCCGTCAATATAACTCCCAAGTACGGGATACCCTCTGTCATCCATTTAAATGGAAACTCAGCCTCCATTTTCGACTTGGCCGCGCATGGAACCGCCACCGGAAACAACAAGGACTTCGTGGGATTCAACCTGTAGTATGACACATTACTGAATTCCCCGAGTTCCAAGGTAATAGCTGTCAAGGATGTCTCTAAGTTGACACAGGATAGAATAACATCATCAGCATACAAGCCAATTCTGTGCTCCATCTGTCCAACCCTGATGCCGGTGATATTAGTAGAGGTTCTTATACGTTCAGCAAGCGGCTCCATGCACAGTGCGAAAATAATAGGAGAGAGTGGGCAACCTTGACGAGTGCCATTCGTGATCTGAAACGGACCAGATAAAAAACCGGATGTCAAGACCCTGGCACAAGGAGTCGAGTACATAGCACAGATTGCTGAGAATATTGGGCCCGACAGTCCAAACCTTTCCAATACTGCCCGAAGATACCCCCAGTGCACCCTGTCAAAAGCCTTCTCAGCATCAAGCGACAGGAATGCACTGGGTAGGCCAGACAGCTCGGCTATTTTAATCAGATTCAGCATGCGCCGCACCCCATCTTTCGTCTCACGTCCGGCCACAAAACCCACTTGGTCCGGTGAAATTATAGTTGGGATAATAAGCTTTAGTCTGGACGCTATAATTTTAGTGAATATTTTGACATCCGAATTGAGCAGAGCAATGGGTCTAAAGTCACCAGGGTGTGTGAGGGGTTTCCCAGGCTTGGGTATGGTAGATATGGTAGCTTCCAAACCAGGAGCCGCCACAGTACCCGAGTCTCTCCACACCGAGAATAATCTCTGCAAATATGGAGTCAGCAACAGATAAAAGGATTTATAATAGTCATTCGTCAGCCCGTCTGGGCCTGGGGCCTTATGAGATTTAGTTTGTTTAATCGTCGAGTTAATTTCTACATCTGTGAAGGGAGAATTAAGATAGTTTAGCTGCTCAGATGTAATACGGGGTAATTTTATAGAGTCTAGATATTTATAAATAGATTGGTGATCCGGTTGGGGAGTAGAAGGGTCATCTTTTAAGTTATACAATCCGGTATAATATTCTGCAAAAGCTTGGACTATGTCCTGAGGATTCCTGAGGGCCTTCCCATTTTTATCTAAGATATGGTCCACTCTTGATTTAGCTTCCCTCTTACGTACCCTGCGCGCCAGGAGTGCACCTGCCCTATCACCTGCGGCATATAGATTAGTCTTGAATTTCTTCATGTTATGTGCATATCTGGCCAGGAGATTTTCTCTCAATTTAAACCTAATCTGATAGATCTCCTTGGAGATAGAAGGCGTGGGAGCAGACTTGTTGATATTGTCTAAATATTGCAGATGGGAAAGTAATACCTCTCTGCCACTCTCCCTCTTCCTTTTCAGGTAGGAAGCTTGTTGGAGAAGCACACCTCTAATCACTACTTTATGCGCCAACCATAAGGACTCATCAGAAACCTCTCCATTATCATTTATCTTAAAGTAATGTTCCAACTCCGAAGAGATTCTATCTAACACCTCCCCATTCAGCAGCAATGCGTCATTTAATCGCCACCTAAAGGCTGGGTTAGCTTGGTGTGCTAAAGTAAGAGTTAGAGTGATGGGAGCGTGATCAGACCACGTTATTAAACCTATAGTTGCGGATCTACATCTGGACAAGGTTGCACTATCTGTTAGAAAATAATCAATACGGGAGTATGTGGAATGCCTGGAAGAGTAAAAGGTATAATCCCTCTCAGATGCATGTGAATATCTCCAATAATCATGCAGGTGGAATTCGCCTGTGAGTAGAGTCAAGTCCCCTCTAGGTCATCTGCTACCAGAAGAGCAATCAAGGTCCACATGCATGGGAAGATTAAAGTCACCACATATTATATTGCTGCCCTTCACATTTGCAGAGACTTCATGAAGGGTTGTTCTCAGGAATTTATGTTGTCCCTCATTGGGAGCATAAAGATTTGTCACCGTGTGTAGCTCGCCATTCAATAGGCACGTGATAGTTAAGCACCTACCCGTGGGGTCATTATTTTGCGCTATCAATTTAAAAGCAATTGTATTTTTCACCATGATGCACACACCAGCCTTTTTGGTTGGGCCATTAGCAAATAGAATGTGTGGAAAGAGGGGATGACGGAGCCTAAAATTATCCTCCGCCAACAAATGGGTCTCCTGCAAGCAGATAATATCTGCCCTCGACCGCTTCACCTCCCTCCACATCATAGATCTCTTCTCAGGGGAGTTTAAACCCCTGACATTCAAAGAAAGAATTTGTAAACTCATGGTACCATTATACAAAAGTCTATACTGCTGGTATTACCCAGTGACCCCACTGGCAGTGTACCGAAACTTATATACAAATAACTGCCAGTTTCATAATAACAATTAAAAATCAATGTAGACAGAGAATGCCCGGGGATTTGGAGAGAAAAAACCTGGAGGAAAGAAAGGGGAAGGGCAAGTATGTAGTCGCATCGGAAGGAGACTCTAAATGTATGCCAGACAGAGTAAAAAGAAACAAAAAACAAAAAGAAGTAAAAACAAAGGAAAAAAAACAAAAAACAAAACATAGGTCAATATACGAGGAATCCTCGTAGGAACGTCCGGAACAGTCCAGACAGTCTGCAGAACAGAATCTGCGTTAAGGGGTGGAAGTGAGAGGTTCACAATCCAAAGGCCCACTGAGGGGTGCAGTAGGAGGGCTCAGCAATCCAGACGCCGTCCGTGTGGCACTGTCAATCCGTAGACCAGTCTGAGGCTATTTTCCTTCCTGTATCCGAAGGTCTGGGAGCAAAGGGTATTTTCCAGGCCGTAAGCCTCTCCTCTGCCTGTTTAGGCGAGGAGCAGGCGACCGCGCGTCCTTCATAAGTGATAATCAACCGCACAGGATTAAACCCCCATCGGTAACGTATGTTGATGTCCCTCAATGCTTTACAGACATGGGCGTATTCTCTCCTTTTGGCCAGGGTAGCAGCTGACAAATCCGGGAAGACCTGGAGATCCCGGAATTCAGGGGGTAGGTCAGGGGGGCTCCTTATCCGCCGCAGGAATGTCTCTTTAGTAGTGTACAAATGAATCCGTGCAAGGATGTCTCTAGGAAGAGATGGATCTAGATGCTTGGGCTTGGGTGTTCTATGTACCCTGTCCGCCAGTAGATCTCTCGAGGAAAGTGAGGGCAGGACAGCCTGCATAAAACTCTGGAGGAAAGCAGCTAAATCTTTATCTGCAACATTCTCAGGGATTCCTCTCACTCGAATATTGTTCCTCCTGGATATGTCCTCTAAGTCATGCAATTTATCAAACGCCCCTGCTAACTTGCCTTTTATAGCTTGGTTTTCATCCACCAGAGCGTTAATTACAGAGACATATTCGGACATTTTGTTTTCCAAATGATCCGTGCGGGCCCCTAAGGAGTTAATGTCTCCTCTTATCTCCTTCAACATGTCCTGCATATCCTCTTTTAATGAGGCGCGTATAGATGTGAGGAATTCTTTCATATCCCCCCTGGTCATAGGTGCAGAGCTGCTATATTGTGCTCCCGCTGAAGTCTCACCTCTTTCTGAATCCCGGGAGCCGCGGGAGGAGTGTGATGATCTGGAGGGAGAAACCGCCGCCATTTTCCCTGCGGCATGTGCGGTTTGAGACCGCGGAAAGAAGTCTGGCAGGCGAGGAGGAGAGGCCTTCTTATTAGATCTGCCTCGGGTCATCATGTGCCCAGTTGTGCTGCGGTGCTAGCGGTAAGCGCCTCAGCGGTCAGGAGAGTCAGTGAAAGCCGGTATGAGCCGCGTTATGTCTGGTGGTGCCGAAGCTCGTCACCTCATTTTAGGTCCAGCATGACAAGGTTAGGTGTGGGACCAGCCCAGGACAGTGTACTTGAGGGTACAACTCAGTGATGATGTTGTAGAAGCAGAGGAAAAAACATACAGGAAGCACACTGTCTCTGATATATGTCTTATTGTTCTCCTGGGTGCTGCTGCTGGAAAAGGGGTGGGGTTCCAAAGAAGTAGTTTATCTTCTTCTTATGGAGGAGAGTGACAGTGGTAGACGATCAGCTTCTGATGACTAGAAGGGATATTGTCAGCCCCCTTATCTCTCACACTGGAGTCCCGTTTGCTCAGCAAAGGAGGGTCTGTCTTCCCCCCCCACTGTGATAACAGGGCTATTGCAAGTGTGTGCAGGCTGCAATCACCTCTCTGCTCAGGGGGAATCTCCCAATAGGCTGTGAGCAGAGAAGGATTAAGGAAACCTCTGGAAGATGATAAAAGTGCTGGTGTTTCTGCTGTTAGATGTTTGGGCAGCGAGAGGTGCAGAGAGCAAATTACAGGCCCTCCTCCACAGGGGAAGCACAGGCCTGTTACACTCACCAGGCCTCAAGGCTCAGGCTGCAGAGATCCCTTCACAGTCTGTAAAAGATATTTTCTTGTGATCCACCAGATGCAGCACACTCTCATGGAGGCTTAGATGGTAAGACAAGATGATTTACAGCAGCAGTGTGGCTGATGGATGTTGATTTCCAGGCTGGAGATCAGGAGCTCTTGGAAGAAGCTTCCTCTCTTGATGGTGCCTAAGCCACACCCCCCCTTAAAGAGACATCTTCACCAGAAAGGTACTATGCAGACTGTCCGAAGCCAAGAGCGTCTCACAGGTATGGTGATACACCACACACTAGACATGACTATAACATACCGGCTCGTACCAACACTGATCAATCCACCGTAGACTTGGCAAAGTTCTTTGCCCGCCGAGAACTGGTAACAAAAGGACTTGTAAAGTTCACTGACAAAGCCGAAAACTATAGGTCATGCCGAACTTTGTTCCAGAACGCCATTCAGGGACTGGACCTTTCTAGTAGTGAGGAGTTAGATCTCCTGGTAAAGTGGCTTGAAACTGAATCGGTCGAGCATGCTAAAAGACTAAGAGACATTAACATAGAATACCCACACATAGGTCTATGTAAAGTGTGGGAAAGACTTGACGAATGCTATGGGTCCATAGAAGTAATAGAGAATGCTTTATTCAAAAGAATTGATGATTTCCCTAAGATAGGGCCCAAAGGTTATCAAAGGCTTAGAGAATTGAGTGATTTATTGATAGAGTTACAGGTCGCCTGTTATGACCTGGTGGTTACGGAGTGGTACTGAGATGACCTGGTGGGTAAAACCAATCATGGACAAGCTCAGAGGAGGTGGAGCTCTACAGACAGTAATCACCTATATGACCTAGTGATTACGGAGCAGCACTGAAATGACCTAGTGGGTAAAACAAATAATGTACTAGCTCTGAGGAGGTGGTAACTTTACTGACCGCAATCCCTACTCCTAACACCAACACTAGAAATAGCCGTGGAGCGTTCCTATCTCTGCCTAGACGCCTCTTCACAGCCTAAGAACTAGCTATCCCTGAAGATGGAAATGGAAAACTATCAAGCCTCAGAGAAACCCCCAAAGGAAAGATAGCCCCCCACAAATATTGACGGTGAGTGAAGAGGGAAATGACAAACTCAGAAATGAAACTAGATTTTAGCAAAGGAGGCCACTACTATCTAAATAGACAGAGAAAGAAAAGGATACTGTGCGGTCAGTATAAAAACTAAATGTCCACGCAGAGTTTACAAAAATAACCTCCACACCGACTCACGGTGTGGAGGGGCAAATCTGCAACCCCAGAGCTTCCAACTAGCTGGAATATTTCATGATGACAAGCTGGACAAAAGAGACATAACTTAAACTGAACAAAAGGTCATAGGCAGGGAAACACCAAAAACTAGCAGAACTTATCTTAAAGGGAACCTGTCACACCGTTTTTTGAAGATGAGCTAAAAATAGCGTTAAATAGGGGCAGAGCTGGGCGTTACATTAGTGTCTTTGTGTGCCTTTATAACCTACCTAAGCTGCCGAAATACCTTTGTAAAGTCGCCGTTTTCTGCTGTCACTCACGCTGGTCTGGTCATATGGGTGGTGACAGCGCTGTTTCTCCCCCAGAAACCTGCTCATCATTACGTTGGTGGCATAGTGGTGTGCGCGGGAAGGAACATTGACAGCTGGCATCCACTACAGCCCAAAGCCCAGTTAAATAACAAGGCCAGGGAACCGATTAGTGAAAGCAGCTGCTAAGTACCACTTGAAACCACCAGCAGAACTCCCAAAAATATCATTTGCAACCACAGGATGGAGCCCAAGAACGGAACTCACAACAGTCGCCCAGAAGGAAGGTCACTTGCCTGGATTGGCATTCTTAGACACTGCTAGGGGTGTCAATCCAATAGTACAAAAACTTCCTTACAATCTTCAAGAAAGGTGGATTATACATGGTTCACGGTATAAACAAATTCATAATGTACCATTCCCTCCTTTTACTGTATTTGTTGAGTTTGTCACCCAGCAAGCCAAGATCAGAAATGACCCTAGTTTTGATTTCTGTTGTGAATTCTGTTGTGGGTTCTGCTCTTGGGCTCCCTCCGGTGGTTATAAGTGGTAGTGCTGCTGTTTGTCCTTCACAGCAGTCATCAGGTGCTTCCACTTTGGACGGGGCTATTTAGTCTGGCTTCACCCTTTAGTGAGTGCCAGTTGTCCATTGTTTTTCTGGAGGATTCACATCTCTGCTTGGTTTCTCCTGCTGGATTGTCCAAATCATCAAAGATAAGTCCTGGCTTTGTTTTTGCAGTCCACATGCGGTGGACTTTATAGTTCAGTGAATTGCTATGTTTTTTCTTGTCCAGCTTTGTCTGTGAAAGGATTTATTCAGCCAAGCTGGAAGCTCTGGAGTCACAGAGTTACCCTCCATGCCTTAGTTAGGTGTGGAGATTTTTGTATTCTCTGTGGTGGATTTTTGTAGTATTTTAAAACTGACCGCACAGTACTCTGTCCAGTCTTTTCTTTCTAGGTAGCGTGGCCTCCTTTGCTAAATTCTGTTTTCAGTCTGCGTTTGTAATTTCCCTCTCCTCTCACAGTCAATATTTGTGGGGGGCTGTCTTTCCTTTGGGGATTTTCTCTGAGGCAAGATAGTTTTCCTGTTTCTTTCTTTAGGGGTAATTAGTCCTCCGGCTGTGACGAGGTGTCGAGGGAGTGACAGGAACATCCCACGGCTACTTATAGTTGCGGTGTTAGGTTCAGGGTCTGCGGTCAGTATAGAGGAAACCTACTCCAGAGCTCGTCCATGCTGCTCCTAGGCCACCAGATCATAACAGTACAACTGGCCAACAATGAGTTAACCGCATCTCAAAAGAAGGGAAAGAAAGTGCTGAGCCATTTTTTTTTCTGTACTCTGTTGTGTTTTTTTTTCCCTCTTCACCTCTGGGTGGCTCAAGAGTTAGGCGCTGACATGGATGTTCAGGGACTTGCTTCTCGGGTGGATCAACTTGCTGCTAGAGTACAGGGTATTTCTGATTATATCGTGCAGACTCCTGTTTTAGAGCCTAGAATTCCTACCCCCGATCTGTTTTTTAGGGACAGGTCCAAATTTTTGAGCTTTAAAAATAACTGTAAACTGTTTTTTGCTCTGAAGCCCCGTTCCTCTGGTGATCCCATCCAGCAGGTAAAAATTGTCATTTCTCTGTTGCGTGGCGACCCGCAGGATTGGGCATTTTCCCTGGAATCTGGGAATCCGGCCTTACTTAATGTAGACACTTTTTTTCAGGCGCTTGGGTTATTGTATGATGAACCTAATTCTGTGGATCATGCTGAGAAAACCTTGTTGGCCCTGTGTCAGGGTCAAGAAGCGGCAGAATCATATTGCCAGAAATTTAGAAAATGGTCTGTGCTTACTAAGTGGAATAAGGATGCTTTGGCGGCAATTTTCAGAAAGGGTCTTTCTGAATCTGTTAAAGATGTTATGGTGGGCTTCCCCACGCCTGCAGGTCTGAGTGATTCTATGTCTCTGGCCATTCAAATTGATCGGCGCTTGCGTGAGTGCAGAGTTGTGCACACTATGGCATTGTCTTCTGAGCGGAGTCCTGAGCCTATGCAGTGTGATAGGATTGTGTCTAGAGCTGAACGCCAAGGATTCAGACGTCAGAATAGGTTGTGCTTTTACTGCGGCGATTCTGCTCATGTTATTTCTGATTGCCCTAAGCATGCCAAGAGAATCGCTAATTCTGTTACCATCAGTACTGTACAACCTAAATTTCTGTTATCTGTGACCCTGATCTGCTCATTATCGTCATTCTCTGTCATGGCATTTGTGGATTCAGGCGCCGCTTTAATTTTGATGGACTTAGAATTTGCCAGACGTTGTGGTTTTCTCTTACAGCCTTTGCGGAGTCCTATCCCTTTGAGGGGTATTGATGCTACACCATTGGCTAAAAATAAACCTCAGTTTTGGACACAGTTAACCATGTGCATGGCGCCAGCCCATCAGGAAGATTGTCGTTTCCTGGTGTTGCATAATTTGCATGATGCTATTGTGCTGGGGTTTCCATGGTTACAGGTACATAATCCGGTGTTGGATTGGAAATCTATGTCTGTGACTAGTTGGGGTTGTCAGGGGGTTCATGATGACGTTCCTCTGATGTCAATTTCCTCATCCCCCTCTTCTGAAATTCCTGAGTTTCTGTCAGATTTCCAGGATGTTTTCGATGAGCCCAAGTCCAGTTCCCTTCCACCGCATAGGGACTGTGATTGTGCTATTGACTTGATTCCAGGCTCTAAGTTTCCTAAGGGCCGAGTTTTCAACCTGTCTGTGCCTGAACATGCCGCCATGCGGAGCTATGTAAAGGAGTCTTTGGAGAAGGGGCATATTCGGCCATCTTCTTCTCCATTGGGAGCAGGGGGTTTTTTTGCTGCCAAGAAGGATGGCTCCTTGAGACCCTGTATTGATTATTGCCTCTTGAATAAGATCACGATCAAATTCCAATACCCTTTGCCTTTGCTTTCTGATCTGTTTGCTAGGATTAAGGGGGCTAGTTGGTTTACTAAGATTGACCTTCGAGGGGCATATAATCTTGTTCGTATTAAGCAGGGTGACGAATGGAAAACTGCGTTTAATATGCCCGAAGGCCATTTTGAATACCTTGTGATGCCATTCGGACTCTCTAATGCTCCATCTGTGTTTCAGTCCTTCATGCATGATATATTTCGGAATTATCTTGATAAATTCATGATTGTATATTTGGATGATATTTTGATTTTTTCAGATGATTGGGAGTCTCATGTGAAACAAGTCAGGATGGTATTTCAGGTCCTTCGTGATAATGCCTTGTTTGTGAAGGGGTCTAAGTGCCTCTTTGGAGTACAGAAGGTTTCTTTTTTGGGCTTCATTTTTTCTCCATCATCTATAGAAATGGATCCGGTTAAGGTTCAGGCCATTCATGATTGGATCCAGCCCACATCCGTGAAGAGCCTTCAGAAATTTTTGGGCTTTGCTAATTTTTATCGCCGTTTCATTGCCAACTTCTCCAGTGTGGTTAAACCCCTGACCGATTTGACGAGGAAGGGCGCTGATGTAGCTAATTGGTCCTCTGAGGCTGTTTCTGCCTTTCAGGAGCTTAAGCGCCGATTTACTTCTGCCCCTGTGTTGCGTCAGCCGGATGTTTCTCTTCCTTTTCAGGTTGAGGTTGATGCTTCTGAGATTGGGGCAGGGGCCGTTTTGTCTCAGAGGAATTCTGATGGTTCCTTGATGAAACCGTGTGCCTTCTTTTCTCGAAAGTTTTCGCCTGCGGAACGCAATTATGATGTCGGCAATCGTGAGTTGTTGGCTATGAAGTGGGCATTTGAGGAGTGGCGACATTGGCATGAGGGGGCCAAGCACCGTATTGTGGTCTTGACCGATCATAAGAATCTGATTTACCTCGAGTCTGCCAAACGGCTGAATCCTAGACAGGCCCGATGGTCCCTGTTTTTCTCCCATTTTGATTTTGTTGTCTCGTATCTTCCAGGTTCTAAGAATGTTAAGGCTGATGCCCTCTCTAGGAGTTTTTTGCCTGATTCCCCTGGGATTCTTGAGCCGGTTGGTATTCTGAAGGAGGGGGTGATTCTTTCTGCCATCTCCCCTGATTTGCGACGGGTTCTTCAGGAGTTTTAGGCTGATAAACCTGATCGCTGTCCAGCGGGGAAACTGTTTGTTCCTGACAGATGGACTAGTAAAGTGATTTCTGAGGTTCACTGTTCTGTGTTGGCTGGCCATCCTGGGATTTTTGGTACCAGAGATTTGGTTAGTAGGTCCTTTTGGTGGCCTTCTTTGTCACGGGATGTGCGTTCTTTTGTGCAGTCCTGTGGGACTTGTGCGCGGGCCAAACCTTACTGCTCCCGCGCCAGTGGGTTGCTTTTGCCTTTGCCGGTCCCTGAGAGGCCCTGGACGCATATTTCTATGGATTTTATTTTGGATCTTCCTGTTTCCCAGAGGATGTCTGTTATCTGGGTGGTCTGTGACCGGTTTTCTAAGATGGTTCATTTGGTACCTTTGCCTAAATTGCCTTCCTCTTCTGAGTTGGTTCCGTTGTTTCTTCAGCATGTGGTTCGTTTGCATGGCATTCCGGAGAATATTGTGTCCGATAGAGGTTCCCAGTTTGTTTCTAGTTTTTGGCGGTCCTTTTGTGCTAAGCTGGGCATTGATTTGTCTTTTTCTTCCGCATTTCATCCTCAGACAAACGGCCAAACCGAGCGAACTAACCAGACTTTGGAAACTTATTTGAGATGCTTTGTGTCTGCCGATCAGGATGATTGGGTGGCTTTCTTGCCATTGGCCGAGTTTGCCCTTAATAATCGGGCTAGTTCTGCTACCTTGGTTTCACCATTCTTTTGTAATTCTGGGTTTCATCCTCGTTTTTCTTCAGGGCAGGTTGAGTCTTCTGATTGTCCTGGGGTGGACTCTGTGGTTGACAGGTTGCAGCAGATTTGGGCTCATGTTGTGGACAATTTGGTGTTGTCTCAGGAGGAGGCTCAGCGTTTTGCCAACCGTCGTCGGCATGTGGGTTCCCGGCTTCGGGTTGGGGATTTGGTCTGGTTGTCTTCTCGTCATGTTCCTATGAAGGTTTCTACCCCGAAGTTCAAGCCTCGGTTTATTGGTCCTTATAGGATTTCTGAGATTATCGATCCAGTGACTTTTTGTTTGGCCCTTCCAGCCTCTTTTTCCATCCATAATGTTTTTCATAGATCTTTGTTGCGGAAATATGTGGTGCCCGTGGTTCCCTCTGTTGATCCTCCTGCCCCGGTGTTGATTGATGGGGAGTTGGAGTATGTTGTGGAGACGATCTTGGATTCTCGTTTTTCAAGACGGAGGCTTCAGTATCTTGTCAAGTGGAAGGGTTATGGCCAGGAGGATAATTCTTGGGTTGTTGCCTCCGATGTTCACGCTGACGATTTGGTTCGTGCCTTCCATTTGGCTCATCCGGATCGGCCTGGGGGCTCTGGTGAGGGTTCGGTGACCCCTCCTCAAGGGGGGGTACTGTTGTGAATTCTGTTGTGGGTTCTGCTCCTGGGCTCCCTCCTGTGGTTATAAGTGGTAGTGCTGCTGTTTGTCCTTCACAGCAGTTATCAGGTGCTTCCACTTTGGACGGGGCTATTTAGTCTGGCTTCACCCTTTAGTGAGTGCCAGTTGTCCATTGTTTTTGTGGAGGATTCACATCTCTGCTTGGTTTCTCCTGCTGGATTGTCCAAATCATCAAAGATAAGTCCTGGCTTTGTTTTTGCAGTCCACATGCGGTGGACTTTATAGTTCAGTGAATTGCTATGTTTTTTCTTGTCCAGCTTTGTCTGTGTAAGGATTTATTCAGCCAAGCTGCAAGCTCTGGAGTTGCAGAGTTACCCTCCATGCCTTAGTTAGGTGTGGAGATATTTGTATTCTCTGTGGTGGATTTTTGTAGTATTTTAATACTGACCGCACAGTACTCTGTCCTGTCTTTTCTTTCTAGGTAGCGTGGCCTCCTTTGCTAAATTCTGTTTTCAGTCTGCGTTTGTAATTTCCCTCTCCTCTCACAGTCAATATTTGTGGGGGGCTGTCTTTCCTTTGGGGATTTTCTCTGAGGCAAGATAGTTTTCCTGTTTCTTTCTTTAGGGGTAATTAGTCCTCCGGCTGTGATGAGGTGTCGAGGGAGTGACAGGAACATCCCACGGCTACTTATAGTTGCGGTGTTAGGTTCAGGGTCTGCGGTCAGTATAGAGGCCACCTACTCCAGAGCTCGTCCATGCTGCTCCTAGGCCACCAGATCATAACAGATTTCACTCTGTTATGTTCCACTACCCCTGGTGTCAAACCCAGTAAGACACCCGTGGCAGTCCATAAAACTAATATTGGTTCCACAGGTCCTCCTCACAAGACAACTAAGCCCCCTACGGAAGAGAGCAAACCTCAGGATGTCAGTAAGCAGTGTCCTCTACACAGGAAACCACACTAAAGTGCAGAGCCTTCAGGGAGAAGACTTTAGAGGATCGCAAAGGTTTCCTCAAGGAAAACAACATCTGCTTCAAATGCTGTGCTACAACCTCTCACTTCGCCAGGAACTGTGGAGCTAGCGTGAAATGTGCAGAATGCAGCAGCACCGATCACAATACAGCCTTGCACCCTGGACCACCTCCAGGAGTGTTGTCACAGGCAGAGGAGCACGATGAGAAGCAGAAGAACACCGACGAAGACACCCCTGCGGTCATCTCTCAATGTACAGAGATCTGTAAGGGACTCACAGTAGGAAGATCCTGTTCAAAAATCTGCCTTGTCCGAGTCTATCCAGCAGGCCACAGAGACAAAGCGCTCAAGATATATGCAATCCTGGATGACCAAAGTAATAGGTCTTTAGCCAGGTCCATCTTCTTTGACAACTTCAGCATTGTAGGCCCCGGTTCTCCCTACTCCCTTAGGACATGTTCAGGTACCGTCGAGACGGCGGGGAGGAAAGCAACCGGATACAAAGTGGAGTCCAAAGATGGCCAGATCTGCCTGTCACTACCGACCATCCTGGAGTGCAACCAGATTCCGGACAACAGGTCTGAGATACCTTCACCAGAGGTGGCAACGTATCACCCCCACCTGAAGCGTATAGCCCACCTGATACCTGAGTTGGAACCAGAAGCCCCAATAGCTTTACTTCTGGGAAGAGATATACTACGAGTCCACAAGACTAGAGAATATATCAACAGCTCCTGGAATGCCCCATACGCTCAGAGGCAAGACCTTGGATGGGTCATTGTAGGAGATGTCTGTCTAGGAGGAGCACACAAGCCGGTCTCAGTCAACAGTATGCATACCAGCACACTAGAAAATGGACGTCCATCTCTCTTCCAGCCGTGTCACAATAGTCTGCTGGTAAAGGAACTACCGAGCAGCACTCCCCTACCTTGCCCTTTCTCAGTTCCTATCAACGAAGACCACGCCTGTGAAGGTGAACAAGACCACATAGGATGTACAGTCTTCCACAGGACGAAGGAAGACAACAAGGTAGCGATGTCTATAGAAGACAGGATGTTCTTGGACATCATGGATGAACAAATAGTCAAGGATACGTCGAATAGTTGGGTCGCACCTGTACCATTTCGACCTCAGAGGAGACGCCTACCCAACAACAGGGAATTGGTCTTCAGCAGATTCATCTCCCTAAGACACAAGCTTCATAAGTCCACGCCAACAAGTGAGGCCGCAATCAGTCTACTAAAGAGGACTCGTGACATGCTCGCTCAGTCTAACCTAAGGTTACACAAGATTTCCTCCAACAGCCGAGAGTTGATGGAAGCCTTTCCCTCTGAAGACTATTCCAGCGATCTAAAGGATTTAGACCTCAGCATCGACCCCCTTTCCATGCAGCGGAGCCTTGGATTGTTGTGGGACCTGAAGACAGATACCTTCACCTTTCAGATCAGCAAAGATGAGAAACCCTTCACGCGCAGAGGAGTTCTTTCCTTTGTGAATAGTTTAGTTTATACGACCCCTTAGGGTTTGTAGCTCCAGTAACCATCCGAGGAAAGCTGATGCTCAGGGACTTCACCCAAGACACTACTGATTGGGATGATCCACTTCCAGCAGAAAAGGCTGACCTGTGGGCAGAGTGGAGGAAGTCTCTTGAAGCCCTGACCAACCTTCGTGTGAAACGACCGTATGCTCCTGTGCCATCCACAGAGGTCAAAACGCAAAGACTTTGTATTTTCTGTGATGCATCAGTCAAAGCGATTGCAGCAGTAGCGTACCTCAAAACCATAGATGTAAGCAGACAATGCCATATCAGGTTCGTTATGAGCCGGACGAAATTGGACACACGATACCCAGACTGGAACTCTGTGCTGCTGTCCTTGCAGTTGAGTTGGCCGAACTGATCTCGGATGCAATGAGTCTGAAGATCAAGGATGCAGAGTTCTACACCGATAGCAAGGTGGTACTGGGGTACATCTGTAACGAGACACGACGCTTCTACGTCTACGTCAGCAACCGGGTACTTCGGATAAGAAGATCCACCGGCCCTAATCAGTGGCACTACGTACCTACTCACCACAATCCTGCGGACCACGAGACTAGATCCGTTGCACCCAGTTATCTGAAGGATACTACATGGTTCACAGGTCCTACCTCTTTGTACCGATTGATGCCCCACATCAGCAGGCCTGAAACTTTCGAACTAGTGGGTCCGGACACAGATGAAGAGATCCGACCTCAAGTGCCTGCTCTACATACAGAGATTTCAAGCTGCCACCTCGAATCTCACCGGTTCATCAGGTTCTCCACCTGGAAGTCACTTGTTCGAGCTATAGCTTGTCTATTTCATGTAACCCAGTCCTACAAGTCAGCACTACCTGATAGCCAGAGACCTTGTAAAGGTTGGCATCACTGCAGGCTTGCGTTTACTGATCCCGACCTGGAAAGAGCCAAGGTTATAATACTTTGTGTCGTACAAAGAGAAACCTATGGCAGAGAAGTAGACAACCTCAGCAAGGGACAACCCATTCCTGAAGTCAGTGGGCTGAGGAAGCTCGATCCGATTGTCGACCAAGATGGGCTGCTGAGAGTCGGTGGCCGTCTTCAAGAAGCTGAGGTAGAACTTTCACAGAAGCACCCGGTGATAATTCCTGGACGTCATCACATAACAACCCTGCTGATTCAACATCATCATGTCTTAGTGAGACACCAAGGCCGTTTGTTCACTGAAGGAAACCTACGGGCGGCTGGACTATGGATAGTTGGAGCAAAGAGAAGAGTGAGCAAACTCATCTTCGACTGTGTTACGTGTCGCAAACTCCGGGGCACATTCCAAAATCCGAAGATGGCCAATCTTCCACCCGACAGACTTAGTACTGAACCCCCCTTCACCAACGTTGGACTAGATGTATCTAGATGTATTCGGTCCTTGGTCTGTGGCTTCACGACGGACTAGAAAAATACTTACAGAAGCAAAGTGTTGGGCAGTTCTATTCACGTGTCTGTCCATCAGAGCCGTTCATATCGAAGTAATCGAAGTAATCGAATCGATGGACACATCAAGTTTTATAAACGCACTTCGACGCTTCATCGCAATCAGAGGCCCTGTGAAGCATATTCGTTCTGACCGAGGTACGAATTTCGTCGGAGCGGCAAGAGAACTCCAAATCCCTTCCAATCATGACATCGCTAATGTGGAAAGGTATCTAGGCGAGCAAGGATGTACCTGGACTTTCAATCTACCACACTCTTCGCACATGGGAGGTGCGTGGGAAAGGATGATAGGGATAGCATGCAAAATACTAGACTCTATCTTCTTGCAAGCTAACACCAGACTTACACAAGAGAGTTTATCCACGTTCTTGGCAGAGGTCTCGGCCATCATGAATGCCAGGCCACTGACAGCACTTTCTAGTGATTCTGGAGATCCATCCATCCTTACTCCTGCAATGTTACTCACACAGAAAACCTGTGTCCCGAAAGCTCCACTCGGAGAATTCAATGACAAAGACCTCTACAGACGACAATGGAGGCAAGTACAAAGCGTGTCCAACGTCTTCTGGGATAGATGGAGGAAACAGTATCTCTCCACTCTGCAAACCAGGACAAAGTGGCAGAAAGACCGCCCAAATATTCAATCTGGCGATGTTGTACTCGTCAAAGACAGTCAGTCACATCGGAACGAGTGGACACTCGGCCTAGTCATCAAGACCCTTCCCAGCAAAGATGGGAAGGTGCGGAAAGTAGAGGTCAGAGTGTGCAAGCTTTGGGAGAACAAACTGTTCCTCAGGCCCGTTACCGAGCTTGTATTATTATTTTCCCCAAAAGAACCTAATTGTGGTATCTGTTGACGCCAAGCGGGGAGTGTTCTGCCCATCTTAATGTGCAGAAAGTTAATTATCATGTTATTCAAGTTGTGGCCACTGGAGGTCATCAGTTGCCTACCTTTCATGTTGTTTACCAACTTTTCCCTCAGAAGAGCAATGTCTTCTGGGTGAGTTCCGCCCTCATTCTTCTTGTGGAAGACAAGCTTCAGTAGCCATTTTTCCTCAGGTCTGAAGAGAGGCACACGTGCTCCTGTCTCACTTACTTTCCTACCCCTGTTCTAACGGATCTCGGTACGTTTATAAAGGGTTAAATGCATCTTATGTTTGTGTTAGTATTTGAGCCTTATGCAGCTCCTATAGTCTGATATAGTTAGGCAGATTGTGCTCGGCAGCTTGCAGTTAGGTTAATATTTACTCTGCATGTAGATAGAGGCATCTTTGTATAGAATAGGGCAGTGCTGTTAGAATTACTGTGCAATGCACTCTGTATAATTCTTGCTGTAATGTCCCAGTTATTTATGTGATTGCACCCTGTATGTGCATATACTGATATGCTGTTATTCTTTACAGTTTTTCACCAGTCATCCACTATGATTATTCACTGAACATCCACTTTGTACATAAACATCATTCACTATTCGATCATCTACTATGAATACTATCCACCATTGTTGTTCAACGTTATAGTTTATGTTATCATCACCCTAATAAATAAGACTTAAGCATCAACACAGTCTGTTTACTGGGATGTGGATGAAGGTTTAGCCGTATGTTGGAATCCACACAGCATCCTACGTGGAGGAAGGCAGAACACTTCCAGTCACTTAGCCACCACCACCACCACAATGTCTTCCACACGGTCAAGTCTCGGTAGCCCTGAGTGTGGCCAGGATATTCCTCACCCTGATCCTCCTTCCTCCCACCATGCCGAGTGTCCTGAGACAACTGATCCCCCACTTGGACACTCTGAAGAGCTGTTCATTTGTTCATTTCAAGATTCAGAAACCTCTGCCAGTCAACTTGAAGTGGGGAAAGATGAGATCGCATGTAGAGCTGCCCAAAGCTTTGACCAGCCCCGGTCACACGAAGGCGATGGTGGGAAAGTGTCACAAGAGGTGGACGATGATGAGACACAATTGCCAGAAAGTTAGGAGGAGGAGCAGGGTGTGGATGTGGAAGACAAGGTGGTGGATGACATAGTGACTGACCCAACCTGGCAGGAGGACATGCATAGCGAGGACAGCAGCACAAATGGGGAAGGAGGCATATCCCACCAACAGGCAGGAAGAAGCAGTGTGGTGGCCACAGACAGAAGCTGTGCATCCGTTCCAAGTAACACCAACATGAGAGAAGTTGCCATTCCAACTGTGAGATCTTCCCAAGTCTGGTTATTTTTTAAACAATCTGCCGATAACCCCAAACAGGCCATTTGCAGCACCTGCAATGCCCGCATCAGCAGGGGTAGCAAAACAACCAGCGTACCAGAGGGCCGTGTAGCGGAATTACTTCGAAAATTCCCATGTGAGAATGCTGGCAGCAGACGTCAGAGTTTGTTGTACAACCAAGGAGTCCAAGGGAGAACAATGGCCAAGTTCTGGGACAGTTTTCTCATACCCTCCCTTTATGGTGGCACAGAGGCAATAGGTGCTGTTACAAGAAGTGGAATGTTTGGAAAGATGGTGAGGGAGTACCTTGTAGATCGTGCAAACGTCCTCCGTGATTCCTCTCTGCCTTTTAATTATTGGGTATCCAAGCTGGTGTCAGGACTCTGAACATTTTTTACCTTTTGTGCATTACTGCCCTTTTCCAACATGGCGTCTTTGGTCTCATGTGCACTTGTCTTCCTGCTATAAAACTCCACCCCAGCCTTCAGTCTGTGCTAGATTATTCTGCTTTGCATCCAGCTCCTGATTACTCCCTGGCCTTGCACCTGCACCTGCTCCTGTGAACCTGTGTTGGAGATCCTGCCACTCTGCTCTGAGTTCCTGCTGCATACACCAGCGTTCAGTAATCCTCCTTCATTTGCTGCTCATCTTACTTCCATCTGCATTTGCTGGACATGTAAGCTGTTTCTGCTCTGCAAAACCTGAGACTGTTAACCAGGCCTCCTGTTGTGAATTCTGCTTTTGGGTTCGCTCCGGTGGTGGTAGGTGGTAATGCAGTTGTCCCTGAGTTGCAGTCCTGGTCAGGTGTTTCTGCTGATTGCAGTTCTGTCTGGGGTGTTTAGGTGTGCAGGATTCATTAGTCCTTGCCAGTTGTCAATTGTTGTTGGGAGGTGTTGGACCACTGCCTGGTTCCTCCTGCCTTTCTGACAAATCAGCAAAGATAAGTGTCTGGGTTTTTTTCTGTGGCACACATGCTGTGTGCTTCATGATTCAGTGCTATTCTTTTGTGTTTTCTTGACCAGCTTAGATTGTGTCAGTATTTTCCCAGTCTTGTTGGATTCTCTGGGGTTGCAGATATTCATTCCACGTCTTTAGTTAGATTGTGGAATTTTTTGTATTATCTGCTGTGCATATTTTTTGAAGGGTTTTAATACTGACCGCCTAGTATTCTGTACTATCCTTTCCTATTTAGCTAGAGTGGCCTCTTTTGCTAAATCTTGTTTTCTGCCTGCGTGTGTCTTTTCTTCTCCTACTCACAGTTAATATTCGTGGGGGCTGCCTATCCTTTGGGGTTCTGCTCTGAGGCAAGGTAGTATTCCTATTTCCATCTATAGGGGTATTTAGTCCTCCGGCTGTGTCGAGGTGTCTAGGGTTTGTTAGGCACACCCCATGGCTACTTCTAGTTGCGGTGTTAGTTCAGGATCTGCGGTCAGTATAGTTTCCACCTACTCCAGAGAAAGTTTCATGCGGCTCCAAGGTCACCGGATCATAAGAGTAATTACTGTTGTGAATTCTGCTTTTGGGTTCCCTCCGGTGGTGGTAGGTGGTAATGCAGTTGTCCCTGAGTTGCAGTCCTGGTCAGGTGTTTCTGCTGATTGCAGTTCTGACTGGGGTATTTAGGTGTGCAGGATTCATTAGTCCTTGCCAGTTGTCAATTGTTGTTGGGAGGTGTTGGACCTCTGCCTGGTTCCTCCTGCCTTTCTGCCAAATCAGCAAAGATAAGTGTCTGTTTTTTTCTCTGTGGCACACATGCTGTGTTCGTCATGATTCAGTGCTATTTGTTATGACCCCAATGGCAGAGGGTCTCAAAAGTACATACCAAGTCTGCAAACATAAAAAACCAGCTCATAGGGCAGTGGTAACTGGGCTAACCGTATATCTAATCCTAGCACCACAAATAGCAGCAGCCGGGGAACGTGCCTACGTTGGTTCTAGACGTCTCGCGCCAGCCGGAGAACTAACTAACCCTAGAAGGGAAAAGATAGACCTTTCTTGCCTCCAGAGGAAAGACCCCAAAAGTTGGATACAAGCCCCCCACAAATAATAACGGTGAGGTAAGGAGAAAAGACAAACGTAAGAATGAACTAGATATTTAGCAAAGAGAGGCCCACTGACTAATAGCAGAATATAGTAAGATGACTTATACGGTCAGCAAAAACCCTATCAAAATTTCCACGCTGGATATTCAAGAACCCCCAAACCGTCTAACGGCCCGGGGGGAGAATACCAGCCCCCTAGAGCTTCCAGCAAAATCAGGAACCACATTTAGTACAAGCTGGACAGAAAATAAGAGCCATACAAATAACCAAAAAACAAGGAAGCACGACTTAGCTTAATTTTGCAGGAACCAGGACCAGCAGACAGGAGCAAACAGAAAGGATCTGATTACAACGATGCCAGGCACTGGACTGAGATTCCAGGAAGTTTAAATAGTAACACCCCTGGACTAACGACCCAGGTGGGTGCCAAACTGAGAAAGACAATCCCAGAGTCATATCACCAGTGACCACAAGAGGGAGCCAAAAAAAGTCTAATTCACAACAGTACCCCCTCTTTAAAGAGGGGTCACCGAACCCTCACCAAGACCACCAGGGCGATCAGGATGAGCAGCGTGAAAGGCACGAACTAACTCGGCCGCATGCACATCAGAGGCAACCACCCAGGAATTATCCTCCTGACCATAGCCCTTCCACTTGACCAGATACTGAAGCCTCCGCCTGGAGAGACGAGAATCCAAGATCTTCTCCACCACGTACTCCAACTCGCCCTCAACCAAGACCGGAGCAGGAGGCTCAACAGAAGGAACCACAGGTACAACGTACCGCCGCAACAAAGACCTATGGAACACGTTGTGAATGGCAAACGACACCGGAAGATCCAAGCGAAAGGACACAGGATTAAGGATTTCCAATATCTTGTAAGGACCGATGAAGCGAGGCTTAAATTTAGGAGAGGAGACCTTCATAGGAACAAATCGAGAAGACAGCCATACCAAATCCCCAACAGTCGGGGACCCACACCGCGGCGGCGGTTGGCAAAACGCTGAGCCTTCTCCTGTGACAACTTCAAGTTGTCCACCACATGATTCCAGATCTGCTGCAACCTATCCACCACGGAATCTACCCCAGGACAGTCAGAAGGCTCCACATGTCCCGAGGAAAAACGGGGATGGAAACCAGAGTTGCAAAAAAAAGGCGAAACCAAAGTAGCGGAACTAGCCCGATTATTAAGGGCAAACTCAGCCAACGGCAAGAAGGTCACCCAATCATCCTGATCTGCAGAAACAAAACACCTCAAATAAGCCTCCAGAGTCTGATTAGTTCGCTCCGTTTGTCCATTAGTCTGAGGATGAAAGGCAGACGAAAATGACAAATCAATGCCCATCTTAGCACAAAAGGATCGCCAGAACCTGGAAACAAACTGTGATCCTCTGTCAGACACAATATTCTCAGGAATGCCGTGTAAACGAACCACATTCTGAAAGAACAAAGGAACCAGATCGGAAGAGGAAGGCAGCTTAGGCAAAGATACCAAATGGACCATCTTGGAAAAGCGATCACATACCACCCAGATGACAGACATGCCCTGAGACACCGGAAGATCTGAAATGAAATCCATGGAAATGTGTGTCCAAGGCCTCTTCGGGACAGGCAAGGGCAAGAGCAACCCGCTGGCACGAGAACAGCAAGGCTTAGCTCGAGCACAAGTCCCACAGGACTGCACAAATGACCGCACATCCCGTGACAAGGAAGGCCACCAAAAGGACCTAGCCACCAGATCTCTGGTGCCAAAAATTCCCGGATGCCCTGCCAACACCGAGGAATGAACCTCGGAAATGACTCTGCTGGTCCACTTATCAGGAACAAACAGTCTGTCAGGTGGACAAGAGTCAGGTCTACCAGCCTGAAATCTCTGCAACACACGTCGCAAATCCGGAGAAATGGCTGACAAGATAACTCCCTCTTTAAGAATACCAACTGGTTCTACGACTCCAGGAGAGTCAGGCACAAAGCTCCTTGAAAGAGCATCAGCCTTCACATTCTTTGAACCTGGTAAATACGAGACCACAAAGTCAAAACGGGAGAAAAACAATGACCAGCGGGCCTGTCTAGGATTCAGGCGTTTAGCAGACTCGAGATACATCAGATTTTTGTGATCAGTCAAGACCACCACACGATGCTTAGCACCCTCGAGCCAATGACGCCACTCCTCAAATGCCCACTTCATGACCAACAACTCCCGATTGCCAACATCATAATTCCGCTCAGCAGGCGAAAACTTCCTAGAGAAAAAGGCACATGGTCTCATTACAGAGCAACCAGGGCCTCTCTGTGACAAAACGGCCCCTGCCCCAATCTCAGAAGCATCCACTTCAACCTGAAAGGGCAGTGAGACATCAGGCTGGCACAAAACAGGCGCCGAAGTAAACCGGCGCTTCAACTCTTGGAAAGCTTCCACGGCTGCAGGAGCCCAGTTAGCAACATCAGAACCTTTCTTGGTCATATCCGTCAAAGGTTTAACAACGCTAGAAAAATTAGCGATAAAACGACGGTAGAAGTTAGCAAAACCCAAGAACTTCTGAAGACTTTTAACTGACGTGGGCTGAGTCCAATCATGAATAGCTCAGACCTTGACTGGGTCCATCTCCACCGCAGAAGGGGAAAAAATAAACCCCAAAAAGGGAACCTTCTGTACTCCAAAGAGACACTTTGAGCCCTTAACAAACAAAGCATGCTCACGCAAAACCTGAAATACCATCCTGACCTGCTCTACATGCGAGTCCCAATCATCAGAAAAAAACAGAATATCATCCAAATAAACAATCATAAATTTATCCAGATACTTCCGGAAAATATCATGCATAAAGGACTGAAACACTGAAGGAGCATTAGAGAGCCCAAAAGGCATCACCAAGTACTCAAAATGACCTTCGGGTGTATTAAATGAAGATTTCCATTCATCTCCCTGCTTAATGCGCACAAGGTTGTACGCACCACGAAGATCTATCTTGGTGAACCACTTGGCACCTTTAATCCGGGCAAACAAGTCCGACAACAGAGGCAAAGGATACTGAAATTTAAAAGTGATTTTATTCAGAAGCCGATAGTCAATACAAGGTCTCAAAGATCCGTCCTTCTTGGCCACAAAAAAGAATCCCGCACCAAGAGGGGAAGAGGATGGACGGATATGCCCCTTCTCCAGAGACTCCTTGATATACGAACGCATTGCGGTATGCTCAGGTACAGACAGATTAAATAGTCTTCCCTTAGGAAATTTACTACCTGGAATCAAATCTATGGCGCAGTCACAGTCCCTATGAGGAGGCAGAGCACTGGACCTGGACTCGCTGAATACATCCTGATAATCAGACAAATACTCAGGAACTTCCGAAGGAGTAGAGGAAGCAATAGACACCGGCGGGGAATCACCATGAATTCCCTGACAGCCCCAACTTGACACAGACATTGCCTTCCAATCCAAGACTGGATTATGGGTCTGTAACCATGGCAGACCCAAAACGACCAAATCATGCATTTTATGCAGAACAAGAAAACGAATCACCTCCCGATGTTCAGGAGTCATGCACATGGTTACCTGTGTCCAAAACTGCGGTTTATTTTCCGCCAATGGCGTAGCATCAATACCTCTAAGAGGGATAGGATTTACCAAAGGCTCAAGAACAAAACCACAGCGCATGGCAAATGACAGATCCATAAGACTCAGGGCAGCACCTGAATCCACAAACACCATAACAGGGTAGGAAGACAATGAGCAAATTAAAGTCACAGACAAAATAAATTTAGGTTGCAAATTACCAATGGCGACAGGGCTAACAACCCTTGTTAGGCGTTTAGAGCATGCTGATATAACATGTGTAGAATCACCACAGTAAAAACACAACCCATTCTGACGTCTATGATTTTTCCGTTCATTTCTAGTCTGAATTCTATCACATTGCATTAAATCAGGTGTTTGTTCAGACAACACCACCAGAGGATTAGCAGTTTTGCGCTCCCGCAAACGCCGGTCAATTTGAATAGCCAGCGCCATGGAATCATTCTGACTTGTAGGAATGGAGAAACCCACCATCACATTCTTAATGGCTTCAGAAAGGCCATTTCTGAAATTTGCGGCCAGAGCACACTCATTCCACTGAGTAAGCACGGACCATTTCTGAAATTTTTGGCAATACACTTCAGCTTCATCCTGGCCCTGAGAAATAGCCAGCAAGGCTTTTTCTGCCTGAATTTCAAGATTGGGTTCCTCGTAAAGCAATCCGAGCGCCAGAAAAAACGCATCAATATTTGCCAATGCCGGATCTCCTGGCGCTAGCGAGAAGGCCCAATCCTGAGGGTCGCCCCGTAAGAAAGAGATAACAATTTTAACTTGCTGAGCTGAGTCTCCAGATGAACGGGGTCTCAGAGATAGAAACAATTTACAATTATTCCTGAAATTCCTAAACTTGAATCGGTCTCCAGAGAACAGTTCAGGAATAGGTATTTTAGGTTCAGACATTGGACTACTGGTAACAAAATCTTGTATGCCCTGCACACGAGCAGCAAGCTGATCCACACTTGTAATCAAGGTCTGGACATTCATGTCTGCAGCAAGCACAAGCCACTCAGAGGTAAAGGGGAGGAACAAAGAGAGGAAAAAAAAAAAAAAACCTCAGAATTTCCTTTCTTATTATCCCACTTCTGCGATGCATTAAACATTCAACTTTGGCCTGGCATACTGTTATGACCCCAATGGCAGAGGGTCTCAAAAGTACATACCAAGTCTGCAAACATAAAAAACCAGCTCATAGGGCAGTGGTAACTGGGCTAACCGTATATCTAATCCTAGCACCACAAATAGCAGCAGTCGGGGAACGTGCCTACGTTGGTTCTAGACGTCTCGCGCCAGCCGGAGAACTAACTAACCCTAGAAGGGAAAAGATAGACCTTTCTTGCCTCCAGAGGAAAGACCCCAAAAGTTGGATACAAGCCCCCCACAAATAATAACGGTGAGGTAAGGAGAAAAGACAAATGTAAGAATGAACTAGATATTTAGCAAAGAGAGGCCCACTGACTAATAGCAGAATATAGTAAGATGACTTATACGGTCAGCAAAAACCCTATCAAAATTTCCACGCTGGATATTCAAGAACCCCCGAACCATCTAACGGCCCGGGGGGAGAATACCAGCCCCCTAGAGCTTCCAGCAAAATCAGGAATCACATTTAGTACAAGCTGGACAGAAAATAAGAGCCATACAAATAACCAAAAAACAAGGAAGCACGACTTAGCTTAATTTTGCAGGAACCAGGACCAGCAGACAGGAGCAAACAGAAAGGATCTGATTACAACGATGCCAGGCACTGGACTGAGATTCCAGGAAGTTTAAATAGTAACACCCCTGGACTAACGACCCAGGTGGGTGCCAAACTGAGAAAGACAATCCCAGAGTCATATCACCAGTGACCACAAGAGGGAGCCAAAAAAGTCTAATTCACAACAGCTATTCTTTTGTGTTTTCTTGTCCAGCTTAGATTGTGTCATCATTTTCTGTCATGGCGTTTGTGGATTCAGGCGCCGCCATGAACTTAATGGATTTTGAGTTTGCCAGGCGTTGTGGTTTTCCCTTGCAGCCTTTGCAGAACCCTATTCCTTTAAGGGGGATTGATGCTACACTTTTGGCTAAAAATAAGCCTCAGCTTTGGACACAGATGACCATGCACATGGCGCCAGCCCATCAGGAAGATTGTCGATTTCTGGTGTTGCATAATTTACATGATGCTATCGTGCTGGGTTTCCCGTGGTTGCAGGTACATAATCCTGTGTTGGATTGGAAATCTATGTCTGTGACTAGTTGGGGTTGTCAGGGGATTCATAATGATGTTCCTTTGATGTCAAACTCTTCTTCTTCCTCTTCTGAAATTCCAGAGTTTTTGTCTGATTTTCAGGATGTATTCGATGAGCCCAAGTCCAGTTCCCTTCCACCGCACAGGGACTGTGATTGTGCGATTGACTTGATTCCAGGCAGTAAGTTTCCTAAGGGCCGACCTTTCAACCTGTCTGTGCCTGAACATACCGCCATGCGGAGTTATGTTAAGGAGTCTTTGGAGAAAGGGCATATTCGGCCATCTTCTTCACCGTTGGGAGCGGGATTTTTTTTGTTGCTAAGAAGGATGGCTCCTTGAGACCTTGTATTGATTATCGCCTCTTGAATAAGATCACGGTCAAGTTTCAATACCCTTTACCTTTGCTTTCTGATTTGTTTGCTAGGATAAAGGGGGCTAGTTGGTTTACTAAGATTGACCTTCGGGGGGCATATAATCTTGTTCGTATTAAACAGGGTGATGAATGGAAAACTGCATTTAATATGCCCGAAGGCCATTTTGAATACCTTGTGATGCCATTCGGGCTCACTAATGCTCCATCGGTTTTTCAATCCTTCATGCATGATATCTTCCTGACTTATATTGATAAATTCTTGATTGTATATTTGGACGATATTTTGATTTTTTCCGATGATTGGGAGTCTCATGTGGAACAGGTCAGGATGGTATTTCAGATCCTTCGTGACAATGCTTTGTTTGTGAAGGGGTCTAAGTGCCTCTTTGGGGTGCAGAAGGTTTCTTTTTTGGGCTTCATTTTTTCTCCCTCATCTATAGAGATGGATCCGGTTAAGGTTCAGGTCAGTTGTACTGTTATGATCCGGTGACCTTGGAGCCGCATGAAACTTTCTCTGGAGTAGGTGGAAACTATACTGACCGTAGATCCTGAACTAACACCGCAACTAGAAGTAGCTGTGGGGTGTGCCTAACAAACCCTAGACACCTCGACACAGCCGGAGGACTAAATACCCCTATAGATGGAAATAGGAATACTACCTTGCCTCAGAGCAGAACCCCAAAGGATAGGCAGCCCCCAAGAATATTGACTGTGAGTAGGAGAAGAAAAGACACACGCAGGCAGAAAACAAGATTTAGCAAAAGAGGCCACTCTAGCTAAATAGGAAAGGATAGGACAGAATACTAGGCGGTCAGTATTAAAACCCTTCAAAAAATATGCACAGCAGATAATACAAAAAATTCCACAATCTAACTAAAGACGTGGAATGAATATCTGCAACCCCAGAGAATCCAACAAGATTGAGAAAATACTGACACAATCTAAGCTGGACAAGAAAACACAAAAGAATAGCACTGAATCATGAAGCACACAGCATGTGTGCCACAGAAAAAAAAACCAGACACTTATCTTTGCTGATTTGTCAGAAAGGCAGGAGGAACCAGGCAGAGGTCCAACACCTCCCAACAACAATTGACAACTGGCAAGGACTAATGAATCCTGCACACCTAAATACCCCAGTCAGAACTGCAATCAGCAGAAACACCTGACCAGGACTGCAACTCAGGGACAACTGCATTACCACCTACCACCACCGGAGGGAACCCAAAAGCAGAATTCACAACAGCCTCCCTGGTTGAGCTAAGATATGATTTGAACTGCCTAATAGCATATCTATCTGTGTCTGGACTAAGTCAAGGATCTATTCGTGTCAAGTTTCCTCAAGTATAACTTTGCTTCATAGACTTTCTGTTTGTTTGCATCTACCTCTGAAGTTTCCTATTGACTGCTAAGCTGCGTTTATTATTTGCACCAAGTGTTGTGAACTTGAGTTTCTCTCTGCACCTGCTTGAATCACCGTGTGATAATATAAACTTTACCACTTATAAAACTGTGTCCTGTTGTCTTGTTCCACGCAAAGAGTCTCCAGAATTATCCCCTATAATTATTACAGCTGGACATGTGGCATGAACTGGCTCTCTACGCCTTGGAGGTCCTAGCCTGCCCTGCTGCTAGCGTTCTGTCAGAGAGGGTTTTTAGTGCTGCTGGTGGAATTATAACAGATAAACACATCCGCCTGTCAACTGAAAATGCTGAAAGGATGACTCTTTTAAAAATGAACAAAGCCTGGATTGGGAAAGAATTCTGTATACCACCAAGTGAAAACAGCGAAACATAACCTCAAATACATTCTCTCTTTTGGGGAGGTGTATTCTCATGCACCTCTTCACAACCCCGCATGGGTATACGCTACAATAGTTGGTCTGTTTGTTGTTATCCTCCTCCTTTTCCTCATCCTCATCATCCAGAATCACTAGATCACCAGGATTAACATGCTCTGTACGGTGCATTTTGGGCAAGGGGGCTGTGATGGCACTCTTATTTTTTTTTAAAATGACCCCACATTGGGGAATTGGGCATGACATTCCATTGGGCTGACTTCTTAACTCGGTCTCCTGCAATCTAAAATGTACCTGCACTAGATCACCAGGGTGAACGTGCTCTGTATTGTTATAGGCCGTTGAAGTTTGGGCTAGGGGCCTGCGATGGCACTAGTGTATTTTTAAAAAAGGTACCTCCATTGGGGAATTGTTTGACAGATCATGCACTGCATTACAAGTCTCAGAGACACACACCACTACATTGGCCTTAATTCTTAACTCTGTCTACTGCAATGTCTCTTGTTTAACTGCCACTAGATCACTAGAGTGAACGTGCTCAGTACTGTTATAGGCCGTTGAAGTTTGGGCTAGGGGTCTGCGATGGCACTAGTGTATTTTTAAAAAAGGTACCCCACATTGGTGAAACCACATCCTTGATGGTAAACACTTCACATTTGTGTACTTTAAAGAGCTCACTTGAAAAGCTCCTTTTTGTGTTGCCTGGTTGCTCAAATTGGGCACAATACACTTCGTACAGTATAAATTTGATAAAGCAATGCTGTTTGTTTGGCTCAGTAGTTCATTAAAAATATAGCTTTGTCCACTATATTAGTTTCTCTCCTTGAGAGCCATAAATTTGGCTGCCTCAAATGTACAAATGGCGAATATTCAAATGGCGATTTGTAAACAAGATTGAAATACTGTACACAGAACGCATTCAGACAATCACATAGCTGCATTTCTTGTAAAACATTTACAGATGTGACAGACAATGCTCACAGTGAAACAATCTTGATAAATATTTATTTACTCACTTCACAAACAGTTCTAGGCCTCTATATGTTTGCTGTTTGTCATTGTAAAACATTAAGGTTTACTAAAACTATGCCAGTGGTGGTTTGATCTAAATCCTTGTGGCTTTTATTTTCTAGGGGTTTATGGCCCCTTGTCAGATGAGTCCATGATATCTCAGTTTCATCCAACCTTGAAAAGTGGCCACTTGAAGGTCTGGGTGAAACTAGAGTTACTACACAGTATAAATCACTATATAAGACCAGAGAAACATGACTAAGACAGATGCCAAAACTGGGGTACCTGTACATGTACAGTGTGCTGATACCTGCATAATTGGGGATGCCCATGCAGTGTAGGTAATCTCCCAGGGCTTCTCCGTCTTGGTGTTGCTTCTCTGATATTCCAGACAGATGATGTTTAAAAGCCTCTTGGTGATTATCTAAGTAGACTGTATGTAGTTAACCTTCATATATACAGTACGTAATCAGTATATTTATGTAATCCTTATATGTACTTATTAACCTTTGTATGTTATTGTTAACATATACAAAAGTGTACGCACTCACACTATTCAATCTTAATATTCCTTGATTTTTGTAGTTTGCAATGAAATTGCTTTGTATTGCAAGGATTAGCCCTTTTTAAAGCCTTATCTGAATCTTAGTGTTAAAAACATGGCAAACACAATTGCCAAATCCTCTTGTAAATAATTCTGCAAAGAGGGAACCATCATACCATTAAAAAATATGAGTGGATTTTCATGGGCCCATCCATTATGTGGGTTCCAAGGCGTAATGGGATGCATATGACTATGCAGCAGGGCTGGCCTTGCTGCCAATGTGTAAAACAAAGGAGTACGGAGTACAAAATGCATATTGTGAAGTGGATTTTCATGGGCCAATCCAGTATGTATGTTCCAAGGCGTAATGGGGTGCATATGACTATGCAGCAGGGCTGGCCTTGCTGCCAATGTGTAAAACAAAGGAGTATGGAGTACAAAATGCATATTGTGAAGTGGATTTTCATGGGCCCATCCAGTATGTATGTTCCAAGGCGTAATGGGGTGCATATGACTATGCAGCAGGGCTGGCCTTGCTGCCAATGTGTAAAACAAAGGAGTACGGAGTACAAAATGCATATTGTGAAGTGGATTTTCATGGGCCAAATCCAGTATGTATGTTCCAAGGCGTAATGGGGTGCATATGACTGCAGCAGGGCTGGCCTTGCTGCCAATGTGTAAAACAAAGTAGTACGGGAGTACAAAATGCATATTGTGAAGTGGATTTTCATGGGCCCATCCAGTATGTTGGTTCCAAGGTGTAATGGGGTGCATATGACTGACTATGCAGCAGGGCTGGCCTTGCTGCCAATGTGTAAAACAAAGGAGCACGGGAGTACAAAATGCATATTGTGAAGTGGATTTTCATGGGCACATCCAGTATGTGGGTTCAGAGGCATAATAGGGTGCATATAACTGACTATGCAGCAGGGCTGCCCTTGCTGCCAATATGTAAAACAAAGGAGTATGGGAGTAAAAAATGCATATTGTGAAGTGGATTTTCATGGGCCCATACAATATGTGGGTTCCAAGGCGTAATGGGGTGCATATGACTGACTATGCAGCAGGGCTGGCCTTGCTGCCAATGTGTAAAACAAAGGAGTATGGTGTACAAAATGCATATTGTGAAGTGGATTTTCATGGGCCTATCCAGTATGTGGGTTCAAGGATTAATGGGGTGCATATAACTGACTATGCAGCAGGGCAGGCCTTGCTGCCAATGTGTAAAACAAAGGAGTACGGGAGTACAAAATGCATACTGTGAAGTGGATTTTCATGGGCCCATCCAGTATGTGGGTTCAAAGGCATAATGGGGTGCATATGGCTATGCAGCAGGGCTGGCCTTGCTGCCAATGTGTAAAACAAAGGAGTATGGTGTACAAAATGCACATTGTGAAGTGGATTTTCATGGACCCATCCAGTATTTGGGTTCCAAGGTGTAATGGGGTGCATATGACTGACTATGCAGCAGGGCTGGCCTTGCTGCCAATGTGTAAAGCAAAGGAGTACGGAAGTACAAAATGCATATTGTGAAGTGGATTTTCATGGGCCCATCCAATATGTTGGTTCCAAGGCGTAATGGGGTGCATATGACTGACTATGCAGCAGGGCTGGCCTTGCTGCCAATGTGTAAAGCAAAGGAGTACGGAAGTACAAAATGCATATTGTGAAGTGGATTTTCATGGGCCCATCCAGTATGTGGGTTCCAAGGCAAAATGGGGTGCATATGACTGACTATGAAGCAGGGCTGGCTTTGCTGCCAATGTGTAAAACAAAGGAGTACGGAGTACAAAATGCATATTGTGAAGTGGATTTACATGGGCCCATCCAGTATGTGGGTTCCAAGGTGTAATGGGGTGCATATGACTATGAAGCAGGGCTGGCCTTTCTGCCAATATGTAAAACAAAGGAGTACGGGAGTACAAAATGCATATTGTGAAGTGGATTTTCATGGGCCCATCCAGTATGTGGGTTCCAAGGCGTAATGAGGTGCATATGACTGCAGCAGGGCTGGCCTTGAATTCAATGCAACACTTTTTAAGGAGTCCCCCCGGACATCTTATGACAGGGGTATTGTGGTGTGTCCTAATTCTTGGCATCCCGTCCACTCACAGCATAGGCTACAACAGCTTAGGAGACCCACTCTTTCATAATGGCCCTTTAAGAAGATTAATGTTGCCTGATGCACTAGTAAAAATATGCTCTGAGACTTTAAGAGTCCCTCCTTCATAAATGAAACAAGATGGGTCTGCTTATGTGTCACACACCACATGGCCAGCTAGGGTTGTTAAATGTTACAATGACATTTCGCAGTCAATGCATTTGTAGTGGTTGAAAGCAATGTTAAAGTTTCAAACGCTTCAAAAACGCTGCATCTGAACTAAGCCTAAGTGGGGGAGGAAGTTTTTGGTCTGGGGTTAAATATTTGGCCTTACAGGCAAGTCATTAACCTCCAAAGGATGTACCTTGACATATTTCCAAACAAAACTTGTTTTGGCTTCGTTTTAATGTGTTTTTTGTGGCACCGAGAAAAAAATGGCATGAATCTCGGAAAAAAATGATTAAAGCTGTGAACTAGGAGTCAGGAATGCTTCCAGGGGCAATCCCCATGATGTCCCTGTGTCATATGAGCAGTGTTTCCATCATTTTCAGACGTTTTTAGACCTTAAAAGGACCCCCAGGGGGATCGCGGTAAAATACTCGGGTATCCCATAGACTTACATTGGGCTCGTTGTTCTGGCCGAGTACCCGAGTAATCCAATTTGCATGACCTGAGCAACGAGCACCCGAGCATTTTAGTGCTCGCCCATCACTACTCAGTACCAGTGTTTTCAGACTGATGTTTTGGTCACTTTTTAATGTTGGTTGTGCTTTCACACTTGTGGTAGCATGAGACCGACTCTATATATCCCACAAAAGTGGCTCAGGTAGTGCAGCTCATCCAGGATGGCACATCAATGCAAGCTGTGGCAAGAAGGTTTGCTGTGACTGTCAGCGTAGTGTCCAAAGGCTGGAGGTGCTACCAGGAGACAGGCCTGTACACCAGGAGATGTGGAGAGGGCCGTAGGAGGGCAACAACCCAGCAGCAGGACCGCTTCCTCAGCCTTTTTGCAAGGATAAACAGGGGGAGCACTGCCAGAGCCCTGCAAAATGTCCTCCAGCAGGCCACAAGTGTGCATGTGTCTGCACACACAGATGGGGATTGTGCTCACAACCCAACACCGTGCAGGATGCTTGGCTTTTGCCACAGAACACCAGGATTGGCAAATTTGCCACTTTCTTCCTGTACTCTTCACAGATGAAAGCAGGTTCACACTGAGCACAGGTGACTGACGTGACAGAGTCTGGAGATGCCATGGAGAGTGATCTGCTGCCAGCAACATCCTTCAGCATGACCGGTTTGGCAGTGGATCAGTAATGGTGTGGGGTGGCATTTCTTTGGGGGGGCAGCACAGCCCTCCATGTGCTTGCCAGAGGTAGCCTGACTGCCATTAGGTACCAAGATGAGATCCTCAGACCCCTTGTAAGACCATATGCTCGTACTGTTGGCCCTGGGTTCCTCCTAGTGCAGTACAACGCCAGACCTCATGTGGCTGGAGTGTGTCAGCAGTTCCTGCAAGATGAAGACATTGAAGCTATGGACTGGCCCGCCTGTTCCCCAGACCTGAATCCGATTGAACACATCTGGGACATCATGTCTTGCATCATCCACCAACATCACGTTGCACCACAGACTGTCCAGGAGTTGGCGGATGATTTAGTCCAGGTCTGGGAGGAGATCCCTCAGGAAACCATCCGCCGCCTCATCAGGAGCATGCCCAGGCATTGTAGGGAGGTCATACAGGCACGTGGAGGCCACACACTACTGAGCATCATTTCCTTGTCTTGAGGCATTTCCACTGACGTTGGATCAGCCTGTATTTTTATTTTCCACTTTGATTTTGACCATCATTCCAACTCCAGACCTCTGTGGGATATTAGTTGTGATTTACATTGATCATTTTTAGGTTTTATTGTTCTCAACACATTCCGTTATGTAATGAATAAAGATTTACAACTGGAATATTTCATTCAGTGATATTTAGGATGTGGGATTTTAGTGTTCCCTAAATTTTTTTGAGCAGTATATATATATATATATATATATATATATATATATATATATATATATATATGTACTGTATATATAGGTAATCCACACCATTTAGTGTTGGTGAATCTAATCTTTTTGGTTGCAATATCTCTAGCACTAATATGAGCATATTTTACAAAGCCTAACTATTCCTATGCTTTGAGCATATAAACAGGAAGGATATAATCAATCTGTACATCTATATATAGTCAAGTGGGTAATGATTGCAGTCACAAACGTCTATTTTGGCTGAATGTGAGTATGAGGACACACATTCAGCTGATTTCTATTGCTACACAGATATTCACTAGAACCCTGCACTGCAATACACACCACCAGCAAATCAGAGGTTGCCAGCTGATGTTGGCGTGCAGTCACAGGTAGCACACAGTAGTGACATCTAGTGTCACCCTTAGCAGACACATCAAAGTCAGCTGTCAACGTCTGTGATGTTTATAGAAGATCATGCCTCATGGGAAGCTGGGGAAGGTGAAAAGAATCAGGTTTTTTTTAAAATGTGTTAGAGAACATCGGCAGAAAGGGAACCGTTGTTATAGGAAGGGCTCAGCACATAGGACATTACATTAGAATAGTCCCAGGATGGAGGACATTTATAATTGGAATGGGTCCAGGATGGGAAACATATATTACTGGAAGTAACCAAGGATGGGGGACATATAGATTTATTTTACTGGATGCAGCCAGAATATGGACATTACTCCAGGATGGGGGACATTATTACTGGAAGGGGTCCAGAATTTGTGATATTATACCAGGAAGGAGCTTAGGATGGGGAACATTATTACTGGAAGGTGTCTAAGATGGGGACATTATCCCAGATGGGGGCAGGATAGGGACATGATTACAGGAAGGGGCTCGGGACATTATACCAAGAAGTGTCACCAGATGTAGGACATTATTACTGCAAGAGGCCCAGAATGGGTGAATTTTTTACTGGAAGAAGGCCAGGATGGAGGACAATAGGACATTATGACAGGAAGGGGCCCAGGATGGGCGACATTAGAACATGATGGACATTACTACATTATGAAGAGGGAAACATGTATGCGTTTATAGAATGTAGAACTCTACAAGGGTCAACATGTCTGACCAACACGTATGTGGGTTCCCAGATCCAAATTTTGCACCAGGGCCTATCAGTTTTAGAGAGCCAAAAACCACAATTGCAGAAAAGATGAAAAAACTATTTCTATATGATAAGTGATGTATATTTTGATATATTTTTCATTAGCTGACAAGTCCATAGAAAATCTATGAACAATCACATTAACTTCTTTTAATTATTTAAACATCGTAAGGGTTTATATATTAAAAAAATATTTTTACGTCTTATATTTCAGTGAGTATGTCTTAAAAAAAGTAATTCAATGGTAGAACAAATAAATTAACTAACTTTTTCAATAATTAGAATGTTGGAAGTATTGATTAGTAAGCTTCAATCACACTGTGGCTTATATGTAGTTAGAACCTCATCAAGAATTAATAGATCTTGCATATTGATTAAGTTAATATATTTTGAACAGGCATTAGACCCTTGGTGTTTGCAGCTCCTTCCTGATAGCTTGATGTCAATTAACATGTAGCCAAAGTAAAAAGTGTATCCTGCCAAGTAATTAGAACACTAGTAGTCTTTGTAGTTTTTATCTTACAAATAATTAAAGCAAGTGCAGATAAGGGATTTATTACATCCATACAAGTGGATGGCTATGCTTCATCATGCTAAAGAGAAATTGGCATTCATATCCATAAGACCTAAATATGGTTGTCACAGCTTCTGTAATGGTTATACTGATGTTTTATTCTCTCTTTTAATTACAACTGATAAATCTCCATAATCACAGTCTGATGAAAAGAAAAGCTTTCAGAGTGATACTGTAAAAGTATAATTTATGCTCACATCTAAAATTAAATTAAAATGTAAGATATTATTTAACAAGCCTGTCATTACAGTTCCTAGGGTTGTTACTTTGATTCTTGAAAAAGAAGCCTAAATGAAAGGAGTCATCAGCCGAAGTAGGTATGATCAAGTAAAAATAATTTATAAAGTTATTAATAACCATTTAAAATGTCAGAGTATTATATGTATTAAAATACTAATGGAAATATGAAGTTAATGGATTTTTTTATACGTTAAATGGCATAGATTTAGTTAGCATTCAGCATGATTACACTTAGCATTTTGTAGGGCTAGAACAATGTGTCAATGTTAAAAGGTTCATTGCATGTGGCAAAAAAGCAAACTACTTATTCATATCAAATTAGGAACTTTATGCTTTACATAGCTTGATTGATTACATGTGTAGTATGGGTTGTTAGTATGCAGCAAAAGATAAAACTATTATTACTACTATGGTTTAATAGCACATGGGAGCAGGAAAGGACTTGCCATGCCCTATTAAATTATGCAATTTAACCCCTTTGCAATCCAAGTATGTTGCCACCTTCATGAAGAAGTCACATTTTACAATCCTGACCACTGTCACTTAATGAGGTAATAACTCTGGAAAATTTCAACAAATTCCAGTGATTCTGAGCCTGTTTACTCGTGATATATTGTACTTCATGATAGTGGTAAAATTTGTTCAACATGATTTGCGTTTATTTGTGAAAAATTAGAAATTTGGACAACATTTTGCTATTTTCACATTTTTTATTTTTATGTTCTTAACCCAGAGAGTTATATCACACAAAACAGTTAATAAATAACATTTAAAAAATATATACAAATTCGCGCACAACGAGATCAAAGATAAAGTGGACATAAGTTTAATAGAACTATAAATACATAAACCTGTACACAGACAATCTACAGATATAAGCTTGCACTATTCCCAGAATAAATTCCAACTATAGTAAAGACTCCTAAGCAAAAAATCAACAGTTTGTATGGTAATTATACAACACCGTAAGTTAAACCGAATTGATGTTAATGTCACCAGCAGCCCCTTATTTGTATATAAAAGGACTACAGTAAGGCTGTACCTGTCTGTAGCAATGTGTAACAGCTAGAAAGAGGACAAAGATACTGAATGCCACGCACTTATTTAAAAATAATAGCACAAAAGGAGTATTTCTATGAACTTTGTTTAGCTGAAAACTAATCCCCCACTGTGGGAATGCAACAATAAGGGGACAAAAAAAAAACAACAATGTCCTTTAGAACTTTTGCATGCAAAAAAAAAAAAAAAAAAAATATATATATATATATATATATATATATATATAATATATTATAAAAAGGAAAAACTGGTGATATCAGTCATGATGCAGGAAGCGGCCCTGGCCGGTGGCAAAGCTTCACTAAAAATCAGTGTCCCTGATGAAGGAAAGAACTTCTTTCCGAAACGCGTTGGATACTATTGGTCCTTTCTGCTATCTGCACGTTCACTCTATTGGAACTTCTTTCACTGCATCACGTGACTGGTGATGTCACAGCAGGTCCTGCTCTGTGATCACACACTGAGAGGAGATTGCTATCACCGTGTGCAGCCACTACTACGGGCAGCCGGGACTCTCCAGACAACACAGGACGCTGGACATCTACATCAGCAAGAGCAACGTGGAAGGAGCACCTCTTGTCTATCCACTATCAGCGTTCTGCTTAAGGTAACCAGTGGCGTACATGCATCGGATTTCCGACCCGGTTTAATCCGATTGCAGTACGCCTCATTAGGGTACGTGTCCACGTTCAGGAAACGCTGCGTGTTTGACGCTGCGTGGGGCCGCAGCGTCAAACAGGCAGCGTCCAGATGTTCCAGCATAGTGGAGGGGATTTTATGAAATCCCGTGTCCACTATGCGTGGTAACACGCATCCGTCGGCCCTGTGACTCCGGACATGCTGCGCATCTTTTAAGATTGCAGCATGTCCGTGTTCCTTGCGGTGATGCTGCGCCGCCGCAAGGAATATCACAGGGCCCTATGCGAGGGGTTCATTGCACACATCCGGCATCATCGCATCCCAGAAGGAGGCGGGGCTTAGCGCTGAGCGGGTTTGCCGCTCCGACGATACCGCCGGCCATCCTGATCGTGGACACGTACCCTTACCCTCCTTCTTAGCGAAGCTTTGCCACCGGCTGGGGCCGCTTCTTGCATCATGACTAGTGTTGAGCATTCCGATACCGCAAGTATCGGGTATCGGCCGATACTTGCGGTATTGGAATTCCGATACCGGGATTCCGATACTTGCCACGTATCGGATACCGGAATCGGAAGTTCCCAGATTCAAAATGCACAAATTCAGCCAATCAGAATGATTCCAAGTGTGGGCACATCCTGTTCAGCATGGAGGGCATGAAACTACTGGCATGGCTGTGATTGGCTGCTGAAATGATGTCATGATGCAGTTTAAAAGTCGCTGGCGCCATTTTGCGATCACTCTGCTGTGAATTCAGTTAGTGACAGGACGCTGTTTGCTGACTGAGGGCCAGTTTAGAGATAGCGATTTGCTTCTTTGTGCTTTCCAAAGGCTAATTTAGCAACCGCTGTGTTCACCTACTATTCACCTTGCTTTTGCCTTGTAGCGCTGTTTTCACAGCGATCTGCAAGGTCTGTGTGTGTGTGTGTGTGAGTGCAGCCCACTCTCTAGTCTGAGTGCAGCCACATAGGCCATCCATAGCTGGTTGTATTCAGTTCAGAGAGGGTGGTTCATTGCCTCATACTGTTCTTTTTTTTTTTTTTTTTCCAAGTAGTGTAGTCTGCTGCTAATTTTTAACAAAAAATCCTATTAGTGTCTTTCCACCCGTCTCCAGCTAATTTGTGGAAAAACACTACATAGGATAACGTAGAGGAGGGTTTTTGGGCCTTGCAGCGCCGTTTACGGCTGTCTGCACGGTCTCCGTGTGACTGCAGCTCGCCCTGTAGTCTGTAAGCAGCCATAGCCTGGTTGTCTCCAGCTCAGGGTTCTTCACTGCGTCATACCGCCAAATCAATTTTCATTTTGTTTTAAGTAGTGCAGGCTGCTGCACATTTTTTCAAAAAATTCCTATTAGTGTCTTTCCACCCGTCTCCAGCTAATTTGTGGAAAAACACTACATAGGATAACATAGAGGAGGGTTTTTGGGCCTTGCAGCGCCGTTTACGGCTGTCTGCACGGTCTCCGTGTGACTGCAGCTCGCCCTGTAGTCTGTGAGCAGCCATAGCCTGGTTGTCTCCAGCTCAGGGTTCTTCACTGCGTCATACCGCAAAATCAATTTTCATTTTGTTTTAAGTAGTGCAGGCTGCTGCACATTTTTTCAAAAAATTCCTATTAGTGTCTTTCCACCTGTCTCCAGCTAACTTGTGGAAAAACACTACATAGGATAACGTAGAGGAGGGTTTTTGGGCCTTGCAGCGCCATTTACGGCTGTCTGCACGGTCTCCGTGTGACTGCAGCTCTATCTGTTGTCAGTTCAGCCCCCAAAAAATAAATAAATAATAAAGTTCACCAAACACACCAGTGACACCACTTTACATTTGTGTAGGCCACATTAGCTCATATTAAAGTCTAGTCCACACTTTAGAAAATTAGTGTTTCTTATACCTGTTAGGAGGAGTTGTTCAGGAATAAGCACACAAAGCCGTTAGTACTTTTCTGCTTATCTTTATCAGTCAACCAAGATGAAGAAGGCAGTGAGTAAGGCACGTGGGCGTGGGCGTGGGCGCGGAGCAGGGAGGGGACGTGGGGATTCTGTGCCTGCTGCGGGCACCGGTGACTCATCAGCACCCACTTTCACCAGGGAACAGTCATTCATGCGCAGCTTTGTGGCAGAGCGCCGTACACCGCTGCTGCGTGAAGAACAAATTGAAGCCGTTGTCGGATGGATGGCAGCTAATGCATCAACTTCAATTAGTGCCACATCCTCTCAGACACAGAGCACTGGAGAGCAGCCATCTGTCTCTTCACCACCTGCCAAATTTCCCAGGCAGACAGAGAGCCCAGGACAGAAGCCGTCTCTACTTCTGTTCTCTGAATCTCTTGGCTTGGAAACAGGGGGCCAGCCAAGCAGCATTGGAGAAATGGAAGAAGAGGCAGGGTGCAGTGATGCCCAACAGCTTTTTCTCTCTTCCTCTGAAGAGGCGGGTGGGCCAGTGGCTCCGTTCACCACATCGCAGGCCGCATCAGCTGATGATGACACTCAGGTGCCACTTACTGGTGCGTGCTCTGCTGCTGAGACTACCCAGGAGGAGCAGTTGGGGGCAGAGGGTAGTGTAGATGATGAGGTCCTTGACCCATCTTGGCGTGAGGGACAGGAAGGTGGTGGGAGCAGCTCTGAGGAAGAGATTCCCCGTACGGCCCAAAGAGGGAGAGGGAGGGGGAAGACTGCGGATCCTGCAGCCTCCGCTTTGGCACCCGTTAGGAGCATGTCTCTTCCAAAAGCCAAAAAGGGCGCTCCCAAGACTTGCAGTGCCTGGTCCTTTTTTGACACAGTTGCAGATGACATTTGCTATGTCAAATGCAAGGTGTGTCATCATAAAATCAAAAGAGGGAAAAATGTCAGCAACCTCAATACCTCCAACATGTGGAAACATGTGCGGACCAGGCACACGGCGGAGTTACAAAAACACACTGAAGACCTAGGCCAACCCACAGCAGCAGCTACCACCTCTTCAGCTCGTGTTGCCTCTTCCTCCAGCTCACACACAGCTGGTTCGGCTTCCTCCCAGGATCGCCATGGAAGAACCTCTGGCACTGTTGTCCAGAGACCCACTGTAATTCCGCCCGCAGTACCACGTTCCCAGTCATCCTCACACTCCCAGCCCAGTCTACAGCCATCGGTAGTACAGGCATGGGAGAAAAGGCGGCCTTTCTCGTCAAACCACCCACGAGCACAGGCTCTGACTGCAGGCATTGCCAAACTTCTGTCACTGGAAATGCTGTCATTCAGGCTGGTGGAGACTGACAGCTTCCGTGACTTGATGTCATTGGCAGTCCCACAGTACAATGTGCCCAGCCGCTTTTACTTCAGCAGGCAAGCCGTCCCTGCCCTGCACAAGCATGTGGAGGGACACATAAAACACGCGCTACTGAACGCCGTCAGTAGCAAGGTCCACCTCACCACCGATGCGTGGACCAGTCAACATGGACAGGGGCGATACCTTTCCCTCACTGCCCATTGGGTTAATGTCGTTGAGCCGGGTACAGATCGTGCGAGTGGCGCAGGACGTGTCCTGCCCACTCCAAGGATTGCAGGAATCCATTCTGTACGCATTGACTCCTCCTCTTACACCAGTTCCTCAGAATCATCGCTGCAGGAGCCGTCATAGTCCACCTCCACATGGACCCGTGATGAACGTTTACCTGTTACGACCGACATGAGCACAGCCGTGGCCAAACGTCAACAGGCCGTCTTGAAATTAATTTATTTGGGGAATCGAAGCCACACAGTGCAGGAGCTCTGGAATGCCATCAAGCAGGAGAGCGATGTGTGGTTTGTGCCAGCGAATCTCCAGCCAGGCATGGTAGTGTGTGATAATGGCCGAAATCTGGTGGCAGCTCTGGGCCTCGGCAACCTCACTCACATCCCATGTCTGGCACATGTGCTCAATTTGGTCGTGCAGAGTTTTTTGAGGGACTATCCGGATCTTGATGCACTGCTGCACACGGTCCGCCTAGAGTGTGCTCACTTGCGGCGTTCCAGCACGGCAAAAGCGTGCATTGCGGCTTTGCAGCGCCGACACCGCCTGCCGGAACATCGCATCATATGTGACCTACCTACCAGGTGGAATTCCACGTTACATATGTTGGAGCGGTTGTGTGAGCAGCAGCAAGCTGTAATGGAGTACCAGCTGCTTTAGGCGCAAAGAAGTCGCACTCAGCGCCATACAGACTTCACAACCACAGAGTGGGCCACTATGAATGACGTCTGCCAGGTTTTGCGTCCCTTTGATTATTCCACGCGGATGGCGAGTGCAGATGATGCACTAGTCAGCATGACTGTCCCCCTTATCTGCCTGCTTGAAAAATCACTGCAAGCGCTAAGGGATGATGTTGTGGAAGAGGTGGAGGATGAGGATTCAGCATTTCCATCATCTTCTGGACAGTCAGCGCCACGTGGTTCCTCACAAACGCGTAGGCAGGGGACAGTTTGTGAGGAGGATGAGGAGGAGTCAATGGAGGAGGAAGACATCCGTCTAGAGGAGGGAGTTACACAATTGTCCAGTACTCAGTGTGTACAGCGAGGGTGGGGTGATGACGAGCGGGCAGAGATCACTCCTCCAGCAGGGGACAGTGTTTCTTGGGCAGTTGGCAGTCTGCAGCACATGGTGGATTACATGCTGCAGTGCCTGAGAAACGACCGCCGCATCGCCCACATTCTCAACATGTCTGATTATTGGGTGTTCACCCTCCTCGATCCTCGCTACCGGGACAACGTAGAAAGCCTCATCACACCGTTGAACCGGGAGCGAAAAATGCGGGAGTACCAAGACACACTGGTGAATTCCATCATCTTCTCCATTCCAACTGAGAGATGTGCTGCTAGTGCATTCCAAAGCAGCTCAGTGCGTCCAGGCAGTGGTGGAGGCTCTGCACAAAGAGGGAGCAGAAGCAGTGCCTCTGCCCAAGGCAAGACCAGTATGGCCCAACTGTGGCACAGTTTTCTGTGCCCGCCACAAAAGTCTACACCATCACAGACGGTTCCAGTCAGCAGGAGGCAACGGTTCCGTCAGATGGTGACAGACTACATGTCTTGCCCTCTTGCTGTACTCCCAGACGGCTCTTCACCTTTCAAGTTTTGGGTCTCAAAGCTGGATACATGGCCAGAGCTAAGCCAGTATGCATTGGAGGTGCTGTCTTGCCCTGCGGCCAGTGAATTATCAGAACATGTCTTTAGTGCTGCAGGTGGTGTACTAACTGACCGTCGCATGCGACTATCCTCCGATAACGTTGACCGGCTTACTTTCCTGAAAATGAACAAGGCCTGGATCTCGCAGGAATTTGCCACTCCTCTTCCTGATTAAATAATTAGGTCACTGTCTACGTTATCCAGGTCTCCTGTTGTGTTCATCTTTCTACCACCTGAACTTAAATTCCTGGGCTCCAACACCGCCAGTTGAGGCTCAGAAGTGCCGTCTGCACAGTCAAAACATACGACCCAGTGTTATTGGGTTTCAGTAACGTCAGCTGATCCCCAGCTGTGTAGCCGGCAATGTGTCCTGCGACCGCCACGCTGACACAACAACTGAAATGTAAGGGAATCTGTCCCCCCCCCCAAGGCGTTTGTTACTGAAAGAGCCACCTTGTGCAGCAGTAATGCTGCACAAGGAAAAGGTAGCTATTTTTGTTTAGCTCCTTGCACACGCAAAACTGAACACTTATAAAATGTGTCCACTGATACCGTAAAACCGTCCCGGAGGTGGGACTTTCCTTCGTAATATGACGCAGCACAGCCATCATTCCTACCCCCTTGGCGCCGTGCCCCAGCTCCTCAGCGTTGTTTGATTCCGTCCTGGAGCCTGCGCTGTTATGTTATCCCGTGGCCAGGCACACTTAGCGCTGCCCGTCTTCTGACATCATTTGGTGTCAGGATGGCTGCGCCTGTGCGGCCGCGCTGGCCGAGAGCCCGCCTCGCAGTGTCTTCTGATTTAATCCCACTGGGGGCCTGAGATCCATGGACATGCGCAGTGCATATCTGAACCTCCACCTCTCACTCATCTCCCTACGGCTTCTTCAGATTGTGCGGTGTCAGCTGGTCCCTAATAGCATGCCACGGCCGTGACACCGCACAGTCTTAAGAAGCCGTAGGGAGGGGAGTGAGAGGCGAGGATATGCACTGCGCATGGCCATGGATCCCAGGCCCGCGGTGGGATTACATTAGACGACACTGCGAGGCGGGCTCTCGGCCAGCGCGGCCGCACAGGCGCAGCCATCCTGACACCAAATGATGTCAGAAGACGGGCAGCGCTAAGTGTGCCTGGCCACGGGATAACATAACATCGCAGGCTCCGGGACGGAATCAAACAACGCTGAGGAGCCGGGGCACGGCGCCGGGGGGGTAAGAATGACGGCTGTGCTGCGTCATATAACGAAGGAAAGTCCCACCTCCGGGACGGTCTCACGGTTTCAGGGGACACATTTTATAAGTGTTTAGTTCTGTGTTTGCAAGGAGCATAATGAAAAGAGCCACCTTTTCCTTTTGCATCTTTTGTGCTGCACAAGCTGGCTCTTTCAGCTACAAACGCCTTGGGGGGGGGGTTAAAGGTTCCCTTTCGACTTTCTCCAATCAGGCTTCTTCCTACATTGTGTTCCTCTGCTTTTCCACCTGTCCCTGGGCTCCAACACCGCTAGTTGCCGTCCAGAAGTGCTGTCCGCACAGTCCCAACAGTCCCTCCTCTGTTATTGGGGTTCAGTAACGTCAGCTGTTCCCCTGCTGTGTGTGTGGCAATCCCTCCTACCTCCTCCTACCTCCTCCACCTCCTCCTCCTCCACCTGTCCCTGGGCTCCAACACCGCTAGTTGCCGTCCAGAAGTGCTGTCCGCACAGTCCCTACAGTCCCTCCTCTGTTATTGGGGTTCAGTAACGTCAGCTGTTCCCCTGCTGTGTGTGTGGCAATCCCTCCTACCTCCTCCTACCTCCTCCACCTCCTCCTCCTCCACCTGTCCCTGGGCTCCAACACCGCTAGTTGCCATCCAGAAGTGCTGTCCGCACAGTCCCAACAGTCCCTCCTCTGTTATTGGGGTTCAGTAACGTCTGCTGTTCCCCAGCTGTGTGTGTGGCAATCCCTCCTACCTCCTCCACCTCCTCCTCCTCCACCTGTCCCTGGGCTCCAACACCGCTAGTTGCCGTCCAGAAGTGCTGTCCGCACAGTCCCAACAGTCCCTCCTCTGTTATTGGGGTTCAGTAACGTCTGCTGTTCCCCAGCTGTGTGTGTGGCAATCCCTCCTACCTCCTCCACCTCCTCCTCCTCCACCTGTCCCTGGGCTCCAACACCGCTAGTTGCCATCCAGAAGTGCTGTCCGCACAGTCCCAACAGTCCCTCCTCTGTTATTGGGGTTCAGTAACGTCTGCTGTTCCCCAGCTGTGTGTGTGGCAATCCCTCCTACCTCCTCCACCTCCTCCTCCTCCACCTGTCCCTGGGCTCCAACACCGCTAGTTGCCATCCAGAAGTGCTGTCCGCACAGTCCCAACAGTCCCTCCTCTGTTATTGGGGTTCACTAACGTCAGCTGTTCCCCTGCTGTGTGTGTGGCAATCCCTCCTACCTCCTCCTACCTCCTCCACCTCCTCCTCCTCCACCTGTCCCTGGGCTCCAACACCGCTAGTTGCCATCCAGAAGTGCTGTCCGCACAGTCCCTACAGTCCCTCCTCTGTTATTGGGGTTCAGTAACGTCAGCTGTTCCCCTGCTGTGTGTGTGGCAATCCCTCCTACCTCCTCCTACCTCCTCCACCTCCTCCTCCTCCACCTGTCCCTGGGCTCCAACACCGCTAGTTGCCGTCCAGAAGTGCTGTCCGCACAGTCCCAACAGTCCCTCCTCTGTTATTGGGGTTCAGTAACGTCTGCTGTTCCCCAGCTGTGTGTGTGGCAATCCCTCCTACCTCCTCCACCTCCTCCTCCTCCACCTGTCCCTGGGCTCCAACACCGCTAGTTGCCGTCCAGAAGTGCTGTCCGCACAGTCCCAACAGTCCCTCCTCTGTTATTGGGGTTCAGTAACGTCTGCTGTTCCCCAGCTGTGTGTGTGGCAATCCCTCCTACCTCCTCCACCTCCTCCTCCTCCACCTGTCCCTGTGCTCCAACACCGCTAGTTGCCGTCCAGAAGTGCTGTCCGCACAGTCCCAACAGTCCCTCCTCTGTTATTGGGGTTCAGTAACGTCTGCTGTTCCCCAGCTGTGTGTGTGGCAATCCCTCCTACCTCCTCCACCTCCTCCTCCTCCACCTGTCCCTGGGCTCCAACACCGCTAGTTGCCGTCCAGAAGTGCTGTCCGCACAGTCCCAACAGTCGCTCCTCTGTTATTGGGGTTCAGTAACGTCAGCTGTTCCCCAGCTGTGTGTGTGGCAATCCCTCCTACCTCCTCCTACCTCCTCCACCTCCTCCTCCTCCACCTGTCCCTGGGCTCCAACACCGCTAGTTGCCATCCAGAAGCGCTGTCCGCACAGTCCCTACAGTCCCTCCTCTGTTATTGGGGTTCACTAACGTCAGCTGTTCCCCTGCTGTGTGTGTGGCAATCCCTCCTACCTCCTCCTACCTCCTCCACCTCCTCCTCCTCCACCTGTCCCTGGGCTCCAACACCGCTAGTTGCCGTCCAGAAGTGCTGTCCGCACAGTCCCAACAGTCCCTTCTCTGTTATTGGGGTTCAGTAACGTCTGCTGTTCCCCAGCTGTGTGTGTGGCAATCCCTCCTACCTCCTCCACCTCCTCCTCCTCCACCTGTCCCTGGGCTCCAAAACCGCTAGTTGCCGTCCAGAAGTGCTGTCCGCACAGTCCCAACAGTCCCTCCTCTATTATTGGGGTTCAGTAACGTCAGCTGTTCCCCTGCTGTGTGTGTGGCAATCACTCCTACCTCCTCCACCTCCTCCTCCTCCACCTGTCCCTGGGCTCCAACACCGCTATTTGCCGTCCAGAAGTGCTGTCCGCACAGTCCCAACAGTCCCTCCCCTGTTATTGGGGTTCAGTAACGTCAGCTGTTCCCCTGCTGTGTGTGTGGCAATCCCTCCTACCTCCTCCACCTCCTCCTCCTCCACCTGTCCCTGGGCTCCAACACCGCTAGTTGCCGTCCAGAAGTGCTGTCCGCACAGTCCCAACAGTCGCTCCTCTGTTATTGGGGTTCAGTAACGTCAGCTGTTCCCCAGCTGTGTGTGTGGCAATCCCTCCTACCTCCTCCTACCTCCTCCACCTCCTCCTCCTCCACCTGTCCCTGGGCTCCAACACCGCTAGTTGCCGTCCAGAAGTGCTGTCCGCACAGTCCCTACAGTCCCTCCTCTGTTATTGGGGTTCAGTAACGTCAGCTGTTCCCCTGCTGTGTGTGTGGCAATCCCTCCTACCTCCTCCTACCTCCTCCACCTCCTCCTCCTCCACCTGTCCCTGGGCTCCAACACCGCTAGTTGCCGTCCAGAAGTGCTGTCCGCACAGTCCCAACAGTCCCTCCTCTGTTATTGGGGTTCAGTAACGTCTGCTGTTCCCCAGCTGTGTGTGTGGCAATCCCTCCTATCTCCTCCACCTTCTCCTCCTCCACCTGTCCCTGGGCTCCAACACCGCTAGTTGCCGTCCAGAAGTGCTGTCCGCACAGTCCCTACAGTCCCTCCTCAGTTATTGGGGTTCAGTAACGTCAGCTGTTCCCCTGCTGTGTGTGTGGCAATCCCTCCTACCTCCTCCTACCTCCTCCACCTCCTCCTCCTCCACCTGTCCCTGGGCTCCAACACCGCTAGTTGCCGTCCAGAAGTGCTGTCCGCACAGTCCTAACAGTCCCTCCTCTGTTATTGGGGTTCAGTAACGTCTGCTGTTCCCCAGCTGTGTGTGTGGCAATCCCTCCTATCTCCTCCACCTCCTCCTCCTCCACCTGTCCCTGGGCTCCAACACCGCTAGTTGCCGTCCAGAAGTGCTGTCCGCACAGTCCCAACAGTCCCTCCTCTGTTATTGGGGTTCAGTAACGTCTGCTGTTCCCCTGCTGTGTGTGTGGCAATCCCTCCTATCTCCTCCACCTCCTCCTCCTCCACCTGTCCCTGGGCTCCAACACCGCTAGTTGCCGTCCAGAAGTGCTGTCCGCACAGTCCCAACAGTCCCTCCTCTGTTATTGGGGTTCAGTAACGTCTGCTGTTCCCCAGCTGTGTGTGTGGCAATCCCTCCTATCTCCTCCACCTTCTCCTCCTCCACCTGTCCCTGGGCTCCACACCGCTAGTTGCCGTCCAGAAGTGCTGTCCGCACAGTCCCTACAGTCCCTCCTCAGTTATTGGGGTTCAGTAACGTCAGCTGTTCCCCTGCTGTGTGTGTGGCAATCCCTCCTACCTCCTCCTACCTCCTCCACCTCCACCTGTCCCTGGGCTCCAACACCGCTAGTTGCCATCCAGAAGTGCTGTCCACACAGTCCCAACAGTCCCTCCTCTGTTATTGGGGTTCAGTAACGTCTGCTGTTCCCCAGCTGTGTGTGTGGCAATCCCTCCTACCTCCTCCTACCTCCTCCACCTCCTCCTCCTCCACCTGTCCCTGGGCTCCAACACCGCTAGCTGTTGTCCAGAAGTGCTGTCCGCACAGAGCCAAACACCTCGCCAATGTGTTAGTGGGGTTCAGCACCGCCAGCTGTTCCCCTGCTGTGTATACGGCAACGTGTACTGCAACCGCCACGCAGGCACAACAAGTTAAATTTAAGGGAACCTGTCCCCCCCCCCCAGGCGTTTGTTACTGAAGGAGCCACCTTGTGCAGCAGTAATGATGCAAAGGGAAAAAGTGCCTCTTTTCGTGGTGCTCCTTGCACATGCTGAACCTAACACTTATGAAAAGTGTCCCCTCCTACCGTGATACCGTCCGGTTGGTGGAACTTTCCTTTGTGACGTGACGCAGCACAGCCATCATTCTTACCCCCTTGGCGCCGTGCGCCGCTTCCTCAGCGTTGTTTGAATCAGTCCCGGAGCCTGCGCTGTTAGGTTAGCCCTTGGCCATGCACACAAAACAAAACTGAACACTTATAAAATGTGTCCACTGATACCGTAAAACCGTCCCGGAGGTGGGACTTTCCTTCGTAATATGACGCAGCACAGCCGTCATTCCTACCCCCTTGGCGCCGTGCCCCGGCTCCTCAGCGTTGTTTGATTCCGTCCTGGAGCCTGCGCTGTTATGTTATCCCGTGGCCAGGCACACTTAGCGCTGCCCGTCTTCTGACATCATTTGGTGTCAGGCTGGCTGCGCCTGTGCGGCCGCGCTGGCCGAGAGCCCGCCTCGCAGTGTCTTCTGATTTAATCCCACTGGGGGCCTGAGATCCATGGACATGCGCAGTGCATATCTGAACCTCCACCTCTCACTCATCTCCCTACGGCTTCTTCAGACTGTGCGGTGTCAGCTGGTCCCTAATAGCATGCCACGGCCGTGACACCGCACAGTCTGAAGAAGCCGTAGGGAGGGGAGTGAGAGGTGAGGATATGCACTGCGCATGGCCACGGATCCCAGGCCCGCGGTGGGATTACATTAGACGACACTGCGAGGCGGGCTTTCGGCCAGCGCAGCCGCACAGGCGCAGCCAGTCTGACACCAAATGATGTCAGAAAACGGGCAGCGCAAAATGTGTGCATGGCCAAGGGCTAACCTAACAGCGCAGGCTCCGGGACTGATTCAAACAACGCTGAGGAGGCGGCGCACGGCGCCAAGGGGGTAAGAATGATGGCTGTGCTGCGTCACATCACAAAGGAAAGTTCCACCAACCGGACAGTATCGCGGCAGGAGGGGACACTTTTCATAAGTGTTAGGTTCAGCATGTGCAAGGACCATAATTAAAAGAGCTAAGTTTACCTTTTCCAGCATTAGTGCTGTACACGATGGCTCTTTCAGCTACAAATGCTTGGGGGGGGGGGGTTAAAGTTTCCCTTTCAACTTGCTCCAGTGCAGGCTTCGGCCTACACTCTAATCCCTCTCCTCCTCCTGCTGACCCTGGGCTCTAACACCGCCAGTTGGGGCCCAGATGTGCTGGCTGCACAGAGCCAAACACCAGCCAATGTGTCAGTGGGGTTCAGCACCGCCAGCTGTTCCCCTGCTGTGTAGCCGGCAACGTGTCCTGCAACAGCCACGCAGACACAAGAACTGAAATTGAAGGAAACCTGTCCCCCCTCCCCCAGGCGTTTTTACGTTTTACAGCCACCTTGTACGACAGTAATGCTGCATGTGTGCAAGGTGATTCATAAACGTATTCTCCTTGCCCATGTTGAACTGAACACATCTAAAATGAGTCCTCTGCGACCATTAAAACGTCCCTCAGGTGTGATTTTCCTTTGTATTGACACGCAACAAGCTCCTTGGTAGCGCTGCCCGTCTTCTGGCATCATTGTTTGGCTGCCTGCGCATCTGCGGCCGCCTTGCCCCAGACAACGCCCCTCGGTGTCTTATTTATTTGGACTGCGAGGGTGTGATTGATGGGCATGAGCAGTGCATATGTTCGCCTGTCCCTCATCTCCTTCCGCCTTCCTCAGACTGTGCGGCTTCATGGCCGCGGCATGCAATAAGGGATCAGCTGACGCCGCACAGTCTGAAGCAGGTGTAAGGACCCGAGTGTGAGAGGCGAACATATGTGAAGGGAACTCGCGCCTCCAACCCAGTTTGACTGTGTAAAGGGCTAAATGTTATACGTGTTTCATTCAGCGTGTGCAAGGAGAAAAATTAAAAGAGCAACCTTTGACTTGTGCAGCACTACTGCTGCATAAGCTGTGGCTCTTCTACTTTGTAACCCCTGAGGGGGGGTTAAAGGTTACCTTTGAAATTGGTTCAATTAGGCTTCGGCCTACACTCTGCTCCCCCTGCAGAGCCCGGGCTCCAACACCGCCAGTTGGGGCCCGGTACTGCTAGCTGCACAGAGAAAAACACCAGCCAATGTGTCAGTGGGGTTCAGCACCGCCAGCTGTTCCCCTGCTGTGCAGCCGGCAACGTGTCCTGCAACTGCCACGCAGACACAACAGACCCAAAGCTGCCGCCACTGCAGGCTTCGGCCTACACTCTGCTCCCTCTCCTCCTCCTGCTGACCCTTTGCTCCAACACTGCTAGTTGGGGCTCTAGGAAGACAAGCTTGAATAGGTCCCCATCCTGGTTCCAGCACCGTCAGCTGGTTCCGGGCAGAGCCTTTGGCTTAGGTGCCTCCCTCTGGGTATCCGAGTTCCACCAACGTCAGGTGGTCCTTGGTAGTGCTTTCAGGCACGGGTACCTCCTGCTTAGTAACCGGGTTCCAGTAACGTCAGCTGGTCCTCGGTCGTTCCATTGGCTCTTGGACCTTCGGCTACCCATCCGGGTTCCAGTACCGTCAGCTGGTTCTCGGCAGTGTCTTTTGCTCTTGTACCTTCTGCTCCCCATCCTGGTTCCAGTACCGTCAGCTGTTTCCGGGCAGAGCCTTTGGCTTAGGTGCCTCCCTCTGGGTATCCGAGTTCCACCAACGTCAGGTGGTCCTTGGTAGTGCTTTCAGGCACGGGTACCTCCTGCTTAGTAACCGGGTTCCAGTAACGTCAGCTGGTCCTCGGTCGTTCCATTGGCTCTTGGACCTTCGGCTACCCATCCGGGTTCCAGTACCATCAGCTGGTTCTCGGCAGTGTCTTTTGCTCTTGTACCTTCTGCTCCCCATCCTGGTTCCAGTACCGTCAGCTGGTTCCGGGCAGAGCCTTTGGCTTAGGTGCCTCCCTCTGGGTATCCGAGTTCCACCAACGTCAGGTGGTCCTTGGTAGTGCTTTCAGGCACGGGTACCTCCTGCTTAGTAACCGGGTTCCAGTAACGTCAGCTGGTCCTCGGTAGTTCCATTGGCTCTTGGACCTTCGGGTAGCCATCCGAGTTCCAGTTCCATCAGCTGTTTCTCGGCATTTTCTCAGCCTTCTTGTATCTTCTGCTACATTTCCAAGTTCAAGAGACTAAACACGATGACCCGGAAGACCACCCCTAAGATGACGACGACACCAGAGATGACAACCACCGTGATGACGACGACCCTGGAGACGATGACCCTGAAGACCACCCCGATGACGACGACCCCGGAGACGACAACCACCGTGATGACGACGACCCTGGAGACGATGACCCTGAAGACCACCCCGATGACGACGACCCCGGAGACGACGACCCTGGAAACGACGATGACCTGGAAGACCGAGAAGCAGAAGAACAAGAGGCTGCAGAACAAAGAGCAGAAGAACATTAAGCATAAGACTAAATATCAGAGCAAATGATATTATCTAAATTATAAGCAGAAGAAGACTAAGCAGTGTATGGGGGTGAGTCCGTTCCTCCTCGTGGTGCCCCTGGATAAAGCCTGATGCTGCAGGCCAAACTGAACGCGGACAAATGTAACTGTTTTGTGACAGGCAGAACGGAAGGTGTAATCTTCAAACTTTTATAGATAACAACTACGGGAATGCCTGTCACAAATAAGAATATGATGAAGAAGTAGAATATGATGAAGATAATAGTAAAATAAAAAGAATATGAACAATGTAACCAAAAAATAATAGGTAGAAGATGAAGAAGAAGATGAATAAGGTGAAGAAGTTGATGTCAAAGAAGCTGATGATGAGGATAATGAAGAAGAAAGTGTGGGAGAAGTAAAAAAGAAGGTGAAGGGCGTGGAAGTAGTGAAACATCAATATCTGACAAAATAAAAAAAAAATTAACATAGTCAAAATCTTTCTAACGCCGAACGTCATAAAAAAAAAAACAAAATCCTGCTATTCTATTAGATTGGGCTAAACCTCTGTGCCTTTAATGTCTCCGCCACGTCCCCCAATACATCCTACATTATTCTTAGTTGTTTTCCTTCATGTAGAATTAACCTACAAGGAAAGAAAGGGTTTATTTTAATTCCGATATTTTCGTCCCATTGACTTGCATTGGGATCGGGTATCGGTATCGGATTAGATCCGATATTTTGACGGTATCGGCCGATACTTTCCGATACCGATACTTTCCGATATCGGAAGGTATCGCTCAACACTAATCATGACTGTTATCAACAGTTTTTCCTTTTTATAATATATATATATATATATATATATATATATATATAATATATATATATTTTTTTTTTTTTGTATACAAACGTTTTAAAGGACATTGTTTTTTTTGTTGTTTTTTTTCCTTATTGTTGCATTCCCACAGTGGGGGATTAGTTTTCAGCTAAACAAAGTTCATAGAAATACTCCTTTTGTGCTATTATTTTTAAATAAGTGCGTGGTATTCAGTATCTTTGTCCTCTTTCTAGCTGTTACACATTGATACAGACAGGTACAGCCTTACTATAGTCCTTTTATATACAAATAAGGGGCTGCTGGTGACATTACCATTAATTCGGTTTTACTTACGGTGTTGTATAATTACTAGTGTTGAGCATTCCGATACCGCAAGTATCGGGTATCGGCCGATACTTGCGGTATCGGAATTCCGATACCGAGAGCCGATACTTTTGTGGTATCGGGAATCGGAATCGGAAGTTCCCAGTGTATGGTTCCCAGGGTCTGAAGGAGAGGAAACTCTCCTTCAGGCCCTGGGATCCATATCCATGTAAAAAATAAAGAATTAAAATAAAAAATATTGATATACTCACCTCTCCGGAGGCCCCTGGACATCACCGCTGGTAACCGGCAGCCTGCTTTGCTTAAAATGAGCGCATTCAGCACCTTCCATGATGTCACGGCTTCTGATTGGTCGCGTGCCGCTCATGTGACCGCCACGCGACCAATCACAAGCCGTGATGTAATTCTCAGGTCCTAAATTCCTAGAATTCGGAATTTAGGACCTGAGAATGACGTCACGGCTTGTGATTGGTCGCGTGGCGGTCACATGAGCGGCACGCAACCAATCAGAAGCCGTGACGTCATGGAAAGCCCTAAACGCGCTCATTTTAAGCAAAGAAGGCTGCCGGTTACCAGCGGTGATGTCCAGGGGCCTCCGGAGAGGTGAGTATATCAATATTTTTTATTTTAATTCTTTATTTTACACAGTAATATGGATCCCAGGGCCTGAAGGAGAGTTTCCTCTCCTTCAGACCCTGGGAACCATCAGGATACCTTCCAATACTTGGTGTCCCATTGACTTGTATTGGTATCGGGTATCGGTATCGGCGATATCCGATACTTTTCGGGTATTGGCCGATACTATCCGATACCGATACTTTCAAGTATCGGACGGTATCGCTCAACACTAGTGTTGAGCGATACCGTCCGATACTTGAAAGTATCGTATCGGAAAGTATCAGCCGATACCGGCAAAGTATCGGATCTAATCCGATACCGATACCCGATACCAATACAAGTCAATGGGACTCAAGTATCGGATGGTATCCCTGATGATTCCCAGGGTCTGAAGGAGAGGAAACTCTCCTTCAGGCCCTGGGATCCATATTAATGTGTAAAATAAAGAATTAAAATAAAAAATATTGCTATACTCACCTCTCCGACGCAGCCTGCACCTTACCGAGGAAACCGGCAGCCTTGTTTGCTTAAAATGCGCGCGTTTACTGCCTTCCATGACGTCACGGCTTCTGATTGGTCGCGTGCCGCCCATGTGACCGCGACGCCACCAATCACAACAAGCCGTGACGTAATTTTCAGGTCCTGAATGCCTAGAATTAGGCATTCAGGACCTGAAAATTACGTCACGGCTTGTTGTGATTGGTCGCGTCGCGGTCACATGGGCGGCACGCGACCAATCAGAAGCCGTGACGTCACGGAAGGCAGTAAACGCGCGCATTTTAAGCAAACAAGGCTGCCGGTTTCCTCGGTAAGGTGTAGGCTGCGTCGGAGAGGTGAGTATAGCAATATTTTTTATTTTAATTCTTTATTTTACACATTATATCGATCCCGATACCGATTCCCGATACAACAAAAGTATCGGATCTCGGTATCAGAATTCCGATACCGCTAAGTATCGGCCGATACCCGATACTTGCGGTATCGGAATGCTCAACACTACTCAACACTAATAATTACCATACAAACTGTTGATTTTTTGCTTAGGAGTCTTTACTATAGTTGGAATTTATTCTGGGAATAGTGCAAGCTTATATCTGTAGATTGTCTGTGTACAGGTTTATGTATTTATTGTTCTATTAAACTTACGTCCACTTTATCTTTGATCTCGTTGTGCGCGAATTTATATATATTTTTTATATTACATTTTTTGACAAATAAGTGGTTATTTTCTAAATTCGCAGCAATACGAGACCTGTATACTCAATGCCACAGTAATTTTTTATAATCTATAATCTAATAAATAACATTTCCCTTATGTCTAATTTACAACAGCACAATTGTTTTACATTTTTTAATTTTCTTTAGGAAGTTAGAAGACTTAAAAGTTGACAAATGATTTATTTTTCCAACAAAATTTGCAAAACCATTTTTTTAGGGACCACGTCACATTTGAACTGACTTTGAAGGGTCTATATGAAAGAAAATACCCAAAATTGACAATATTCTAAAAACTGCACCCTCAAGGTGCTCAAAGCCACATTCAAGAAGTTTATTAACCCTTCAAGTGTATCACAGGAAATAATGGAAGGAAAAACATGAACATTTTCTTCTTTTTATTTACCCCAATTTTTTTTTACAGGGTAACACAAAGAAATGGACCCCAAACTTTGCTGTGCAATTTCTCCTGAGCATGTCAATATCCCATATGTTGAAGAAGACTACTGCTTGGGTGAATGCCACGGTTCGGAAAGGAAAGCAGCACTGCTTGACTTTTTGAATGCAAAATTAGCTTAAATCGATTGCGGATGCCATGTCGTGTTTGGAAAACTCCTGATGTGCCTAAACACTGAAAACTCCTAATAGCCCAACTACTGTTTGGGCGCACAGCAGGGCTCAGAAAGGAAAGAGCACCATGTGACTTTTTTAACTCAATATTTGCTGTAATCATTAACTGATTCCACATCACATTTGCAGAGCCCTGATGTACTTAAACAATAGAAACCCCCACAAATTACCCCATTTTGGAAACTAAACCCCTCAGGGTATGTGCACACGTTGCGGATTTCTTGCAGAAATTTCCTGAAGAAAACCGGAAATTTTCTGCAAGAAATCCGCATTTTTTTTTTTGCGTTTTTTTTCCGTTTTTTTCGCGTTTTTTTAGCATTCTGCAAGCGTAATTAGCTTGCAGAATGCTAAGTTTTCCAAGCGATCTGTAGCATCGCTTGGAAAACTGACTGACAGGTTGGTCACACTTGTCAAACATAGTGTTTGACAAGTGTGACCATCTTTTTACTATAGATGCAGCTTATGCAGCATCTATAGTAAAAGATAGAATGTTTAAAAATAATTAAAAAAATAAAAAAATGGTTATACTCACCCGCAGACAGCTGATATCCTCACCGGCGTCCGTTCCGTATAGATGGTGTGTGCGCGCAGGACCTTCCATGACGTCGCGGTCACATGACCGGTCTCGACCAATCACAGGACGGTCACAGGACCGTGACGTCATCGCAGGTCCTTCACCGCACACCAGCTACAGGAAACGAAGCGGCAGCATGCAGCTGAGAGGCGGGAAGACATCGAGGGTGAGTATATCGCTATTTTTTATTTTAATTCTTTATTTTTGAGCAATTATATGGTGCCCAGTGCGTGGAGGAGAGTCTCCTCTCCTCCACCCTGGGTACCAACCGCACATAATCTGCTTACTTCCCGCATCGTGGGCACAGCCCCGTGCGGGAAGTAAGCAGATCAATGGACTCCTAGGTGTGCGGAATCCCCGCAATTCCGCATTTTTAATGAACATGTTGCTTTTTTTTCCGCGATGCGATTTTTTCGCGGAAAAAATCGCAACATTTGCACAAAAAATGCGGAATACACTGTAAATAATAGGAGGCATATGTTAGCATTTTTTTCGCGTTTTTATCACGTTTTTATAGCGAAAAAACGCGAAAAAAACGCTAAAAATCCTGAACGTGTGCACATGGCCTCAAGGAATGTATCTAGATGTGTGGTGAGCACTTTGAACCCCCATGTGCTTCCCACGCTGAGCTGTGATAATAAAAAATTACAATTTTATTTTCATTTTCACAAGTATAGCATGAGAAAATTCACCATACAATTTATTGTGCAATTTCTCCTGAGTACGCTGATTACCCATATGTGGAGGAAAACTACTGTTTGGGTGCACTGCAGGGTTCGTGAGGGAAGAAGCACCATATTGGAGTTCAGATTTTGCTGGAATGGGTTGGAGATGCCATATCACATTGGCAGAGCCCCTGAGATGCCAGAACAGCAGAAATCACCCATAAGTGATGTAATTTTACAACCTACACTTCTAAATTTATGTAGTGGAGCAGTGAGCATGTTGACACCACTTGTACCTCACAGAAATTTATACCTTCTAAAATGTTGTTTTGGCCCCAAATTTGTAATCTTTATAAGTGCTAATAGGAAAAAATGGACTTCTCAGTTTGCTATGCAATTTCTGAGTACGTCAATACCCTACATGTAATCGAGAACCACTTTTGAGGCACAGTGCAAAAGGAAAGGAGTGCCATAATTTAGTTCCGATTTTACTGTTATGGATTACGAGTGCCATGACCAACTGGGAGAGCGCAAGAGGTGCCAGAACAGCAGAACCCCCCATAAGTGATTCGATTTTACAAACTACACGTCTCAATGAATTCATCTAAGGGTGCAGTGATCATATTGACACCAGAGGGGTGTCACACAATTTAATACCATTGGGCAGTGAAGAAAAAATAATTATAAAATTTGTAAAAATGGCACCAAAATTTGTCAATTAGTACTGAACATGGAAATACCCCATATGAGGCTGTACAGTAATGCTTAGCCATACTGCAAGACACTGGAAAGATGGAGCGTTATTTGCCTCTTGTAATGCAGATTTTCCTACAATAGTTTGCAGACCCCATTAACAGAGGCCCTAAGTGCTAGAAGAGCAAAATACCCTTCTCAAGTGACCCCATTTTGGAAATTATACATCTTTGGGAATTTATCTACAGGTGTAGTGATGATTTTGACTCCATGGGTAATTTTCAGAAAGAAGCCGCAGTGGATGTAGCTGAGTGAAAATTACAAATCTGCTATAACAGTACCTAGTACATTATCTCCAGCTCATGTTTCTGGAAACACGCACCCATAAATTATGGGGGCTTATTGCTACAGAAATGCCAAATGTGGATGCTAAATGTGGTTTAGGCATAGTGTGGGGCTCAAACGGGAGAGGGGCATTTTTATTTGGTAGTCTAGAATATTCTTGATTGGGGGAGGAGCCATACCGCTTTTCCAGAACCTTTGTGCTATCAGTAACATGGATTACCCCAATATTCCCGTTAACAGATAATGGACCTGAGTGGGGGCTTTTTTCATGTATTGAGTTTAAGATTTTATTGGGAATATTTTACATAGCATTTGGGATCACATTTATCCTGTGCTCTACGCTGAGCACTTATATTGGGGTATCCATCTAAGGCTGCCGTCACACTAGCAGTATTTGGTCAGTATTTTACATCAGTATTTGTAAGCACAAACCAGGAGTGGAACAATTAGAGGAAAAGTATAATAGAAACATATGCACCACTTCTGCATTTATCACCCACTCTTGGTTTTGGCTTGCAAATACTGATGTAAAATACTGACCAAATGCTGTTAGTGTGACGGCAGCCTAAATATCTGAATGATGTGACTCACATGAAACCCTGAGGGATCAATTCACTATAATGAGGCAGCAGAGTAGCTCTGGACTTCATCTCGCCTCTGTTCAGTGGTGTCCTTCTTTTCAGGGGTACACAAAACTGTTGCTGACTGCACATTCATGTATGCCTAAAAAGATGTACACCTCCAGATCATAGGCCAGACGGCATCCAAAATGCCTCCATCTGCATCATTATATGGAATCTTTTGCCAGGTTCCATCTGAATCAAGTATTTCAGAGAGCTGAAGTGCTCAGCGCAGAGTGCAGTATTAATGTGCGCCGAACCTTACTGCTATCCTTTGCATGCAAATGAACAAATTAACAGCAGGTCAAGAAATGGTTTTATTTATTTTTTACGCTGTTCCTCGTGTGGTAGGATAAAGTGATATTGCAACTTTATTCTTCGGTTACAATGGTTACTGCGACAGCAGAGATAACAGATTTATATAATCGTGTATAAGCTGAGATTTTCAGCACACTTTTTGTGCTGAAAACACCCCCCTCGGCTTATACATGAGTCATGGTCCAGAAATCCGGTGGGGGAGGGGAGCGGCGGAGCGGCGGCAGGAGTTGGCGACTGTGACACCATACTTACTCTCCTCGCATAATCGCTGAATGTCCCTGCATCTCTGTTGTCCCGGTGCGTCAGTGCTTCCTGTGCTTAGCGGTCACGTGATACCACTCATTAATAGTGTTGAGCGATACCGTCCGATACTTGAAAGTATCGGTATCGGAAAGTATCGGCCGATACCGTCACAGTATCGGAATCCAATCCGATACCGATACCCGATACCAATACAAGTCAATGGGACTCATGTATCGGACGGTATCCCTGATGGTTCCCAGGGTCTGAAGGAGAGGAAACTCTCCTTCAGGCCCTGGGAACCATATAAATGTGTAAAAGAAAGAATTAAAATAAAAAATATCGCTATACTCACCTGTCCGACGCAGCCGGGACTTCAGCGAGGGAACCGGCAGCGTTGTTTGTTTAAAAATCGCGCTATTACTTGGTTACGTGAATTCCCGGCTTGTGATTGGTCAGGTCGGCCATGTTGCCGGGACGCGGACCAATCACAGCAAGCCGTGACGAAATTACGTCACGGCTTGCTGTGATTGGTCCGCGTCCCGGCAATATGGCCGCCCTGACCAATCACAAGCCGGGACGTCACGGGAGGCTGGACACGCGCTCATTTTAAAATGGGCGCGTGTCCAGCCTCCCGTGACGTCACGGCTTGTGATTGGTTAATGGCGGCCATGTTGCCGGGACGCGGACCAATCACAGCAAGCCGTGACGTATTTTCGTCACGGCTTGCTGTGATTGGTCCGCGGCCCGGCAACATGGCCGCCCTGACCAATCACAAGCCGGGACTTCGCGTAACCATGTAAAAGCGGGAATTTTAAACAAACAACGCTGCCGGTTCCTGCGCTGAGGTCCCGGCTGCGTCGGACAGGTGAGTATAGCGATATTTTTTATTTTAATTCTCTATTTTACACATTTTAACATTAATGTTGTTCCGATACCCGATACCCGATACCACAAGAGTATCGGAATCCCGGTATCGGAATTCCGATACAGCAAGTATCGGCCGATACCCGATACTTGCAGCATCGGAATGCTCAACACTACTAAGGTAATGAATATTCACCCGTCTCCACTCCCATAGGTGTGGAGTGCATACTCATTACCTTAATGAGCGGTACCACGTGACCACTCAGCACAGGAAGCGCTGATGCATCGGGACAATGGCGATGCAGGGACATTCAGCACTAGTGTTGAGCATTCCGATACCGCAAGTATCGGGTATCGGCCGATACTAGCGGTATCGGAATTCCGATACCGGGATTCCGATACTTGCCGCGTATCGGATACCGGAATCGGAAGTTCCCAGATTCAAAATGCAGAAATTCAGCCAATGAGAATGATTTCAAGTGTGGGCACATCCTGTTCAGCATGGAGGGCATGAAACTACTGGCATGGCTGTGATTGGCTGCTGAAATGATGTCATGATGCAGTTTAAAAGTCGCTGGCGCCATTTTGCGATCACTCTGCTGTGAATTCAGTTAGTGACAGGACGCTGTTTGCTGACTGAGGGACAGTTTAGAGATAGCGATTTGCTTCTTTGTGCTTTCCAAAGGCTAATTTAGCAACCGCTGTGTTCACCTACTATTCACCTTCCTTTTGCCTTGTAGCGCTGTTTTCACAGCGATCTGCAAGGTCTCTCTGTGTGTGTGTGTGTGAGTGCAGCCCACTCTCTAGTCTGAGTGCAGCCACATAGGCCATCCATAGCTGGTTGTATTCAGTTCAGGGAGGGTGGTTCATTGCCTCATACAGTACTGTTCTCTTTTTTTTTTTTTTTTTTTTCCAAGTAGTGTAGTCTGCTGCTAATTTATTCAAAAAAATCCTATTAGTGTCTTTCCACCCGTCTCCAGCTAATTTGTGGAAAAACACTACATAGGATAAAGTAGAGGAGGATTTTTGGGCCTTGCAGCGCCGTTTACGGCTGTCTGCACGGTCTCCGTGTGACTGCAGCTCGCCCTGTAGTCTGTGAGCAGCCGTAGCTTGGTTGTCTCCAGCTCAGGGTTGTTCACTGCGTCATACCGCCAAATCAATTTTCATTTTGTTTTCAAGTAGTGTAGTCTGCTGCTAATTAATTTAAAAAAATCCTATTAGTGTCTTTCCACCCGTCTCCAGCTAATTTGTGGAAAAACACTACATAGGATAAAGTAGAGGAGGGTTTTTGGGCCTTGCAGCGCCGTTTACGGCTGTCTGCACGGTCTCCGTGTGACTGCAGCTCGCCCTGTAGTCTGTGAGCAGCCGTAGCTTGGTTGTCTCCAGCTCAGGGTTGTTCACTGCGTCATACCGCCAAATCAATTTTCATTTTGTTTTCAAGTAGTGTAGTCTGCTGCTAATTAATTTAAAAAAATCCTATTAGTGTCTTTCCACCCGTCTCCAGCTAATTTGTGGAAAAACACTACATAGGATAAAGTAGAGGAGGGTTTTTGGGCCTTGCAGCGCCGTTTACGGCTGTCTGCACGGTCTCCGTGTGACTGCAGCTCTATCCGTTGTCAGTTCAGCCCCAAAAAAATAAATAATAAAGTTCACCAAACACACCAGTTACACCACTTTACATTTGTGTAGGCCACATTAGCTCATATTCAAGTCTAGTCCACACTTTAGAAAATTAGTGTGTCTTATACCTGTTAGGAGGAGTTGCTCAGGAATAAGCACACAAAGCCGTTAGTACTTTTCTGCTTATCTTTATCAGTCAACCAAGATGAAGAAGGCAGTGAGTAAGGCACGTGGGCGTGGGCGTGGGCGCGGAGCAGGGAGGGGACGTGGGGATTCTGTGCCTGCTGCGGGCACCGGTGAGTCATCAGCACCCACTTTCACAAGGGAACAGTCGTTCATGCGCAGCTTTGTCGCCGAGCGCCGTACACCGCTGCTGCGTCAAGACCAAATTGAAGCCGTTGTGGGATGGATGGCAGCTAATGCATCAACTTCCATTAGTGCCACATCCTCTCAGACACAGAGCACTGGAGAGCAGCCATCTGTCTCTTCACCACCTGCAAAATTGCCCAGGCAGACAGAGATCCCAGGACAGGAGCAGTCTCTACTTCTGTTCTCTGAATCATCTCTTGGCTTGGAAACAGGGGGCCAGCCAAGCAGCATTGGAGAAATGGAAGAAGAGGCAGGGTGCAGTGATGCCCAACCGCTTTTTCTGTCTTCCTCTGAAGAGGCGGGTGGGCCAGTGGCTCCGGTCACCACCTCGCAGGCCGCATCAGCTGATGATGACACTCAGGTGCCACTTACTGGTGCGTGCTCTGCTGCTGAGACTACCCAGGAGGAGCAGTTGGGGGCAGAGGGTAGTGTAGATGATGAGGTCCTTGACCCATCTTGGCGTCAGGGACAGGAAGGTGGTGGGAGCAGCTCTGAGGAAGAGATTCCCCGTACGGCCCAAAGAGGGAGGGGGAAGACTGCGGATCCTGCAGCCTCCGCTTTGGCACCCGTAAGGAGCATGTCTCTTCCAAAAGTCAAAAGGGGGGCTCCCAAGACTTGCAGTGCCTGGTCCTTTTTTGACCCAGTTGCAGATGACATTTGCTATGTCAGATGCAAGGTGTGTCATCAAAAAATCAAAAGAGGTCAAAAAGTCGCCAACCTCAATACCTCCAACATGTGGAAACATGTGCGCAACAGGCACCCGGCGGAGTTAGACAAACACACTGAAGAGCTAGGCCAACCAACAGCGGCAGCTACCACCTCTTCAGCTCGTGTTGCCTCTTCCTCTAGCTCACACGCAGCTGGTTCGGCTTCCTCCCAGGATCGCCGTGGAAGAACCTCTGGCCCTGTTGTCCAGAGACCCGCTGTCATTCCACCCGCAGCACCACTTTCCCAGTCATCCACACACTCCCAGCCCAGTCTACAGCCATCGGTAGTACAGGCATGGGAGAAAAGGCGGCCTTTCTCGTCAAACCACCCACGAGCACAGGCTCTGACTGCAGGCATTGCCAAACTTCTGTCACTGGAAATGCTGTCATTCAGGCTGGTGGAGACTGACAGCTTCCGTGACTTGATGTCATTGGCAGTCCCACAGTACAATGTGCCCAGCCGCTTTTACTTCAGCAGGCAAGCCGTCCCTGCCCTGCACAAGCATGTGGAGGGACACATAAAACACGCGCTACTGAACGCCGTCAGTAGCAAGGTCCACCTCACCACCGATGCGTGGACCAGTCAACATGGACAGGGGCGATACCTTTCCCTCACTGCCCATTGGGTTAATGTAGTTGAGCCGGGTACAGACCGTGCGAGTGGCGCAGGACGTGTCCTGCCCACTCCAAGGATTGCAGGAATCCATTCTGTACGCATTGACTCCTCCTCTTACACCAGTTCCTCAGAATCATCGCTGCAGGAGCCGTCACAGTCCACCTCCACATGGACCCGTGATGAACGTGTACCTGTTACGACCGACATGAGCACAGCCGTGGCCAAACGTCAACAGGCCGTCTTGAAATTAATTTTTTTGGGGAATCGTAGCCACACAGCGCAGGAGCTCTGGAATGCCATCAAGCAGGAGAGCGATGTGTGGTTTGAGCCAGCGAATCTCCAGCCAGGCATGGTAGTGTGTGATAATGGCCGAAATCTGGTGGCAGCCCTGGGCCTCGGCAACCTCACTCACATCCCATGTCTGGCACATGTGCTCAATTTGGTCGTGCAGAGTTTTTTGAGGGACTATCCGGATCTTGATGCACTGCTGCACAAGGTCCGCCTAGAGTGTGCTCACTTGCGGCGTTCCAGCACGGCAAAAGCGCGCATTGCGGCTCTGCAGCGCCGACACCGCCTGCCGGAACATCGCATCATATGTGACCTACCTACCAGGTGGAATTCCACGTTACATATGTTGGAGCGGTTGTGTGAGCAGCAGCAAGCTGTAATGGAGTACCAGCTGTATCAGGCGCAAAAAAGTCGCAGTCAGCGCCGTACAGACTTCACAACCACAGAGTGGGCCACTATGAAGGATGTCTGCCAGGTTTTGCGTCCCTTTGATTATTCCACGCGGATGGCGAGTGCAGATGATGCACTAGTCAGCATGACTGTCCCCCTTATCTGCCTGCTTGAAAAATCACTGCAAGCGCTAAGGGATGATGTTGTGGAAGAGGTGGAGGATGAGGATTCACCACTTCCATCATCTTCTGGACAGTCAGCGCCACGTGGTTCCTCACAAACGCGTAGGCAGGGGACAGTTTGTGAGGAGGATGAGGAGGAGTCAATGGAGGAGGAAGACATCCGTCCAGAGGAGGGAGTTACACAATTGTCCAGTACTCAGTGTGTACAGCGAGGGTGGGGTGATGACGAGCGGGCAGAGATCACGCCTCCAGCTGGGGACAGCGTTTCTTGGGCAGTTGGCAGTCTGCAGCACATGGTGGATTACATGCTGCAGTGCCTGAGAAACGACCGCCGCATCGCCCACATTCTCAACATGTCTGATTATTGGGTGTTCACCCTCCTCGATCCTCGCTACCGGGACAACGTAGAAAGCCTCATCACACCGTTGAACCGGGAGCGAAAAATGCGGGAGTACCAAGACACACTGGTCAGTTCCATCATCTTCTCCATTCCAACTGAGAGAAGTGCTGCTACTGCATTCCAAAGCAGCTCAGTGCGTCCAGGCAGTGGTGGAGGCTCTGCACAAAGAGGGAGCAGAAGCAGTGCCTCTGCCCAAGGCAAGACCAGTATGGCCCAACTGTGGCACAGTTTTGTGTGCCCCCCACAAAAGTCTACACCATCACAGACGGCTCCAGTCAGCAGGAGGCAACGGTTCCGTCAGATGGTGACAGACTACATGTCTTGCCCTCTTGCTGTACTCCCAGACGGCTCTTCCCCTTTCAAGTTTTGGGTCTCAAAGCTGGATACATGGCCAGAGCTAAGCCAGTATGCATTGGAGGTGCTGTCTTGCCCTGCGGCCAGTGTATTATCGGAACGTGTCTTTAGTGCTGCAGGTGGTGTACTAACTGACCGTCGCATGCGACTATCCTCCGATAACGTTGACCGGCTTACTTTTCTGAAAATGAACAAGGCCTGGATCTCGCAGGAATTTGCCACTCCTCTTCCTGATTAAATAATTAGGTCACTGTATACGTTATCCAGGTCTCCTGTTGTGTTCATCTTTCTACCACCTGAACTTAAATTCCTGGGCTCCAACACCGCCAGTTGAGGCTCAGACGTGCCGTCTGCACAGTCAAAACATACGACCCAGTGTTATTGGGTTTCAGTAACGTCAGCTGATCCCCAGCTGTGTAGCCGGCAATGTGTCATGCGACCGCCACGCTGACACAACAACTGAAATGTAAGGGAATCTGTCCCCCCCCCCCCCAAGGCGTTTGTTACTGAAAGAGCCACCTTGTGCAGCAGTAATGCTGCACAAGGAAAAAGGTAGCTATTTTGGTTTTGCTCCTTGCACACGCAAAACTTAACACTTATAAAATGTGTCCACTGATACCGTAAAACCGTCCCGGAGGTGGGACTTTCCTTCGTAATAGGACGCAGCACAGCCGTCATTCCTACCCCCCCGGCGCCGCGCCCCGGCTCCTCAGCGTTGTTTGATTCCGTCCCGGAGCCTGCGCTGTTATGTTATCCCGTGGCCAGGCACACTTAGCGCTGCCCGTCTTCTGGCATCATTTGGTGTCAGGCTGGCTGCGCCTGTGCGGCCACGCTGGCCGAGAGCCCGCCTCGCAGTGTCTTCTGATTTAATCCCACTGGGGGCCTGGGATCTATGGACATGCGCAGTGCATATCTGAACCTCCACCTCTCACTCATCTCCCTATGGCTTCTTCAGACTGTTCGGTGTCAGCTGGTCCCTAATAGCATGCCACGGCCGTGACACCGCACAGTCTGAAAAAGAAGCCGTAGGGAGGGGAGTGAGAGGCGAGGATATGCACTGCGCATGGCCATGGATCCCAGGCCCCCAGTGGGATTACATCAGAAGACACTGCGAGGCGGGCTCTCGGCCAGCGCGGCCGCACAGGCGCAGCCAGCCTGACACCAAATGATGTCAGAAGATGGGCAGCGCTAAGTGTGCCTGGCCACGGGATAACATAACAGCGCAGGCTCCGGGACGGAATCAAACAACGCTGAGGAGCCGGGGCACGGCGGCGGGGGGGTAGTAATGATGGCTGTGCTGCGTCATATTACGAAGGAAAGTCCCACCTCCGGGACGGTTTCACGGCTTCAGGGGACACATTTTATAAGTGTTTAGTTCTGTGTTTGCAAGGAGCATGATGAAAAGAGCCACCTTTTCCTTTTGCATCTTTTGTGCTGCACAAGCTGGCTCTTTCAGCTACAAACGCCTTGGGGGGGGGGTTAAAGGTTCCCTTTCGACTTTCTCAGGCTTCGGCCTACATTGTGTTCCTCTGCTTTTCCACCTGCCCCTGGGCTCCAACACCGCTAGTTGCCGTCCAGAAGTGCTGTACGCACAGTCAACAGTCGCTCCTCTGTTATTGGGGTTCAGTAACGTCAGCTGTTCCCCTGCTGTGTGTGTGGCAATCCCTCCTACCTCCTCCAACCTCCTCCTCCTCCACCTGTCCCTGGGCTCCAACACCGCCAGTTGCCGTCCAGAAGTGCTGTACGCACAGTCAACAGTCCCTCCTCTGTTATTGGGGTTCAGTAACGTCAGCTGTTCCCCTGCTGTGTGTGTGGCAATCCCTCCTACCTCCTCCAACCTCCTCCAACCTCCTCCTCCTCCACCTGTCCCTGGGCTCCAACACCGCCAGTTGCCGTCCAGAAGTGCTGTACGCACAGTCAACAGTCCCTCCTCTGTTATTGGGGTTCAGTAACGTCAGCTGTTCCCCTGCTGTGTGTGTGGCAATCCCTCCTACCTCCTCCAACCTCCTCCTCCTCCACCTGTCCCTGGGCTCCAACACCGCTAGTTGTTGCCTGGTAGTGCTGTACGCACAGTCCCAACAGTCCCTCCTCTGTTATTGGGGTTCAGTAACGTCAGCTGTTCCCCTGCTGTGTGTGTGGCAATCCCTCCTACCTCCTCCTACCTCCTCCTCCTCCACCTGTCCCTGGGCTCCAACACCGCCAGTTGCCGTCCAGAAGTGCTGTACGCACAGTCAACAGTCCCTCCTCTGTTATTGGGGTTCAGTAACGTCAGCTGTTCCCCTGCTGTGTGTGTGGCAATCCCTCCTACCTCCTCCACCTCCTCCTCCTCCACCTGTCCCTGGGCTCCAACACCGCTAGTTGTTGCCTGGTAGTGCTGTACGCACAGTCCCAACAGTCCCTCCTCTGTTATTGGGGTTCAGTAACGTCAGCTGTTCCCCTGCTGTGTGTGTGGCAATCCCTCCTACCTCCTCCAACCTCCTCCAACCTCCTCCTCCTCCACCTGTCCCTGGGCTCCAACACCGCCAGTTGCCGTCCAGAAGTGCTGTACGCACAGTCAACAGTCCCTCCTCTGTTATTGGGGTTCAGTAACGTCAGCTGTTCCCCTGCTGTGTGTGTGGCAATCCCTCCTACCTCCTCCAACCTCCTCCTCCTCCTCCACCTGTCCCTGGGCTCCAACACCGCCAGTTGCCGTCCAGAAGTGCTGTACGCACAGTCAACAGTCGCTCCTCTGTTATTGGGGTTCAGTAACGTCAGCTGTTCCCCTGCTGTGTGTGTGGCAATCCCTCCTACCTCCTCCAACCTCCTCCAACCTCCTCCTCCTCCACCTGTCCCTGGGCTCCAACACCGCCAGTTGCCGTCCAGAAGTGCTGTACGCACAGTCAACAGTCCCTCCTCTGTTATTGGGGTTCAGTAACGTCAGCTGTTCCCCTGCTGTGTGTGTGGCAATCCCTCCTACCTCCTCCAACCTCCTCCAACCTCCTCCTCCTCCACCTGTCCCTGGGCTCCAACACCGCCAGTTGCCGTCCAGAAGTGCTGTACGCACAGTCAACAGTCCCTCCTCTGTTATTGGGGTTCAGTAATGTCAGCTGTTCCCCTGCTGTGTGTGTGGCAATCCCTCCTACCTCCTCCAACCTCCTCCTCCTCCTCCACCTGTCCCTGGGCTCCAACACCGCCAGTTGCCGTCCAGAAGTGCTGTACGCACAGTCAACAGTCGCTCCTCTGTTATTGGGGTTCAGTAACGTCAGCTGTTCCCCTGCTGTGTGTGTGGCAATCCCTCCTACCTCCTCCAACCTCCTCCAACCTCCTCCTCCTCCACCTGTCCCTGGGCTCCAACACCGCCAGTTGCCGTCCAGAAGTGCTGTACGCACAGTCAACAGTCCCTCCTCTGTTATTGGGGTTCAGTAACGTCAGCTGTTCCCCTGCTGTGTGTGTGGCAATCCCTCCTACCTCCTCCAACCTCCTCCTCCTCCTCCACCTGTCCCTGGGCTCCAACACCGCCAGTTGCCGTCCAGAAGTGCTGTACGCACAGTCAACAGTCGCTCCTCTGTTATTGGGGTTCAGTAACGTCAGCTGTTCCCCTGCTGTGTGTGTGGCAATCCCTCCTACCTCCTCCAACCTCCTCCAACCTCCTCCTCCTCCACCTGTCCCTGGGCTCCAACACCGCCAGTTGCCGTCCAGAAGTGCTGTACGCACAGTCAACAGTCCCTCCTCTGTTACTGGGGTTCAGTAACGTCAGCTGTTCCCCTGCTGTGTGTGTGGCAATCCCTCCTACCTCCTCCAACCTCCTCCTCCTCCACCTGTCCCTGGGCTCCAACACCGCCAGTTGCCGTCCAGAAGTGCTGTACGCACAGTCAACAGTCGCTCCTCTGTTATTGGGGTTCAGTAACGTCAGCTGTTCCCCTGCTGTGTGTGTGGCAATCCCTCCTACCTCCTCCAACCTCCTCCAACCTCCTCCTCCTCCACCTGTCCCTGGGCTCCAACACCGCCAGTTGCCGTCCAGAAGTGCTGTACGCACAGTCAACAGTCCCTCCTCTGTTATTGGGGTTCAGTAACGTCAGCTGTTCCCCTGCTGTGTGTGTGGCAATCCCTCCTACCTCCTCCAACCTCCTCCAACCTCCTCCTCCTCCACCTGTCCCTGGGCTCCAACACCGCCAGTTGCCGTCCAGAAGTGCTGTACGCACAGTCAACAGTCCCTCCTCTGTTATTGGGGTTCAGTAACGTCAGCTGTTCCCCTGCTGTGTGTGTGGCAATCCCTCCTACCTCCTCCAACCTCCTCCTCCTCCTCCACCTGTCCCTGGGCTCCAACACCGCCAGTTGCCGTCCAGAAGTGCTGTACGCACAGTCAACAGTCGCTCCTCTGTTATTGGGGTTCAGTAACGTCAGCTGTTCCCCTGCTGTGTGTGTGGCAATCCCTCCTACCTCCTCCAACCTCCTCCAACCTCCTCCTCCTCCACCTGTCCCTGGGCTCCAACACCGCCAGTTGCCGTCCAGAAGTGCTGTACGCACAGTCAACAGTCCCTCCTCTGTTATTGGGGTTCAGTAACGTCAGCTGTTCCCCTGCTGTGTGTGTGGCAATCCCTCCTACCTCCTCCAACCTCCTCCTCCTCCTCCACCTGTCCCTGGGCTCCAACACCGCCAGTTGCCGTCCAGAAGTGCTGTACGCACAGTCAACAGTCGCTCCTCTGTTATTGGGGTTCAGTAACGTCAGCTGTTCCCCTGCTGTGTGTGTGGCAATCCCTCCAACCTCCTCCAACCTCCTCCTCCTCCACCTGTCCCTGGGCTCCAACACCGCCAGTTGCCGTCCAGAAGTGCTGTACGCACAGAGCCAAACACCTCGCCTATGTGTTAGTGGGGTTCAGCACCGCCAGCTGTTCCCCTGCTGTGTATACGGCAACGTGTACTGCGACCACCACGCAGGCACAACAAGTTAAATTTAAGGGAACCTGTCCCCCCCCCCCCCATGCGTTTGTTACTGAAGGAGCCACCTTGTGCAGCAGTAATGATGCAAAGGGAAAAAGTGCCTCTTTTCGTGGTGCTCCTTGCATATGCTGAACCTAACACTTATGAAATGTGTCCCCTCACAGCGTTCAACCGTCCGGTAGGTGGAACTTTCCTTTGTCATGTGACGCAGCACAGCCGTCATTTTTACCCCCTTGTCGCCGTGCGCCGCCTCCTCAGCGTTGTTTGAATCTGTCCCGGAGCCTGCGCTGTTAGGTTACCCCTTGGCCATGCACACATTTTGCGCTGCCCGTCTTCTGACATCATTTGCTGTCAGGCTGGCTGCGCCTGTGCGGGTGCGCTGTCCGAGATTCAGCCTCGCGGTGTCGTCTAATGTAATCCCACCGCGGGCCTGGGATCCGTGTCCATGCGCAGTGCATATCCTCGCCTCTCACTCCCCTCCCTACGGCTTCTAAAGACTGTTCGGTGTCAGCTGGTCCCTAATAGCATGCCACGGCCGTGACACCGCACAGTCTTTAGAAGCCGTAGGGAGGGGAGTGAGAGGCGAGGATATGCACTGCGCATGGACACGGATCCCAGGCCCGCGGTGGGATTACATTAGACGACACCGCGAGGCTGAATCTTGGACAGCGCACCCGCACAGGCGCAGCCAGCCTGACAGCAAATGATGTCAGAAGACGGGCAGCGCAAAATGTGTGCATGGCCAAGGGGTAACCTAACAGCGCAGGCTCCGGGACAGATTCAAACAACGCTGAGGAGGCGGCGCACGGCGACAAGGGGGTAAAAATGACGGCTGTGCTGCGTCACATGACAAAGGAAAGTTCCACCTACCGGACGGTTGAACGCTGTGAGGGGACACATTTCATAAGTGTTAGGTTCAGCATCTGCAAGGACCATAATTAAAAGAGCTAAGTTTACCTTTTCCAGCATTAGTGCTGTACACGATGGCTCTTCCAGCTACAAACGCCTGGGGGGGGGGTTAAAGGTTTCCTTTCAACTTGCTCCAGTGCAGGCTTCGGCCTACACTCCGCTCCCCCTGCTCCTCCTGCTGACCCTGGGCTCTAACACCGCCAGTTGGGGCCCAGATGTGCTAGCTGCACAGAGAAAAACACCTCGCCAATGTGTCAGTGGGGTCCAGCACCGCCAGCTGTTCCCCTGCTGTGTAGCCGGCAACGTGTCCTGCAAAAGCCACGCAGACACAACAGACCCAAAGCTGCCGCCAGTGCAGGCTTCGGCCTACACTCCCCTCCCCCTGCTCCTCCTCCTCCTGCTCCTCCTCCTGCTGACCCTGGGCTCTAACACACCGCCAGTTGGGGCCCAGATGTGCTAGCTGCACAGAGAAAAACACCTCGCCAATGTGTCAGTGGGGTCCAGCACCGCCAGCTGTTCCCCTGCTGTGCAGCCGGCATCGTGTCCTGCAAAAGCCACGCAGACACAAGAACTGAAATTGAAGGGAACCTGTCCCCCCTCCCCCAGGCGTTTTTACGTTATCCAGCCACCTTGTACAGCGGTAATGCTGCATGTGTGCAAGGTGGCTCAGAAACGTATTCTCCTCGCACATGTGGAACTGAAAACACGTCTGAAATGTGTCCTCTGTGTGACCAGTTAACCGTCCCGGTGGTGTGACTTTCCTTTGTAATGACACGCTGCAACCCCCTTGGTAGCGCTGCCCGTCTTCTGGCATCATTGTTTGGCTGGCTGCGCCTCTGCGGCCGCCCTGACCCACACAACGCCCCTCGGTGTCTTATTTATTGGGACTGCGAGGGTGTGATTCATGGGCAGGATCAGTGCATCAGTTCGCCTGTCCCTCCTCTCCTTCCGCCTTCTTCGGACTGTGCGGCTTCATGGCCGTGGCATGCGATAAGGGATCAGATGACGCCGCACAGTCTGAAGCGGGTGTAAGGACCCGAGTGTGAGAGGCCAACATATGTGCTGCGCCAGGCCCTGAATCCCAGCCCCGCAGTGTTTTAACAATGTTAAGACACTGCGGGGCTGGGATTCATGGTCATCGCGAACCGCACCGGCCGACATTACATGATGCCAGAAGATGGGCAGCGCTAACGGCGCTAGGCCAGGGGATAACACGACAGCGCAGACTCCTGTACAGCAAATAACAACGCTCGGGAGGCTGCACCCAGCACCAAGGTGGGATTCTTGACACCTGTGCTGCGTCTCATTACAAAGGGAACTCGCGCCTCCATTACACAGTTTGACTGTATAAAGGGCTGAATGTTATACGTGTTCCATTCAGCGTGTGCAAGGAGAAAAATTACAAGAGCAACCTTTGACTTGCGCAGCACTGCTGCTGCATAAGCTGTGGCTCTTCTACTTTGTAACCCCTGAGGGGGGGTTAAAGGTGACTTTTGAAATCGGTTCAATTAGGCTTCGGCCTACACTCTGCTCCACCTGCAGAGCCCGGGCTCCAACAACGCTAGTTGCTGTCCGGAAGTGCTGGCTGCACAGAGCCAAACACCTCGCCAATGTGTCAGTGGGGTCCAGCACCGCCAGCTGTTCCCCTGCTGTGTAGCCGGCAACGTGTCCTGCAAAAGCCACGCAGACACAACAGACCCAAAGCTGCCGCCAGTGCAGGCTTCGGCCTACACTCCCCTCCCCCTGCTCCTCCTCCTCCTGCTCCTCCTCCTGCTGACCCTGGGCTCTAACACACCGCCAGTTGGGGCCCAGATGTGCTAGCTGCACAGAGAAAAACACCTCGCCAATGTGTCAGTGGGGTCCAGCACCGCCAGCTGTTCCCCTGCTGTGCAGCCGGCATCGTGTCCTGCAAAAGCCACGCAGACACAAGAACTGAAATTGAAGGGAACCTGTCCCCCCTCCCCCAGGCGTTTTTACGTTATCCAGCCACCTTGTACAGCGGTAATGCTGCATGTGTGCAAGGTGGCTCAGAAACGTATTCTCCTCGCACATGTGGAACTGAAAACACGTCTGAAATGTGTCCTCTGTGTGACCAGTTAACCGTCCCGGTGGTGTGACTTTCCTTTGTAATGACACGCTGCAACCCCCTTGGTAGCGCTGCCCGTCTTCTGGCATCATTGTTTGGCTGGCTGCGCCTCTGCGGCCGCCCTGACCCACACAACGCCCCTCGGTGTCTTATTTATTGGGACTGCGAGGGTGTGATTCATGGGCAGGATCAGTGCATCAGTTCGCCTGTCCCTCCTCTCCTTCCGCCTTCTTCGGACTGTGCGGCTTCATGGCCGTGGCATGCGATAAGGGATCAGATGACGCCGCACAGTCTGAAGCGGGTGTAAGGACCCGAGTGTGAGAGGCCAACATATGTGCTGCGCCAGGCCCTGAATCCCAGCCCCGCAGTGTTTTAACAATGTTAAGACACTGCGGGGCTGGGATTCATGGTCATCGCGAACCGCACCGGCCGACATTACATGATGCCAGAAGATGGGCAGCGCTAACGGCGCTAGGCCAGGGGATAACACGACAGCGCAGACTCCTGTACAGCAAATAACAAAGCTCGGGAGGCTGCACCCAGCACCAAGGTGGGATTCTTGACACCTGTGCTGCGTCTCATTACAAAGGGAACTCGCGCCTCCATTACACAGTTTGACTGTATAAAGGGCTGAATGTTATACGTGTTCCATTCAGCGTGTGCAAGGAGAAAAATTACAAGAGCAACCTTTGACTTGCGCAGCACTGCTGCTGCATAAGCTGTGGCTCTTCTACTTTGTAACCCCTGAGGGGGGGTTAAAGGTGACTTTTGAAATCGGTTCAATTAGGCTTCGGCCTACACTCTGCTCCACCTGCAGAGCCCGGGCTCCAACAACGCTAGTTGCTGTCCGGAAGTGCTGGCTGCACAGAGCCAAACACCTCGCCAATGTGTCAGTGGGGTCCAGCACCGCCAGCTGTTCCCCTGCTGTGTAGCCGGCAACGTGTCCTGCAAAAGCCACGCAGACACAACAGACCCAAAGCTGCCGCCAGTGCAGGCTTCGGCCTACACTCCCCTCCCCCTGCTCCTCCTCCTCCTGCTCCTCCTCCTGCTGACCCTGGGCTCTAACACACCGCCAGTTGGGGCCCAGATGTGCTAGCTGCACAGAGAAAAACACCTCGCCAATGTGTCAGTGGGGTCCAGCACCGCCAGCTGTTCCCCTGCTGTGCAGCCGGCATCGTGTCCTGCAAAAGCCACGCAGACACAAGAACTGAAATTGAAGGGAACCTGTCCCCCCTCCCCCAGGCGTTTTTACGTTATCCAGCCACCTTGTACAGCGGTAATGCTGCATGTGTGCAAGGTGGCTCAGAAACGTATTCTCCTCGCACATGTGGAACTGAAAACACGTCTGAAATGTGTCCTCTGTGTGACCAGTTAACCGTCCCGGTGGTGTGACTTTCCTTTGTAATGACACGCTGCAACCCCCTTGGTAGCGCTGCCCGTCTTCTGGCATCATTGTTTGGCTGGCTGCGCCTCTGCGGCCGCCCTGACCCACACAACGCCCCTCGGTGTCTTATTTATTGGGACTGCGAGGGTGTGATTCATGGGCAGGATCAGTGCATCAGTTCGCCTGTCCCTCCTCTCCTTCCGCCTTCTTCGGACTGTGCGGCTTCATGGCCGTGGCATACGATAAGGGATCAGATGACGCCGCACAGTCTGAAGCGGGTGTAAGGACCCGAGTGTGAGAGGCCAACATATGTGCTGCGCCAGGCCCTGAATCCCAGCCCCGCAGTGTTTTAACAATGTTAAGACACTGCGGGGCTGGGATTCATGGTCATCGCGAACCGCACCGGCCGACATTACATGATGCCAGAAGATGGGCAGCGCTAACGGCGCTAGGCCAGGGGATAACACGACAGCGCAGACTCCTGTACAGCAAATAACAACGCTCGGGAGGCTGCACCCAGCACCAAGGTGGGATTCTTGACACCTGTGCTGCGTCTCATTACAAAGGGAACTCGCGCCTCCATTACACAGTTTGACTGTATAAAGGGCTGAATGTTATACGTGTTCCATTCAGCGTGTGCAAGGAGAAAAATTACAAGAGCAACCTTTGACTTGCGCAGCACTGCTGCTGCATAAGCTGTGGCTCTTCTACTTTGTAACCCCTGAGGGGGGGTTAAAGGTGACTTTTGAAATCGGTTCAATTAGGCTTCGGCCTACACTCTGCTCCACCTACAGAGCCCGGGCTCCAACAACGCTAGTTGCTGTCCGGAAGTGCTGGCTGCACAGAGCCAAACACCTCGCCAATGTGTCAGTGGGGTCCAGCACCGCCAGCTGTTCCCCTGCTGTGTAGCCGGCAACGTGTCCTGCAAAAGCCACGCAGACACAACAGACCCAAAGCTGCCGCCAGTGCAGGCTTCGGCCTACACTCCCCTCCCCCTGCTCCTCCTCCTCCTGCTCCTCCTCCTGCTGACCCTGGGCTCTAACACACCGCCAGTTGGGGCCCAGATGTGCTAGCTGCACAGAGAAAAACACCTCGCCAATGTGTCAGTGGGGTCCAGCACCGCCAGCTGTTCCCCTGCTGTGCAGCCGGCATCGTGTCCTGCAAAAGCCACGCAGACACTTGCTCTTGTACCTTCTGCTCCCCATCCTGGTTCCAGTACCGTCAGCTGGTTCCGGGCAGAGCCTTTGGCTTAGGTGCCTCCCTTTGGTATCCGAGTTCCACCAACGTCAGGTGGTCCTTGGTAGTGCTTTCAGGCACGGGTACCTCCTGCTTAGTAACCGGGTTCCAGTAACGTCAGCTGGTCCTCGGTAGTTCCATTGGCTCTTGGACCTTCGGCTACCCATCCGGGTTCCAGCACCGTCAGCTGGTTCTCGGCAGTGTCTTTTGCTCTTGTACCTTCTGCTCCCCATCCTGGTTCCAGTACCATCAGCTGGTTCCGGGCAGAGCCTTTGGCTTAGGTGCCTCCCTCTGGGTATCCGAGTTCCACCAACGTCAGGTGGTCCTTGGTAGTGCTTTCAGCACAGGTACCTCCTGCTTAGTAACCGGGTTCCAGTAAAGTCAGCTGGTCCTCGGTAGTTCCATTGGCTCTTGGACCTTCGGGTAGCCATCCGAGTTCCAGTTCCATCAGCTGGTTCTCGGCATTTTCTCAGCCTTCTTGTACCTTCTGCTACATTTCCAAGTTCAAGAGACTAAACACAATGACCCAGAAGACCACCCCTAAGATGACGACGACACCAGAGACGACAACCACCGTGATGACGACGACCCTGGAGACGATGACCCCGAAGACCACCCCGATGACGACGACCCCGGAGACGACGACCCTGAAGACCACCCCGATGACGACGACCCCGGAGACGACGACCCTGGAGACGACGACGACGACCTGGAAGACCGAGAAGCAGAAGAACAAGAGGCTGCAGAACAAAGAGCAGAAGGACATTAAGCATAACACAAAATATCAGAGCAAAAAATATTATGTAAATTATAAGCAGAAGAAGACTAAGCAGTGTATGGGGGTGAGTCCGTTCCTCCTCGTGGTGCCCCTGGATAAAGCCTGATGCTGCAGGCCAAACTGAACGCGGACAAATGTAACTGTTTTGTGACAGGCAGAACGGAAGGTGTAATCTTCAAACTTTTATAGATAACAACTACGGGAATGCCTGTCACAAATAAGAATATGATGAAGAAGTTGAATATGATGAAGATAATAGTAAAATAAAAAGAATATGAACAATGTAACCCAAAAAATAATAGGTAGAAGATGAAGAAGAAGATGAATAAGGTGAAGAAGTTGATGTCAAAGAAGCTGATGATGAGGATAATTAAGAAGAAAGCGTGGGAGAAGTAAAAAAGAAGGTGAAGGGCGTGGAAGTAGTGAAACATCAATATCTGACATAAAAAAAAAAAAAAAAACATAGTCAAATTCTTTCTAACGCCGAACTTCATAAAAAAAAAAAAAAAATCCTGCTATTCTATTACATTGGGCTAAACCTCTGTCCCTTTAATATCTCCGCCACGTCCCCCAATACATCCTACAATATTTTTAGTTGTTTTCCTTCATGTAGAATGAACCTACAAGTGTATAAAGGGTTTATTTTAATTCCGATATTTTCGTCCCATTGACTTGCATTGGGATCGGGTATCGGTATCGGATTGGATTCCGATACTGTGACGGTATCGGCCGATACTTTCCGATACCGATACTTTCCGATATCGGAAAGTATCGCTCAACACTATTCAGCACCCATGCAAGGAGGGTGAATATGATGGGGAGGATGGAGGAGAACGGGGAGCTGAGCCATGCATTCAAAATGGGATGGGGAGCTGAGTATACAAGGATGGGATGGGGGAGCCGAGCCATGCAAACAAGATGGGAAGGGGGAGCATTTCATACAAGGATGGGATGGGGGAGCTGAGCCATGCATACAAGATGTGATGGGGGAGCCATCCATACAACGAGGGGACCCATTCATATAACAAGGGGAGCCACACAGAGCAGGACAGGTGGAGCCACACAGAGCAGGACAGGGATGAGGGGACAATACATACCTGGCTTGTTCTCGAGCCAATAAGCATGCCCAGTTTTCTGTAACAAAATTAGGTGCCTCAGCTTATACTTGGGTCGGCTTATACTCAAGAATATACGATAAGATTTTATGTTTGGCTGCTGTCACATACTAAAAGACGCTTTTTTTACACATAGCCATATTTTGAGAGCTATCATTTTTCCATATTTCTGCTGACAGAATAATTTGAGGTGAGGGTTCTTTTATGTGGGCTGAGTTTACTGGAGATGAGAAAACCTATCAAGGTTCGGTTCAGATGTTTGCCCAACAGTCTGCCAAACAGTTAGTCTAACATATCTGAACCCCATTGAATTCAAGCGCATAAACAACGACTTCAGGGGAGCAAAAAGGCTGCCAAAACAGGTCAAATTAGGGGTAGACACCAGGAAAAGTGGCATCAATTGATCCAGAATAGAATAATTACGCAACATGGATGCATGGATGGCTGCACCAGGGCTTGGATCAGCATTTCTAGCTTAAACATTGATCAGTAACAGGTGGATGAGTGACAAGTGTTGGCCTGGTGCTCTGAGAGACCAGTCAAATCTGGCAACACACATGAAGGAGACCCAATTTAGAGTCCATATGTCTCTAAAAATTAGGGGCAGACACCAGGAAAAGTGGCGTCAATTGACCGAAAGTAGAAATTTGATAATGGCACTGCAGCAGTTAGCCATGGGCCATGCATGAGGTATCAGGACCTAGGCCGGCATTTAGAGCTTTTAATTTAAGTTTAAATTTAGATGAGTTGGGTGAAGGACTGGTGTCAGCCTGCTGTGCTGGGAGCCCTGATACCTAATGTAAAAGCTCAAACTGCTTTGTTGTTCAGCCACATTTAGGCGTCACAAATATCAGCTTGGTAGACCGCTATTGTTAGAAAAATTTAAAGATAGTAACACAGAGAGATGACTGATCAATTCACCCACAGTAGAAATTTGATAATGGCACAACAGCTGTCAGCCATGCATCAGGAATAAAGCATCAAGGTCTTGGCAAGCATTTACAGCTTTGAATTTAAGTTTAAATTAAGACGATGTGGGTGAGGGACCGGTGTAAGCCTTCTGTGCTGGGAGCCCTGATACCTCATGTAAAAGATCAAACTGCTATTTAGATCCTGAAATGTCGCCTGGTGTATGGCCCACACTATTAGCAGAAAGGATTAAGATTCTGAAATGTGGCCTGGTGTATGGTTTGTGATTTTAAAAAAAATATTTTTACAACTTATTTACTTTTTTTAAACTTTTTACTTTGTCCCTCTATGTGACTTTGACTTTCACAGCTCTGATCACAGTTGTAAAGTATAGCAATCCAGGAACATTGCTATGCTTTATAACCTGTCAGTGCTGCAGACACAAGTTAGTTAGATTATACACTGTGCATGATGTAACTAACTTACTAGAGCCTGTTGACATTTGACCATGGTAACAATCGGCCACTCGTGAGGCCCAAAGTCAGGGGTTTTGGCACCTTCAGTCACCAAACAAGGAAGTCTAGACAGGACATCTGCATTACCATATAGCTTCCTGGGCCTGTACTCCACATGAAAACTAATGTCTTGGAGTGCAAGAAACCAGCTGTTCACCAATGCATTCTTCCCCTTCCTTTCACTCATCCACCTCAGGGGTGCATAATCTGACATTAGCCTGAACTTCCAGCCTAAGAGTTAGTACCTCAGGGTGTAAATTGCCCATTTGATGGCTGAGCACTCTTTCTCTACGATGGCATAATTCTTTTCACAGGGGGAGAGTTTCCTACTCAGGTATAGGACTGGAAGTTTGTCCTAATCTATTTCCTTGGACAAAACATCTCTCAAACCAACCTTGGTGGCATGCATCTGAACTATAGACTCCTTTGTGAAGTCAAGTGCAAGCAAAACTGGCTGTTTACATAAAGCGAGCTTCAACTCCTAGGTACCATGTTGACCGTAGGTACCAACACCAATACTCAGTCTCCAGGCTAAACTGTCTCAGCCTCGCTGCCAAATTGTAGACACTTGCCTGGGCCTCTTGTTCTTGAAGCAGGCTCTGCTTTGCAATCAGCAATACCTTTGCGATCCAGTCCTGCATCTGAACGATATGCTCGATGATGCTCTGGTGGGGGGTAATCTCTGCTTTCTGGATCTCCTTTGCAATATCCAGAAGTAGGGTTGAGCGACTTTCATTTTTTTAAGATCGAGTAGGGTTTTGGGAAACCCGATTTTGTCCAGAGTCGAGTCGAGTGCAGTCGGCCGATTATCGCTAAAAGTCGGGGATCGACCGAAACACGAAACCCAATGCAAGTCAATGGGGAAGCATAGTCGGCAGTGAGTGGAGGCCAGGAAAACACCTACAGTGCCCATTTTAATGCCAAAAACATCCATTCTTGTTTCTGAAGCTTGCCAATCTTAATTAACTGTATAATAATAGTTGGGCATAGGGAATTGGGGGAAAGTTGTGGGGGGAGTAGGGCTGGCTCAAGTTTTTCGTGGGCCCAGGAAATGCGGACTACGTCACGGCGGTGTTGCAGGGAAAGGTAAGTATTTAAACGTTGCAAGTGCTGTGATCCTGAGCAAGCAGGGGGGGGCCCACTCGTTCGCATTGGCACTGGCACAGGGCCCCTCAAAGTACGGCGGTGTGTTTGCATGGCGGGGGCGCCTCCCACCAGCAGCGACACTTTTGCGTACTCTGAGGGGCCCTGTGCCAGTGACGTCGCCAACGAGTATGCCCCCCCACCTGATGAAGGAACCTGCACTTTCATCTGCACCTTCCTCTTTGTCCCTGTGTAAGGTGGTATAACATGCGGGAAGGGGAACCTTACTTTCAGCAGGGTCAGATTCTGGCTGTGTAGAGTACAAGGGGAATGTAGTGGTCTAGGTCAATGTACCAGCAGACTCATTTAGCAGTGGCTGGGCAATGGGCAGGATGAGGAGGAAACAGATATAGGGCCAAAGAATAAAGTAGGCTAAATGCAGTTCAAAATTGGTAACAGGACTAAACAGGCGGCATTGCTTTGTTCAGTGGAGTAGCAAACCCAAGAGCAGCAGACACTGTTTCAAGGGCCTAACCACACTAGTAGGCCAAATGCAGTTTAATATCTGATAGTATAGGGCGAAAGCCAGAATGTGGAAGCTCAGCTTTGTTCAGTTGAGGACAACACCAGGGAGGGGCAGACACCTTTAGTAGGCCGGAAAAGCCTATTGCATTTTTTAAAATGGTAATTTGGAGCAGAAGGTTGAAGCTCAGCTTTATTTAGTTGAGGACAACACCAGGCAGGGGCACACAGACAGACACCTTTAGAAGGCCAGAAAAGCCTATTGCATTTTATAAAATGGTAATTTGGAGCAGAAGGTTGAAGCTCAGCTTTATGTAGTTGAGGACAACACCAGGCAGGGGCACACAGACAGACACCTTTAGTAGGCCGGAAAAGCCTATTGCATTTTTTAAAATGGTAATTTGGAGCAGAAGGTTGCAGCTCAGCTTTATTTAGTTGAGGGCAACACCAGGGAGGGGCAGAAGCCGTTAGTAGGCCCTAACCACCATTTTGTTTTTTAAAAACCACTTAATGAGAGCCGGAAGGTTGAAGCTCAGCTTTATTCAGTTGAGGACAACACCAGGCAGGGGCACACAGACAGACACCTTTAGTAGGCCGGAAAAGCCTATTGCATTTTTTAAAATGGTAATTTGGAGCAGAAGGTTGAAGCTGAGCTTTATTTAGTTGAGGACAACACCAGGCAGGGGCACACAGACAGACACCTTTAGTAGGCCGGAAAAGCCTATTGCATTTTTTAAAATGGTAATTTGGAGCAGAAGGTTGAAGCTCAGCTTTATTTAGTTGAGGGCAACACCAGGGAGGGGCAGAAGCCGTTAGTAGGCCCTAACCACCATTTTGTTTTTTAAAAACCACTTAATGAGAGCCGGAAGGTTGAAGCTCAGCTTTATTCAGTTGAGGACAACACCAGGCAGGGGCACACAGACAGACACCTTTAGTAGGCCGGAAAAGCCTATTGCATTTTTTAAAATGGTAATTTGGAGCAGAAGGTTGAAGCTCAGCTTTATTTAGTTGAGGGCAACACCAGGGAGGGGCAGAAGCCGTTAGTAGGCCCTAACCACCATTTTGTTTTTTAAAAACCACTTAATGAGAGCCGGAAGGTTGAAGCTCAGCTTTATTCAGTTGAGGACAACACCAGGCAGGGGCACACAGACAGACACCTTTAGTAGGCCGGAAAAGCCTATTGCATTTTTTAAAATGGTAATTTGGAGCAGAAGGTTGAAGCTCAGCTTTATTTAGTTGAGGGCAACACCAGGGAGGGGCAGAAGCCGTTAGTAGGCCCTAACCACCATTTTGTTTTTTAAAAACCACTTAATGAGAGCCGGAAGGTTGAAGCTCAGCTTTATTCAGTTGAGGACAACACCAGGCAGGGGCACACAGACAGACACCTTTAGTAGGCCGGAAAAGCCTATTGCATTTTTTAAAATGGTAATTTGGAGCAGAAGGTTGAAGCTCAGCTTTATTTAGTTGAGGGCAACACCAGGGAGGGGCAGAAGCCGTTAGTAGGCCCTAACCACCATTTTGTTTTTTAAAAACCACTTAATGAGAGCCGGAAGGTTGAAGCTCAGCTTTATTCAGTTGAGGACAACACCAGGCAGGGGCACACAGACAGACACCTTTAGTAGGCCGGAAAAGCCTATTGCATTTTTTAAAATGGTAATTTGGAGCAGAAGGTTGAAGCTCAGCTTTATTTAGTTGAGGACAACACCAGGCAGGGGCACACAGACAGACACCTTTAGTAGGCCGGAAAAGCCTATTGCATTTTTTAAAATGGTAATTTGGAGCAGAAGGTTGAAGCTCAGCTTTATTTAGTTGAGGGCAACACCAGGCAGGGGCACACAGACAGACACCTTTAGTAGGCCGGAAAAGCCTATTGCATTTTTTAAAATGGTAATTTGGAGCAGAAGGTTGAAGCTCAGCTTTATTTAGTTGAGGACAACACCAGGCAGGGGCACACAGACAGACACCTTTAGTAGGCCGGAAAAGCCTATTGCATTTTTTAAAATGGTAATTTGGAGCAGAAGGTTGAAGCTCAGCTTTATTTAGTTGAGGGCAACACCAGGGAGGGGCAGAAGCCGTTAGTAGGCCCTAACCAAAGTTGAAGGCCAAATGCAGTTTAATTTCTGATACTATAGGCCGAAAGCCAGAAGGTGGAAGCTCCGATTTAGACAGTGGAGGACAATTTGAATTAGGGACTGCAGACAGACTTAGTAGGCTGTCCCCTGTGGACCATGCATCCAACACATTAACCCATTGCGCCGTAATGGACACGTAATCTTCCGTGGCCATGCCTACAGGTCCATGCGTCTGTTGTCAGGTGCACCTTTGTACTCACAGATTGCCAGAGTGCATGGACAATGCGGTCTTCTACATGCTGGTGGAGGGTTGGGATGGCTTTTCTCGCAAAAGAAGTGTCGACTGGTTAGCTTGTAGCGTGGTACAGCGTAGTCCATCATGGCCTTATTAATAGTAAATAAAATATATAACTAGGCTCTATGAACTTTTAAATAGGTTCCAGGGGTACACGGGCAGCATTGGTGTGGTCAGTGGAGGAGTATTGCAAGTAGGGGCTGCAGACAGGCTATCAAAGGCCTAAAATACCAAACAGTAGGCACTCATGGCAGTTTTACATCGGTTACATGGATACACAGGCAGGCACTCCAGGCAGCATTGTGGTCAGTGGAGGAGTATTGCAAGTAGGGGCCGCAGACAGGCTATCAAAGGCCTAAAATAACAAACAGTAGGCAGTCATGGCAGTTTTACATCGGTTACATGGATACACAGGCAGGCAATCCAGGCAGCATTGTGGTCAGTGGAGGAGTATTGCAAGTAGGGGCCGCAGACAGGCTATCAAAGGCCTAAAATAACAAACAGTAGGCAGTCATGGCAGTTTTACATCGGTTACATGGATACACAGGCAGGCACTCCAGGCAGCATTGTGGTCAGTGGAGGAGTATTGCAAGTAGGGGCCGCAGACAGGCTATCAAAGGCCTAAAATAACAAACAGTAGGCAGTCATGGCAGTTTTACATCGGTTACATGGATACACAGGCAGGCAATCCAGGCAGCATTGTGGTCAGTGGAGGAGTATTGCAAGTAGGGGCCGCAGACAGGCTATCAAAGGCCTAAAATAACAAACAGTAGGCAGTCATGGCAGTTTTACATCGGTTACATGGATACACAGGCAGGCACTCCAGGCAGCATTGTGGTCAGTGGAGGAGTATTGCAAGTAGGGGCCGCAGACAGGCTATCAAAGGCCTAAAATAACAAACAATAGGCTCATTGCAGTTTTACAGTGGTTACATGGATAGACGGGCAGGCAGCTTGGTGGTGAGTGGAGGAGTATTTAAGGTAGGGACCGCAGACAGGCTTCAAAGGCCTAACATAAGAAAATGGGCTGGCTGTAGGCACTTTATAATTGGTTCCAGGGGTACACGGGCAGCAGTGGTCTGGCCAGTGGAGGACTAGTGGAAGGAGGGACCGCAGACAGGCTTCAAAGGCCTAACATAAAAAAATGGGCTGGCTGTAGGCACTTTATAATTGGTTCCAGGGGTACACGGGCAGCAGTGGTCTGGCCAGTGGAGGACTAGTGGAAGGAGGGACCGCAGACAGGCTTCAAAGGCCTAACATAAAAAAATGGGCTGGCTGTAGGCACTTTATAATTGGTTCCAGGGGTACACGGGCAGCAGTGGTCTGGCCAGTGGAGGACTAGTGGAAGGAGGGACCGCAGACAGGCTTCAAAGGCCTAACATAAAAAAATGGGCTGGCTGTAGGCACTTTATAATTGGTTCCAGGGGTACACGGGCAGCAGTGGTCTGGCCAGTGGAGGACTAGTGGAAGGAGGGACCGCAGACAGGCTTCAAAGGCCTAACATAAAAAAATGGGCTGGCTGTAGGCATTTTATAATTGGTTCCAGGGGTACACGGGCAGCAGTGGTCTGGTCAGTGGAGGACTAGTGGAAGGAGGGACCGCAGACAGGCTTCAAAGGCCTAACATAAAAAAATGGGCTGGCTGTAGGCACTTTATAATTGGTTCCAGGGGTACACGGGCAGCAGTGGTCTGGTCAGTGGAGGACTAGTGGAAGGAGGGACCGCAGACAGGCTTCAAAGGCCTAACATAAAAAAATGGGCTGGCTGTAGGCACTTTATAATTGGTTCCAGGGGTACACGGGCAGCAGTGGTCTGGTCAGTGGAGGACTAGTGGAAGGAGGGACCGCAGACAGGCTTCAAAGGCCTAACATAAAAAAATGGGCTGGCTGTAGGCACTTTATAATTGGTTCCAGGGGTACACGGGCAGCAGTGGTCTGGCCAGTGGAGGACTAGTGGAAGGAGGGACCGCAGACAGGCTTCAAAGGCCTAACATAAAAAAATGGGCTGGCTGTAGGCACTTTATAATTGGTTCCAGGGGTACACGGGCAGCAGTGGTCTGGTCAGTGGAGGACTAGTGGAAGGAGGGACCGCAGACAGGCTTCAAAGGCCTAACATAAAAAAATGGGCTGGCTGTAGGCACTTTATAATTGGTTCCAGGGGTACACGGGCAGCAGTGGTCTGGTCAGTGGAGGACTAGTGGAAGGAGGGACCGCAGACAGGCTTCAAAGGCCTAACATAAAAAAATGGGCTGGCTGTAGGCACTTTATAATTGGTTCCAGGGGTACACGGGCAGCAGTGGTCTGGCCAGTGGAGGACTAGTGGAAGGAGGGACCGCAGACAGGCTTCAAAGGCCTAACATAAAAAAATGGGCTGGCTGTAGGCACTTTATAATTGGTTCCAGGGGTACACGGGCAGCAGTGGTCTGGCCAGTGGAGGACTAGTGGAAGGAGGGACCGCAGACAGGCTTCAAAGGCCTAACATAAAAAAATGGGCTGGCTGTAGGCACTTTATAATTGGTTCCAGGGGTACACGGGCAGCAGTGGTCTGGTCAGTGGAGGACTAGTGGAAGGAGGGACCGCAGACAGGCTTCAAAGGCCTAACATAAAAAAATGGGCTGGCTGTAGGCACTTTATAATTGGTTCCAGGGGTACACGGGCAGCAGTGGTCTGGCCAGTGGAGGACTAGTGGAAGGAGGGACCGCAGACAGGCTTCAAAGGCCTAACATAAAAAAATGGGCTGGCTGTAGGCACTTTATAATTGGTTCCAGGGGTACACGGGCAGCAGTGGTCTGGTCAGTGGAGGACTAGTGGAAGGAGGGACCGCAGACAGGCTTCAAAGGCCTAAAATAACAAACAATAGGCTCATGGCAGTTTTACAGCGGTTACATGGATACACGGGCAGCTTGGTGGTGAGTGGAGGAGTAGTGCAAGGAGTGTCTGTCCCAGTACTCCCAAAATATAAATAGATGTTAATGTCTCGCAAAACAACCAAAACAAAAAAAAAGGTGGCATACTTAGGTACAGGGGTGGGCTCATCTGCTGAGTTTCTGACATAGTAATTTGGCAGTAACTATTTAATGGTGCCAATATAGGACACAGACACAGACTACTTTAAGTTGCATCATAGATGTCTACAAATGTGTATTGTCAGTGCCAGACATTGAATGATGTCAGCGAATAGACTAAAGATTGGTGGAGCTGTGCGACATAATTTTGCATGTGGTAGAGCACATTTTGAGCTGGGGTAGGGGGGAACTCTCTAGAGGCCGGCGGGACCGCCCCAGGGCCCCTCATGTTACAACGGTGTGTCTGACGTTGGGTGCGCACCACCACCGCCAGAGACACTACATTGTACTATGAGGGACCCAGTAGCAATGCCGTCAACCAAAAGCGAGCACACCCACCTCTTCAGACAAACAGCAGTCTCACGGGTGCTTGCGCCAAGTCGCGATACCACGGCCCCGTGTGGGGAGTTTGGCCATTTAGGGAGGTGTAAACATGTCGTATGCTGTACAATCAGCTGCAGCAAATTAGACATTAGAAAAGTAATTCACAGGCAAGAGCCTTTCATAGGAAAGCTAGGTGTCGGCCGGGCAAGGTGGGGCAAAAGATTTTGAAATCCAGTTGTGGTTCATTTTAATGAATGTTAGATCGTCAACATTTTGGGTAGCCAGACGAGTCCTTTTTTCGGTTAATATTGAACCTGCAGCACTGAATACTCTTTCTGATAGGACACTTGCTGCCGGGCAAGCAAGCTCCTGCAATGCATATTCTGCCAATTCTGGCCAGGTGTCTAATTTGGAGGCCCAGTAATCAAATGGGAATGACGGTTGAGGGAGAACATCGATAAGGGATGAAAAATAGTTAGTAACCATACTGGACAAATGTTGTCTCCTGTCACTTTCAATTGATGCAGCAGTACCTGTCCTGTCTGCGGTCATAGCAAAATCACTCCACAACCTGGTCAGAAAACCCCTCTGTCCAACGCCACTTCTGATGTGTGCACCCCTAACACTCCTAGTCTGCTGCCCCCTGGAGCTCGTGTGAGAACGATCACGTGCGCTGTGTGCTGGGAATGCCTGAAGCAAACGGTCAACAAGAGTTGATTGTTTGGTTGCTAATATTAGTTCCAAGTTCTCATGTGGCATAATATTTTGCAATTTGCCTTTATAGCGTGGATCAAGGAGGCAGGCCAACCAGTAATCGTCATCGTTCATCATTTTCGTAATGCGTGTGTCCCTTTTTAGGATACGTAAGGCATAATCCGCCATGTGGGCCAAAGTTCCAGTTGTCAAATCTCCGGTTGTGATTGGTTGAGGGGCAGTTGCAGGCAAATCTACGTCACTTGTGTCCCTCAAAAAACCAGAACCCGGCCGTGACACGCAACCAATTTCCTGTGCCCCCGGGAAAGGTTCGGCATTAAAAATATACTCATCCCCATCATCCTCCTCGTCCTCCACCTCCTCTTCGCCCGCTACCTTGTCCTGTACACTGCCCTGACCAGACAATGGCTGACTGTCATCAAGGCTTTCCTCTTCCTCTGGTGCAGACGCCTGCTCCTTTATGTGCGTCAAACTTTGCATCAGCAGACGCATTAGGGGGATGCTCATGCTTATTACGGCGTTGTCTGCACTAACCAGCCGTGTGCATTCCTCAAAACACTGAAGGACTTGACACATGTCTTGTATCTTAGACCACTGCACACCTGACAACTCCATGTCTGCCATCCTACTGCCTGCCCGTGTATCCTCCCACAAATAAATAACAGCACGCCTCTGTTCGCACAGTCTCTGAAGCATGTGCAGTGTTGAGTTCCACCTTGTTGCAACGTCTATGATTAGGCGATGCTGGGGAAGGTTCAAAGACCGCTGATAGGTCTGCATACGGCTGGCGTGTACAGGCGAACGTCGGATATGTGAGCAAAGTGCACGCACTTTGAGGAGCAGGTCGGAGAACCCAGGATAAGTTTTCAATAAGCACTGCACCACCAGGTTTAAGGTGTGAGCCAGGCAAGGAATGTGTTTCAGTTGGGAAAGGGAGATGGCAGCCATGAAATTCCTTCCGTTATCACTCACTACTTTGCCTGCCTCAAGATCTACTGTGCCCAGCCACGACTGCGTTTCTTGTTGCAAGAACTCGGACAGAACTTCCGCGGTGTGTCTGTTGTCGCCCAAGCACTTCATAGCCAATACAGCCTGCTGACGCTTGGCAGTAGCTGGCCCATAATGGGACAACTGGTGTGCAACAGTGTCATCTGCCGATGGAGTGGTTGGCAGACTGCGTTCTGTGGAAGAGCTGTAGCTTCTGCAGGAGGACGAGGAGGAGGAGGAGGAGGGGGTGCGAACGCCTACAGCCAACTGTTTCCTAGACCGTGGGCTAGGCACAACTGTCCCTAAATTGATGTCGCCTGTGGACCCTGCATCCACCACATTCACCCAGTGTGCCGTGATGGACACATAACGTCCCTGGCCATGCCTACTGGTCCATGCATCTGTAGTCAGGTGCACCTTTGTACTCACAGATTGCCTGAGTGCATGGACGATGCGCTGTTTAACATGCTGGTGCAGGGCTGGGATGGCTTTTCTGGAAAAAAAGTGTCGACTGGGTAGCTCGTATCGTGGTTCAGCGTACTCCATCAGGGCTTTGAAAGCTTCGCTTTCAACTAACCGGTAGGGCATCATCTCTAACGAGATTAGTCTAGCTATGTGGGCGTTAAAACACTGTGTACGCGGATGCGAGGATAAGTACTTCCTTTTTCTAACCAGAGTCTCATGTAGGGTGAGCTGGACTGGAGAGCTGGAGATCGTGGAACTTTCGGGTGTGCCGGTGTACATGGCAGACTGAGAGACGGTTGGAGACGGTATTGTTTCCGCCGGTGCCCTAGATGCAATATTTCCTCCTACAAAACTGGTGATTCCCTGACCCTGACTGCTTTTGGCTGGCAAAGAAACCTGCACAGATACTGCCGGTGGTGCGGAAAATGGTGGCCTTACAGTGACGGAAGGGATGTTGCGTTGCTGACTAGCTTCATTGGCCGAGGGTGCTACAACCTTGAGGGACGTTTGGTAGTTAGTCCAGGCTTGAAAATGCATGGTGGTTAAGTGTCTATGCATGCAACTAGTATTTAGACTTTTCAGATTCTGACCTCTGCTTAAGCTAGTTGAACATTTTTGACAGATGACTTTGCGCTGATCAGTTGGATGTTGTTTAAAAAAATGCCAGACTGCACTCTTCCTAGACTCGGATCCCTTTTCAGGGATTGCAGACTGAGCTTTAACCGGATGGCAACGCTGTGCTCCAACAGGTTTTGGCTTTGACACGCGTTTTGGGCCAGATACGGGCCCGGCAGATGGAACCTGTTGCGATGTTGATGCCTGCTGCGGCCCCTCCTCCACCTCCGCTTCTGAACTACTGCCGCCTGCACCCTGTTCCCCCAATGGCTGCCAATCGGGGTCAATAACTGGGTCATCTATTACCTCCTCTTCGAGCTCGTGTGCAACTTCGTCTGTGTCACTGTGTCGGTCGGTGGTATAGCGTTCGTGGCGGGGCAACATAGTCTCATCAGGGTCTGATTGTGGATCTGTACCCTGAGAGGGCAATGTGGTGGTCTGAGTCAAAGGAGCAGCATAGTACTCTGGCTGTGGCTGTGCATCAGTGCACTCCATGTCAGAATATACTTGTAATGGGCATGGCCTGTTAAATGTTTCACTTTCTAAGCCAGGGACGGTATGTGTAAAGAGCTCCATGGAGTGACCCGTTGTGTCGCCTGCTGCATCCTTCTCTCTTGTTGTAGTTTTTGCTGAGGAGGACAAGGAAGCGACTTGTCCCTGACCGTGAACATCCACAAGCGACACGCTGCTTTTACATTTACCAGTTTCGGAAGAGGAGGCAAAAGAGCTAGAGGCTGAGTCTGCAATGTAAGCCAAAACTTGCTGTTGCTGCTCCGCCTTTAAAAGCGGTTTTCCTACTCCCAGAAAAGAGAGCGTTCGAGGCCTTGTGTAGCCTGACGACGAAACTGGCTCCACAGCTCCAGACTTAGGTGGAATATTTTTATCCCCACGACCACCTGATGCTCCACTACCACTACCATCATTACCAGCTGACAATGAACGCCCACGACGACCTCTTGCACCAGACTTCCTCATTGTTTTAAAATCTTAACCAAAGTAACTTTATTTGTTGCTGTCAAACAACTTACACGGTGAGCTATAACTTCAGTATGATTTCAATATCCCTTAACAGGTTGGTGAGACCACAAGGAAAATCAGGCACAATGTTACACACTCTGTTTTCTGTGGCACAAAATCACAGAGATGACACACACGCAGGACTGTCACTCAAGCACTAATGTCAATATTAATCTCCCACCTAATTTATTTTTTTTTTTTTCTCAGGGAGACTTTAGAAACCAAATAATATTAAAAAAAAAAAAAAAAAAAGGCTTTCTATGGCCCACAATTAGAGAGAGAGAGGTGGCACACCCAGGAGTCAAGACTGGCGCACAAGCTGAAAGGGCAATATTACTCTCCCACTGTTTTTTTATGTTTTTTTTTTTTTTTTTCAGGGAGACTTTAGAAACCAAATAATATTAAAAAAACCAAAAAAAAAAATAGCCTTTCTATGGCCCACTGAATGAGAGAGAGAGGTGGCACACCCAGGAGTCAAGACTGGCACACAAGCTGAAAGGGCAATATTACTCTCCCACTGTTTTTTTATGTTTTTTTTTTTTTTTTCAGGGAGACTTTAGAAACCAAATAATATTAAAAAAACCAAAAAAAAAAATAGCCTTTCTATGGCCCACTGAATGAGAGAGAGAGGTGGCACACCCAGGAGTCAAGACTGGCACACAAGCTGAAAGGGCAATATTACTCTCCCACTGTTTTTTTATGTTTTTTTTTTTTTTTAAGGGAGACTTTAGAAACCCAATAATATTTAAAAAAAAAAATAAATAGGCTTTCTATGGCCCACTGAATGAGAGGGAGAGAGGTGGCACACCCAGGAGTCAAGACTGGCACACAAGCTGAAAGGGCAATATTACTCTCCCACTGTTTTTTTATGTATTTTTTGTTTTTTAAGGGAGACTTTAGAAACCCAATAATATTTAAAAAAATAAATAAATAGGCTTTCTATGGCCCACTGAATGAGAGGGAGAGAGGTGGCACACCCAGGAGTCAAGACTGGCACACAAGCTGAAAGGGCAATATTACTCTCCCACTGTTTTTTTATGTATTTTTTGTTTTTTAAGGGAGACTTTAGAAACCCAATAATATTTAAAAAAAAAATAAATAGGCTTTCTATGGCCCACTGAATGAGAGGGAGAGAGGTGGCACACCCAGGAGTCAAGACTGGCACACAAGCTGAAAGGGCAATATTACTCTCCCACTGTTTTTTTATGTTTTTTTTTTTTTTTTCAGGGAGACTTTAGAAACCAAATAATATTAAAAAAACCAAAAAAAAAAATAGCCTTTCTATGGCCCACTGAATGAGAGAGAGAGGTGGCACACCCAGGAGTCAAGACTGGCACACAAGCTGAAAGGGCAATATTACTCTCCCACTGTTTTTTTATGTATTTTTTGTTTTTTAAGGGAGACTTTAGAAACCCAATAATATTTAAAAAAAAAAATAAATAGGCTTTCTATGGCCCACTGAATGAGAGGGAGAGAGGTGGCACACCCAGGAGTCAAGACTGGCACACAAGCTGAAAGGGCAATATTACTCTCCCACTGTTTTTTTATGTATTTTTTGTTTTTTAAGGGAGACTTTAGAAACCCAATAATATTTAAAAAAAAAAATAAATAGGCTTTCTATGGCCCACTGAATGAGAGAGAGAGGTGGCACACCCAGGAGTCAAGACTGGCACACAAGCTGAAAGGGCAATATTACTCTCCCACTGTTTTTTTATGTATTTTTTGTTTTTTAAGGGAGACTTTAGAAACCCAATAATATTTAAAAAAAAAAATAAATAGGCTTTCTATGGCCCACTGAATGAGAGGGAGAGAGGTGGCACACCCAGGAGTCAAGACTGGCACACAAGCTGAAAGGGCAATATTACTCTCCCACTGTTTTTTTATGTATTTTTTGTTTTTTAAGGGAGACTTTAGAAACCCAATAATATTTAAAAAAATAAATAAATAGGCTTTCTATGGCCCACTGAATGAGAGGGAGAGAGGTGGCACACCCAGGAGTCAAGACTGGCACACAAGCTGAAAGGGCAATATTACTCTCCCACTGTTTTTTTATGTTTTTTTTTTTTTTTTCAGGGAGACTTTAGAAACCAAATAATATTAAAAAAACCAAAAAAAAAAATAGCCTTTCTATGGCCCACTGAATGAGAGAGAGAGGTGGCACACCCAGGAGTCAAGACTGGCACACAAGCTGAAAGGGCAATATTACTCTCCCACTGTTTTTTTATGTATTTTTTGTTTTTTAAGGGAGACTTTAGAAACCCAATAATATTTAAAAAAATAAATAAATAGGCTTTCTATGGCCCACTGAATGAGAGGGAGAGAGGTGGCACACCCAGGAGTCAAGACTGGCACACAAGCTGAAAGGGCAATATTACTCTCCCACTGTTTTTTTATGTATTTTTTGTTTTTTAAGGGAGACTTTAGAAACCCAATAATATTTAAAAAAAAAAATAAATAGGCTTTCTATGGCCCACTGAATGAGAGGGAGAGAGGTGGCACACCCAGGAGTCAAGACTGGCACACAAGCTGAAAGGGCAATATTACTCTCCCACTGTTTTTTTATGTATTTTTTGTTTTTTAAGGGAGACTTTAGAAACCCAATAATATTTAAAAAAATAAATAAATAGGCTTTCTATGGCCCACTGAATGAGAGGGAGAGAGGTGGCACACCCAGGAGTCAAGACTGGCACACAAGCTGAAAGGGCAATATTACTCTCCCACTGTTTTTTTATGTTTTTTTTTTTTTTTCAGGGAGACTTTAGAAACCAAATAATATTAAAAAAAACAAAAAAAAAAATAGCCTTTCTATGGCCCACTGAATGAGAGAGAGAGGTGGCACACCCAGGAGTCAAGACTGGCACACAAGCTGAAAGGGCAATATTACTCTCCCACTGTTTTTTTAGTTTTTTTTTTTTTTTCAGGGAGACTTTAGAAACCAAATAATATTAAAAAAAAAAATAAAATAAATAGGCTTGCTATAGCCCACTGAATGAGAGATAGCACACACAGCAGTGACACACAAGCCCTGACTGAGGCCAATATTTTTCTCCCACTGATTGATGTAGTGTTTTTGTGTTGAGGTAGAATTTAGAACACAAATCACGGAAAAAATAAATAGGCTTTCTATGGCCCACTCAGTGAGAGATGGCACACACAGGGATGGCACTGTAGCAGAAATGCCAATCTTAATCTCCCACAAAAAAAACAAAAAAAAAACAGGGACTGTCCTACAATTACTATCTCCCTGCAGTAATCTAAGCCAGGTATGGCAGGCAGCAATAGGAGTGGACTGATGCACAAATTAAATAAAAAGTGTGGACAAACAAAAAAGATAGCTGTGCAGAAAGGAAGGAACAAGAGGATATGTGCTTTGAAAAAAGCAGTTGGTTTGCACAGTGGCGTACACACAGCAATACAGCTATCACGGAGCCTTCTAGGGCAGCCCAATGAGCTACAGCGCTGAGGGGAAAAAAAAAAAAAAATAGCTTCCACAGTCCCTGCACACCGAAGGTGGTGTTGGACAGTGCAAATCGCTGCAGCACAAGCGGTTTGGTGGTTAGTGGACCCTGCCTAACGCTCTCCCTGCTTCTGACGAAGCGGCAGCAACCTGTCCCTAAGCTCAGATCAGCAGCAGTAAGATGGCGGTCGGCGGGAACGCCCCTTTATAGCCCCTGTGACGCCGCAGACAGCAAGCCAATCACTGCAATGCCCTTCTCTAAGATGGTGGGGACCAGGATCTATGTCATCACGCTGCCCACACTCTGCGTTCACCTTCATTGGCTGAGAAATGGCGCTTTTCGCGTCATTGAAACGCGACTTTGGTGCGAAAGTCGCGTACCGCATGGCCGACAAGCACAGGGGTCGGATCGGGTTTCATGAGACGCCGACTTAGCCAAAAGTCGGCGACTTTTGAAAATGATCGACCCGTTTCGCTCAACCCTATCCAGAAGTCCTCTATAGTGCCGTCCATATAGCAGCTCCAATAGTGAGAACACCGAAGAGGCCTGTGAGACTTACCTAATAGAGACCAGCAGGTATGGCAGTAGGCAGTCTTGGTCTTCCTTCTCCATGACCTTCTTAAACATGGATTTCAAGGTCTTGCAGAAACTCTCCACCAGGCCATCCATCCATGGGTGATACACCAACTTCTGGAGTTGTGTACCATTTTTTTTCAGACTATAAGATGCCCTGGACCATAAGACACACCTAGGTTTTAGAGGAGGAAATTTGGAGAATAAAATGAAGCAAAAGATGTGGCCAATTCTGTACGTAATATCCCCTATCCTAGTATATATGGTCCCCTCATCACCATTTTGATACACATGCCCCCTCATCTCTATCCTGGTATGCATGGCTCCTTCATCCCTCTCCTGGTGTGCATGGCCACATTATCCCTATCCTGGTATGCATGGCCCTCATCTATTTCCTGATATACATTGCTCCTCATCCCTATCCTGGTGTGCATGGCCCCCTTATCCTTATCTTGTTATGCATGGCTCCTCATCCCTATCCTGGTGTGCAAGGCCCCCTTATCCCTATTCTGCTATGCATGGCCCTCATCTCCTTCCTGGCGTGCATGGCTCCTCATCCCTATCCTGGTATGCATGGCTCCTCATCCCTATCCAGGTGTGCATGGCCCCCTTATCCCTATCCTGGTATGCATGGCCCTCATCTCCATCCTGGTATGCATGGCTCCCTCATCCCTAGACTGATATGCATGCCCCCCTTATCTCTAGCCTGGCAGGCATGGACCCCTCATCCTTATCCTGCTAGGAATGGTCCCCTTTATATCCATCCTGGTATGCAGGGCCACCATCTCATCCTAGTATGCATAGCCTCATCGCTATGCTGGTATGCAGAGTCCCATCCTTAACCTGCTATGATTGGCCCTTGTCCCAGTCCTGGTATGCATGGCCCTATCCTTATCCCGGTATGATTGGTCCCCACCTCCATCTTGGTATGCATGGCCCCATCAGAAAACATAAAAAAAAAAAATTACTTACCTTCTCGGCACTCCCTCGCAGCATCATGTTCCTGTCACGGGAAGACTAGGTTGGCAAGAGCTAATAACCCGGGCCCCTGCAATTTCCCTCAGACAAGGGAAATCCTGACTGACCCTCTACCTAGAGTTTACACTGATGGTGTGCATGTCTAGGCCTCGAACCTCACCCTGTCTCCTGGACTCAACCCTAGGCTGAAACCACCGCCCACCACCCAGTGAAACGATTATACACCAATACCCACAGTAAGCACAGACAAGGATAACGGAAAATATACACCACGCCGCAGTCACTCAGGAATACACAATAAGTGCACAGGGCAAAATAAATACAAATATAGGAAGGAGTAAATAAGACAAAGGGAAATACACCACCAGCAACGATACTCCAACTACTAGCTCACCACTCCAGACCGAGATAACAATGCACAAGACAGAAGCTATAATCGGTGACGCCCAATGTTCAGGAGAACTATTTAAAGGCAGTGGGCATGGCCTAGCTACCAATCAGAGCACCAGGTAAATTAACCCCGGACCAGCTAGATGAAATCTAGCCGACGCCAATGAGCGCATAGTGGTCAAAAGCGGAATTACCGCTGTCTGTCGAATGACCTGGTCTGAACAGTGTCCGACATGACAGTACCCCGCCTTCTACGAGGGACCCCAGGGCCCTCACGGCTAATAGGACCCGGCTTGTCCGGATGACGACGGTGAAACAACCTGACCAGCCGGTCCGCATGAACGTCCGAGGCTGGTACCCAGGACCTTTCCTCAGGCCCATAACCATGCCAGTGTACCAAGTACTGTAAAGTGTGGCGCACTACATGAGAGTCAACCACCTTGGAGACTTCGAATTCCAAATTACCATCCACCAAGACTGGAGAAGGCATGGGTGTCGTGTCCACAAGACCCACTGTCTTTTTTAGCAACGATCTGTGGAACACGTGGTGTATCTTATACACCGTAGGAAGCTCCAATCGGTACGCTACAGGGTTAATGACAGCGGCGACCCTAAATGGACCAATAAACCGTGGGCCCAATTTAAGGGATGGTATTTTGAGTCTTATGTTTTTTGTGGATAACCACACCCAGTCATTCACACTCAGGTCCGGACCGGGCACACGCCTACTGTCAGCCACACGTTTGTACCTAGCACCCACACTCAACAGGCGCTGTTTAACTCTCCTCCAGACTGATGACAATTGTGCTCCTAACTGATCTTCCTCCGGAACGCCGGAAGAGCCCCTCTGACTTAAAGTACAAAATTGAGGATGTAGCCTGTAAACACAAAAAAACGGAGACTCCCCAGACGACTCCTGACGGTGATTATTGATAGCAAATTCAGCCAAAGGAAGGAACGTAGACCACTCCTCCTGGTTATCAGAGACAAAGCAGCGTAAGTACTGCTCCAAATTTTGGTTCATACGCTCAGTCTGACCATTTGACTGAGGATGAAACGCCGAAGAATGAGACAACTTGATCCCCAGCCGTGAGCAAAATGCTTTCCAAAATTTTGCCACAAACTGAGTACCCCTATCAGACACAATGTCAGATGGAACCCCATGAAGTCTGACCACCTCCTGCACAAATACCTGAGCCAGAGTCTTAGCGTTAGGCAACGAAGGCAAAGACACAAAATGCGACATTTTTGAAAACAGATCAACAATCACCAAGATGACCGTGTTCCCAGCTGAGGAGGGCAAGTCAGTGATAAAATCCATGGAGATTTCAATCCGTGGCTTACTAGGTACCTCAAGAGGAAGTAGTGTGCCAACAGGACGGGAGCGGGGTGTCTTAGCCCTAGCGCACGTGGTACAAGCTGACACGTATGAGACCACGTCCTGTTGGATCTTGGGCCACCAAAACCGACGTGACACCAACTCCAATGTACCTCTATCCCCTGGGTGGCCAGCCAGGACAGCATCATGATGCTCCGCCAAAACCTTTAAGGGGAGATGAAGCGGTACAAAAGATTTGTTGATGGGAAGCTCAGACGGTACCTCCCCCTGAGCCTCAGCAATCTCAGCCTCAACCTCAGTAGTGAGAGCCGAAACCACAACACCCTTTTGGAGGATGGGTACAGCATCCTGCCGAGGTTCTCCCCCCGGAAAACACCTGGACAGAGCATCTGCCTTAGTGTTTTTAGACCCTGGTCTGTAAGTGACAACAAAGTTGAACCCCATGAAAAACAATGCCCAGGGAGCCTGCCTGGGAGACAGATGCTTGGCTGACTCCAAATACAGCAGATTCTTATAATCGGTAATAACAGTAACCTGATAAACCGACCCCTCCAAGAAGTGTCGCCATTCCTCAAAGGCTAACTTGATTGCCAACAACTTCCTGTTGCCGATATCGTAGTTACGTTCGGCGGGCGAGAGTTTCTTGGAAAAATAGGCGCATGGACGCAAATTACTCAAAGATGAGCCTTGTGATAGTACCGCCCCCACACCAACCTCAGATGCTTTGACTTCTACAACAAAAGGTCTTGATACATCTGGCTGCACAAGAATGGGGGCTGAAACAAAACTGTTCTTAAGAAATTCAAATGCGCGCACAGCAGCCTCAGACCAAATGGAGAAATTGGTACCCTTTTTAGTCATGTCAGTTAGCGGTTTAGCAATGATGGAAAAATCCTTGATAAATTTCCTATAGTAGTTAGAAAACCCAAGGAACCGCTGAAGTGCTTTCAGGTTATCAGGGCGTTCCCAATGCAGCACCGCTTGCACCTTAGCGGCGTCCATTTTAAAACCAGAAACAGACACAATATAACCCAAGAAAGGCAACTCTTGAACAGAAAACACACATTTCTCAAGTTTAGCATACAGCTTATTCTGTCTGAGAAGCTGTAACACCTGCCTGACATGACCTAAATGAGTATCACGGTCGCAAGAATATATGAGAATGTCATCGAGGTACACGATAATGAATTTCCCCAAAACGTGCGAGAACACATCATTAATGAAATGTTGGAACTAGTGTTGAACGATACCGTCTGATACTTGAAAGTATCGGTATCGGATAGTATCGGCCGATACCCGAAAAATATCGGATATCGCCGATACCGATACCCGATACCAATGCATTTCAATGGGACGCAAAGTATCGGAATGGTTCCCAGGGTCTGAAGGAGAGGAAGCTCTCCTTCAGGCCCTGGGATCCATATTCATGTGTAAAATAAAGAATTAAAATAAAAAATATGGATATACTCACCTCTCCGATGGCCCCTGGTTCTTACCGCTGTAACCGGGAGCCTCTGTTCCTAAGAATGAGCACGTGAAGGGCCTTCGATGATGTCGCGGCTTCTGATTGGTCACGTGACCGCTCATGTGACCGCTCACGCGACCAATCAGAAGCCGCGACGTCAGCCGCGACGTCATCGAAGGTCCTTCACGGGCTCATTCTTAGGAACGGAGGCTCCCGGTTACAGCGGTAAGGTCCAGGGACCGCCAGAGAGGTGAGTATATGGATATATACCACCACCCAGTGAAACGATTATACACCAATACCCACAGTAAGCACAGACAAGGATAACGGAAAATATACACCACGCCGCAGTCACTCAGGAATACACAATATGTGCACAGGGCAAAACAAATACAAATATAGGAAGGAGTAAATAAGACAAAGGGAAATACACCACCAGCAACGATACTCCAACTACTAGCTCACCACTCCAGACCGAGATAACAACGCACAAGACAGAAGCTATAATCGGCGACGCCCAATGTTCAGGAAAACTATTTAAAGGCAGTGGGCATGGCCTAGCTACCAATCAGAGCACCAGGTAAATTAACCCCGGACCAGCTAGATGAAATCTAGCCGACGCCAATGAGCGCATAGTGGTCAAAAGCGGAATTACCGCTGTTTGTCGAACGACCTGGTCTGAACAGTGTCCGACATGACAGTTCCATTGCCGTTAACAGCAGTTTGATTAGTTCCAGCAGTCATATGCATGTTCCCGCAAGAATAGGAAGCACAGATAGGGCTAGGGGACTCATGCAGGCCTTAATTTTTAATTAAGTTGGTTACCTTTGGAAATAATCAAAAATATTAACAAACAATATCAGTGTAGATGAGGTCTTATAATGTGTAGGTATCTTTACTTCTAAATGCAATTCTTGCACGTTGCTTGATACAAATGTCTGTACACCTTTGATAGCTGTTGGCCTAACTTGTTTGACTCAGTGATGTCTCTTCTGAGTCCTACATGGCCGCACATGGAGTACTGTGTCCAGTTTTGGGCACCGGTGCTCAGGAAGGATATAATGGAACTAGAGAGAGTACAAAGGAGGGCAACAAAGTTAATAAAGGGGATGGGAGAACTACAATACCCAGATAGATTAGCGAAATTAGGATTATTTAGTCTAGAAAAAAGACGACTGAGGGGCGATCTAATAACCATGTATAAGTATATAAGGGGACAATACAAATATCTCGCTGAGGATCTATTTATACCAAGGAAGGTGACGGGCACAAGGGGGCATTCTTTGCGTCTGGAGGAGAGAAGGTTTTTCCACCAACATAGAAGAGGATTCTTTACTGTTAGGGCAGTGAGAATCTGGAATTGCTTGCCTGAGGAGGTGGTGATGGCGAACTCAGTCGAGGGGTTCAAGAGAGGCCTGGATGTCTTCCTGGAGCAGAACAATATTGTATCATACAATTATTAGGTTCTGTAGAAGGATGTAGATCTGGGGATTTATTATGATGGAATATAGGAATATAGGCTGAACTGGATGGACAAATGTCTTTTTTCGGCCTTACTAACTATGTTACATACACATGCCTACTCAGATCATTTCAATGTAGAGTAAAGAATAACCAGCTGCCAGATACTAGATATTTGGAGACTCCCATACACATCAGTAGAGCACTGTTTCTCACAAATCAGCAAGTTCAGCCAGAATCTATGGAGCAAGCTACTGTGTATATAGACAATGATCTAATGAAGAATTTAAATGCATCAATGGGTTACAAAACAAGCTGAAAGTTAGAATCTGTATATTATGGGCAAGTCATGTATCTGAAAGGTTTCTCAATTTCTTCTGCAGAATCAAGCAAAATATATAAATATACCCTTTAATAAAATGGTGCTAAAAGAAAAACATTCATTTTGAATATTTAAATAATCATATTATTCATTTCAAAATCAAGTCTGACATCCATTAGAGTTTAAGGTACATTGATAGAAATGATTTTTTGTGTGATACTCTCAGCACAACTAGGCTCATAGAAATGCATTTCACGTTACTCCCTCTGAAGGACTACAATGTCAGGTTGCAACTCTCTTGGAACATAGACTAATATTAATATATACATACATTCTTTTCACTGCTTATTTCATTTGTCCTGAGAGAGATAATAAACAAGACAAGACTGCACAAATAGATGAGTTGCATTGTATTCATATCAATTACTATAAGGTTTTATGTGCAGAAACTTTCATAAAAATTCCCTATTCCAACATGTTCTTACATAATAATTCCTTGACATCACCACTATTATCAATATGCGCATAACAGTTGGAATTACAAAGGTCTAATCAAAAGTTTTCGCTCCTCACAGCGAATAAATTGGGTCATGAATACGTTTTGCAGTGGGTCACACATTTTAGTTTTTTATACAGTGTAAGGGCTTATACTCACATGCGAGAAACTCAGATGAGTCTCGCACGTCAATACCCGGCACTGCACCCGGCACTCAGGAGCGGAGCGTGCGGCCGCAGAGCAATACGTGCAGCCGCACGCTCCGCTCCTAAGTGCCGGGTATTGACATGCGAGACTCATCCGAGTTTCTCGCATGTTAGTATGAGCCCTAATACTGAACTGTATTGTGCACCATATTGCAATACAATTAGTTCTAAGCTTCATCATGGACTGACCATTCTCCTGGAAGCATGGTACAGCCTTTTAAACATTTTAGGTCACCACACAAACAGGAGAAAGAAACCCAGAGCCAAACCAACTCAAGCACAAATTTTATGAAAAGGAGGGAGCAATTTCTTTATGAGACCTCATAGCAATGTTATGGTAGAAACAAACATTTATCCATAAAAGAGCTTTGACTAACTGCAGTGCCAGCAGGCTGATACAATGTTATGGAAGTAGTACTGTTCTGTTTGCATGAACAGTGGAAATTCAATATTTTCAGTGACAATTTAGCATGCGCATGGCTTCCAAAGTGATGTATTTATAAGAAATAAATGGTTTCCTTAAGCATGTCTGCAAATGAGTTGAAGATCTTTGGGTTTGCTATTAGAGCACATAGTGGTAATGACAGGGATCCTATTATTGAAATCCTCTAAAAGGGGTTGATCACTTTCCTTTAGCAAATATATTTATATATTAGTGTCGCTAAATCATATCCCAACCCATTTGTTAAAATAAAGATAATGTGGCCAACCACTTTAGCTACAGAAAGCACATGAGTTAAAATAGTCTAATTAGTCGAACAGTGGACAGAATGTACCGTATATACTCGAGTCTAAGCCGAGATTTTCAGCCCAGATTTTTAGGCTGATAGTGCCCCTATCGGCTTATACTCGAGTCATTGTCCCAGGGGGCCGGAAGGGGAGGGGAAGCGGCAGGAGTGGCGGCTGTCACATCGTACTCACCCCCTCCTGGCGCGGTCTCTGCACGTCCCTGCTTCTCAGATGCTCTCTGGCGCCAGCAGCTTGTTCCTGTGCTGAGTGGTCACATAGTACCGCTCATTAAAGTATGTTTCAAAATAAAGTATTTTTATTTTTGAAATTTACCAGTAGCTGCTGCATTTTTCCACCCTAGGCTTATACTCGAGTCAATAAGATTTCCCAGTTTTTTTGTGGCAAAATTAGAGGTCTCAACTTATACTCGGGTCGGCTTATACTCGAGTATATACGGTACTTATCGTTATATGTTGCCTAGATCTATTAACATTTTGCTTATTTTCATTAATTTATGCACTGATAAAATAATAGAATGTATTGCTATTTTAAACATACTTATTGTTTCAGTATCTTGATTTTGTGGATGAATTGGGAATATGAAAAATAAAAAATCCATATCCACAGTGTGCAGTGATAAGGAAACTGATAAATAGAAACTTATAAATAGATTTGTCTGTCTTCATTGTAATTTACAATATTTAATTCTTCCTTTCTCCCTTTCTTCTTTCCCCCCTCCCTCTCGTCCTTCCCCCCTACCTTCCTACCTTTCTCCCTTCCTTTGAGCATTACTTCCCTTCTGTCTCCTTCCACCTTTTAGTTCCACCCTCCTTTGCCTCTTCTACATTTCTTCCTCCCTCCCTCTCGTCCTACTTCCCTTTCTTCTTTCCTTCTTTCCTTCTGTAATTTCTTTCTTCCTTCCTGTCTCTCTTTCATTTTCTCCCTCATTCCTATAAATGTGGCTTTTACATTTTAACAGTAACATTAGTATATAGATTGAGAGTAGTTTAGTGCAATGCAATAACACTTATGCAGTTTTCTATGCTCATTGACAAAAATAGTCAAGGTGAAAGTGAACAAGATAGAACCAGAGCAACATTATATATAAATGTGAAATCGAAAACTGTTAAATTAACAAGAATACTCAATGCATTACTTATAAATCCTCCAAGGAAAATATTGTCTTTGTGAATGTATTATTTTAAATTTTTTAATAGCTACAAGTTCACATGAAGCAATTTAAATTTTTCAACTGGCACAAAGGTTAATTAATTCTACAACATGACAGTTAAAAATGTAGACAGTATGTTTCCATGATCAAAGCTTCTAGCATTCCTGCAAGAGTTTAATTAGTGTTTAATGTTTGGAAGCATGATGTAAATGGCAATTAATTTAAATGAATGTTATTTTCTCATTGCCTTTTAGCGAACTCCAAGCAAGATCCAGACTGCTATGTCAGCTCCCATAGACAGCTGTGAGGAACATGTTTGTTGGCGATACTGCTATGCACCATCAGATTTGTATTACTTACAGATGTAATTTTCATGTGAGCAATTGTATTTGTTATGAAAATTAGACAGATTAGAGTTTAGATGAAATAAGCAAACCTTTGGGCTCCTGTTTCCTTGTGAGAACTGGCAGGTTCGTGAATAATTATTATTAAATTTAACCTGCAGATGTTGCCTATGATTTTATCTCTAAAAGCTGTTAAAATAACTTGCATGCTACACCAAGCAGAAATAGACATTCAGACATTTGGTAGACTATTGAATTAAATTATATAGGTATAGTGGAAGAAAATCTTAACATTCATTCATAAATAGTGCCTCATATTAGAAAGATCAAATCTTAAAGAGGACTTGTCACTTGCTCAAAAATTTGAACTAAACAATTTATAAAAATCTCTGAGCTCCACGGATTCTGCCACTATTCGCCGCTATACGCTACGTCACTCCATTGAAGACATATTACCTTTTGTTGCTTTTGGAACACATTATGAGAAATCTCTGCTTGTAATTTAACTGGAGATTTCAGAGTTTTCAGGGGCACGTGAATTCACCCCTCCTTGACAATTGCTGCAAGTCACAACTCGGTAGTTTAGCAGTCTAAGAACAGTCTCTGCATGGCATGCATGTTCTTTCACCTCTTTCTTGCAGATGCTGCCATCACAGCTCAGAAGCATCTGAGACCTCTAGATCCACTGCCAAGCTGGAATTGACAGCATCTGGGAGGGAGGCGTAAAAGTGCATGCCCCCTCAGAAAACTCTTAAGAAATGCCCACAAGCTGAAACTTTACATACCGTGTTCCAAAATTAACAAATGTGAATATCTCTGCAATGGAGAGCTGATGAGCAAAAAGTGAAAAAGGAAAAAAAGTTGCAGAATCAGTGGACTTCAAGTATTTTTACAAATTATTTAACTTAGTTTTTTTGAGCAAGTGAAAGCTTCTTTTTAAATAGCGCTATAAGGTTCAAATAAACCAGTATATAGTACAGTATAGAGTATAGAGTAAATTATATTTACTGTATGTAAAGATTGTTTGTTATTCCTAAATGGTTAATGCAATATTTTTGTTAAAATTTTTGAAATGAAGCTTGAGTTTTCTTTCAGATCCTTTTTGGTGGTGTACAGAGGCAAAACTATAAAAATTGCCTCACAGATTTAATAACTCAGGACATGACAATACACTTTTGTCCAAAATTAAACTTAGGATGCATTATTGCAAAAATTAAACTAAATGTGAGAAAAGCAGTTTTTTTAAACAAGCTAGAAGGTGAATGATTTAAAATAGTTACTTCTGGAGGTGATGTACAATCACTCAGGATTAAATTATTTCAGAGTGAAGTATTTTGCATTCATTGCCTTAAAAAGGTTAAACTAATAAGTCTGCAGTTACTCTGTGTGATACATACTTATGAATCCCCAAAGTGCAAGCACTGTGCGCTGTGAGGATTCATTGGTTTCTAAGTCTACAACGGCAGTGATGTATGTGTTATATATACTCCCGGCCCTATCCCGACTGGTTGACGCGGCTGCACTCCATACACTTGTACTGATGGAGGTTGTACCCACTAGATAGCGGCTCTCACTGGTTGGCCACACTCATTGTATTGGGGAGCGGCCTTGCTCAATACAAGTGTGTGGCACAAGGCCATATCCACTAATCAGGTTCTGGCCGGGAGTATACATAGCGCACATGTACCTGTCATTCTTGGTCAGAAACCATTGAATCTTACAGCGCACAGTGCGTGCTCTGGGAGGATTCAAAAGTATGCAATCACACAGATTGAATGCAAACTTATCGTTTTAGATTGGGCAACCCTTTAAGTCCCTGTGTCCAAAGGTTTAAATACAATCTATAACTTTAAAGTTTTTTGTAATATTTTCTAGTTTGTGGCAATGTGTTAGGATTCTGTTGTCCTTCTGTGTATCACCCATTAGTGGCTGCTATGATTCACTTTACTAAATTGTGCTGCAATTCCACCACTGGAAGCTGTTATTGTATTCTGCAATCAGCCTTCAGTAAGATGGCCAATGTTGAACCTGTGGATGCCACTTTCCTGCAAGTTTGGCCCAACTTAAGGCCACATAGAACATAGAACACTCATTCATTGCTTTAATATTGTGTCTAGCTGTTGTCTAGTTCCAGTCTCCAGCTCCTGAACTGTCTTACCCAGACTGTTTCCACTCTTCTCCAAACTGTTTCCACAAATCCCATTGTACATCCAAGGACTAATACCAGTGCTTGCTGTTGCCTGCTCATGCTCCTCTGGCAATTGGATTCCAGCCATGTTCCAACAGTTTTCTAACATAATGTCTTAGAAATAATTGATCATAATTTTTGTTGCTATATAAAATTAATTGTCTATGATGTCACTTTCCAGGCCACTCATGGGTTGGTCACTCATTTATGTGTCCTTTTCTGTAGTGGCCTGCTGGATGTTATATACAGTAATGGCTGAAAGTGTTGGCACCCTTGAAATGTTTCCGGAAAATGAAGTATTTTTCCAAGAAAATCACAAGCTATTAGATGGCTATCTGCCTGTTATCTCTACTAGTTGCAGTGTGTTGTGTGTTTGCTCTGTGTTTTGAGCTCTTGCATTTTGATCCTTGTTATAGGATGTTGAATTTGCCTTTGACTATCTGTTTGCCTAGCCCCTTTGTCTTGATCTGCTGCCTTCTTGGAATTCTGACCCCGGATAGTGACCTGACTAAGCCTTTGCCTCACCTCTATGTTTATTATGTACCCCCTTGGCTTTTGACCTCGGACTCCCTGATTTCCCCAACTCATAGCGTGTCCATAAGTTGTGAATAGTGTCACACCTGCCTTGTTGAATACCCTCTCTGAGCATGTATGCTTTTGTCATCCATGCTCATATGCTGCAAAACATCTTGCTATGGCTTAAACTTACAAGAAAGAAAAGACAGAAGGCAAGTAGTAGATGTAATGTTCTATCCTGTTGCTGTTAGGCATCGATGCATGTCTGGAAAATATTGACACAGTGGACCATGAAAAACGTGTGCTGTTCCTGTCCATAATTGCTGCTTTAAGTGTCAATGGTGCAGGGCACTTTCAAGCTCAGCAACAAGTTCAGGAAGTGACCCACATATTCCTGCATATGACAGCACAGAGCAGAAACCCATTTCTGTGAGTAGCAATGGCAATTAGGTATCTTTTAGTGAGGCTGGTACACATTAAATGGCATGGCAGCAACTCCATCACCAGCAACATTACCAGGCGGGGGGTGATTAAGCTCATATTGTTTTTTCAGTGCCGCCTAACATAAGTGAATATCTGAGTTTGTGAAAGAGGAGTAGCGGAAGTACATCAAGCGGTAAATGATGATGGTGATGACACTGATCAGATCATGCTTGAGGATTCAGTCTGTCTACCAGAAACACGATCAAGAAGAGGAGGACAACTTGAGACTTGATCAAATCGCATGCCATTTTGCTTTTCTCATTTGAGCAGCCTCCTCTATTAACAGCAGTTGAAGCATCACCTGCTCCTGAGCTAACCATGGAATATACAGATCTGCAGTTGGCAGATCTTTGATCGGACATTGGCTCTAATCTTTATCACCAAATCCATCATCCTCTTCCTCTAATTACATCACCTCCTCATCACCCCGATCGGTTCCCATGTCTTGTTCACTACATACTGTAATCCTCATTATCATCAGTTATGACTCATGTAGCAGTTGCCGCAGTGTAATAAATATCCTTTTCCATTTCCTGATTCCCACCTCTACTTTCATCATGACTCAGAGCGCCATTATCATCAATTGTCAATTCCAGTGTCCCTACCACCAGATCTGCTAGTGACACTATTATCACTTCCCACTGACTCAGGCATTTTCATCTTATTTACTACATTAACCCCTTCCTGACATGCGCCATACACATAAGGCTCTGCGGGAGCTGCATTCCTGCAAACACCAGCATATGTACGGCGCCGTGATCGCGCAGCCTCACACAGAGCGCCGCGGCGATCGGGTTTGGGTATCAGCTCTTTGTGAGAGTTGACCCCCCACAGCAACACCCATGATCGGTACTAGCAGTGATCATGGGCATTTATGCTGCTGCCAGTAGTGACAGCAACATCGAGGAGCATTTCAGAATAGAATCGGTTCCCTGCTTGCTTCCTTCAGAACAATGCAATGAGATCGCAATGAGATAAAATAGCTTTAATTCTGTAAAAGCGCCACAACATTAAAAAAAATTAATTGAGTATTGCTGTTATCGTACTGAACCGAAAAATAAAGCCGCCTTACCAATTTTACCGCACGAGGAATGGAAAAAATGAAAAACAAAAAGCAATTCCTGAATTGCTGGTTTTCGTTCATTCTGTCTCCCAAAACACATAATAGAAAGTGATCAAAAAAGGTCATGTACCTGAAAATGGTACCAATAAAAATGTCATCTCATCCCACAAAAAACAAGTCATCACATGACTCTGTTAGCAAAAATATGGAAAAATTATAGCTGTCTAAATATTGTAATGCAAAAACTATTTTGCATTATGAAAAGCGCTTTTTATTGTGTGACAGCAGCCAAACATAAACACCTGATATAAATCTGGTATCGCTATAATCGCACCGACCCAAAGAATAAGGTCCCCAAATCACTTATACTGCAAGAGGAACAAAAAATAAATTAAACCAATTTTACACATGCTGTTGATTTTTTCATTCTGCCTCCCAAAGATCGCAGTAAGGCTCGGCGCACATTTATCCTGTGCTCTGCATTGAGCACTTACACTGGGGTTTCCATATAAATCTCTGAAACATGATTTGGACAGAACCACTGGCGGAATATTCCCTATAATGAGGCAGATGGAGGCACTGTGGATGCCATAGGACTTGTGATCTGGCGGTGTCTGCCTTTTTAGGATTGTATTAAAGTGCCATTGGCCACAGTTTTGTGCACTTCTCAAAAGGACACCACTGGGTAGAGGCCAGAAAGTGTCCAGAGTCACTCTGTTGCCTCATTATAGGGAATGGATCCCTCGGGCATTTTATCTATCATGTTACTCAGAGATTTGTATGGAAACCACAAAGTGTTCAGTGTAGAGCACCAGATAAAAGTGATTCCAAACGTTATGTAAAATGTTTCCAATAAAAGCTTTAACTCAATCCACAAAAAAAGCAAGCCCTCACTCAGGTCCGTCATCTGTTAATGGAATTATAGCTAGCTTCTATGTTACTGGTAGCACAAAGGCTTTGGAAAAGCTAAATGGCTCCTCGCTCCGAAAAAGAAATTCAGCAAATTCTCTACTCCCATCTGAGCCCAAGTGTACCTAAACCACATTAAGTGGCCAAATATTTGGCATTACTGTAGTGATGAGAGCTCGCCTAATTTACAGGTGCGTGTCTCCAAAAGCATGAGCTGGGCATAATGTACTGGTAAACTGCAATGTACTGGTCACTAACATATACTGGTCACTGCAAAGGCAGTTTGCAATTTTCACTCAGCTACATTAACTACTGCTTGATTCTGGAAACTACCCATGAAGTCAAAATCGTAACTACATATGTAGAAAAATTCCCAAAGGGTTATAATTTCCAAATGGTATCACTTGAGGGGCGATTCTGCTTTTATAGCACTTAGGGGCTCTTTATATTGAAACTGTTCTAGGAAAATCAGCACTCCAGGAGGCAAATAGCGCTCCATCCTTTCCAAGTCTCTCTGTATCGCTAATCAGTCCTGTATATCCATATAGGATATTTCTACATTCAGCAGAAATTGTGGGACACATTTTGGTGCCATTTTTACCATTTTTCCAGTATGAAAATGTAAAACTTGGGGCTAACGCTTAATCTTGGTGGTAAAAATGTAAATTATTTTTTCTGCACTGCCCAATGGTATAAAAGTCTGTGACACACCTGTGATGGCAATATAAACACTGCACCCCTTGATGAATTCATTGAGAGGTTTAGTTTGTAAAGCGGGGTAACTTATGAGGGGTTATGCTGTTCTGGCACCTCAGGGGCTCTGCCAATGTAACATGGGACCTTCAAACAAGTGCAGCAAAATCTGCACTGTAATATGGCGCTACTTCCATTCTGAACTTTGCACTGTGCCTCAAAAGTAGCTTTCGACAACATATGGGGTATCGGTGAACTCAGGAGAAATTGCACAACAAATGTTGGGGTCCAATTTCTCCTGTTACCCTTCTGAAAATACAACATTTGGAACTAAAAAAGATTTTTGTTGGAAAAATTTGAATTTTTTTTATTTTCACTGCTTAATGTTATAAACATCTGTGAAGCAACTGGGGGATTAAAATGCTCAATACACATCTAGATAACTTCCCAAAGGGGTCTTGTTTCCAAAATGTTGTCATTTGTGGGGGAGTTTCCACTGTTATGGCATATCTTGGGCTCTCCAAACACGACATGGTGTCCGCTAATTATTCCAGCAAATTTTAAATTCAAAAAGTCAAATGGATCGCAGGGAATTGAGAAGTTTTTTTTGTCCATGCCATGCTTAAAAACTAAGTCCCACTTCAGAACAGTAAGAAGAAAATGAGTTCACTAGAAAAATGAGGTTTTCATAGCCTTATTAATTTTTTTTTTGCCCATCAAACAATTCTACAATTACTTTTATTTTTTGCAATATACTCTAAGTTGCTAATATTCTTTAACTGTTTCATATACACTCCTAAGTGCAAGCCATTCTATTTGTAGAAGATGATTAATAGATGCTTTGAGTACAGCAAATATTTATCTATAGTGTATCAGTTATTGTCAAAGCTAGGTTATTTGCTGTGTGTATGGACCCTATACATTTTAGGTCCACCTTATGATACAATATTATTTTCCAGAAAAAATATTCTAATGGTAAGTTCACACTAGGCATTTTTGCAGCTTTTATTCTGCAGCAAAACCTCTTGGATGGAAAGAAGCTGCAGAAAAAAAGGTTTCGCTTTTTTGTGCATTTTTTTGCTGTGGTTTTAGCATGCTAGATTTGTCTCTTGTGCATGCTGATAAAGTTTACTGCAAGAAAAAAAGGTCCTATTCTGCAGAATCAGGTTTTGGCACAAAAAGCAGCAAAACAGATGTCTGAGTTTTTGCTGCAAATCTTAAGTGATTATTCACCACCTATTCATGTCAATGGGTGAAAAACGCTGAAAAAATGCTGAAAAAACATGAAAGAAGTGACATGCTCTATTGTGCAAACAAACATGCAAAGCACAAAATACTGATGCCAAAAAAAAGTGTGTGCATGAGATTTCTGAAATCTTATAGACATAGCTAGTACTGTAAAACACAGCTGAAAATTTGCATTATAAATGCATAAAAAAGCACTGGAAAAATGCCTGGTGTGAACTTACCCCAAGGAAGAATACATGCTTAAAATTATGTCTTGGATTATTTGTTTTTTTTTTATATGGGTCTCTGTACAGTATACCCCTATAATAAATACATTATATTAACATGTATTCTAAGTTCGGTAGCTCTATATTTATTCTGTAACTTTAGCATTTCCTAAACCTAAGACAGGTAGATTTCAAGATTTGTTTTTGAATTTCAAATAAGTCATATTGTTTTCAGTTGTTTTATTGTCATTCTTCCATATGCTTCTGAAGTATTCTTCATAAGACTGATTGCACTAGGGCATACAGTGCTAGAGCTATGCATTACAATCACCTTTTCCTTTCTTAGTAAACATTATAGAGTATGTTAAAGTAACATATTCACATTTCAGCTAGCAACAGTTAGTAGTAGATTTATTACTTAGTAAGCCTCCAACAGTTTTTATGTATAAGTGATCTGTTTGCATATAATGCATTTACATTTCTAGCCATGTACAGACATTCCCATATCTTAACTAAAATGTTTTGAATATTATTATAAGAAACTAAGTAATATAAAATCAAGTACAAAAATTTGTTACTTGGTCATGTTCTTAAAAAATCTAAATAAAAATGATCTTATATCATATAAATGGTGACAGACTTCAAACAAAGAGTTTTTTACTTTGCTAATAGTGCCATGTTTCCTACTCTTTGCTAGCTTATTGTTACTTGAATAGTAACTAAACTCATTTTATTTATGGATCAGTCTTTGTAAAATCAAGAATTTTTGTGATAAATTCCATTACCTTATTTTGCTTTATTCTATTTTAAAATCATGCTGAAAGTGATGCCATATGTGCCTAGTTAAAGAAAATCTGTCACCAGGTTTCGCCGATACGAGTTACGGCCACCAACTTTCAGGGCTTATCTACAGCATTCTATAATGCTGTAAGTAAGCCCCCGATCCGACCTGCAGGAGAAGAAAAATAATTTTTATTATACTCACCTGGGACCGGTCCAGTCCGATGGGTGTCGCTGTTCCTCGTCTAGCGCCCCCCGTCTTCTTGCGATGCTGCCCGCCTGCTTGCTTCACAGGTTCCCCGGTATTTATCAGCAAGCGATAGATATAATTGCATATGCACCACCGCTGGCGCCATTTTGTTATAATGACATTTTTTTTTCAAAGACTTCAATATGAACTGTGTAAGCGCAATATTTAAAAAGTTAAAATCACCCTCCTTTCACCCCATTCAAAATAAAACAATGAAAATAAAATCAAGTACACACATATTTGGTATCGCCGTGTTCACAATCGCCCGATCTATCAATAAAAAAAGGATTAACCTGATCGCTAAACTGCATAGTGAGAAAAAAGACAAAACGCCCAAATTACGTTTTTTTGTTTGCTGCAACATTGCACTAAAATGCAATAATGGGCGATCAAAGATCATATCTGCACCACAATGGTATCATTAAAAACATCAGCTCAGCACGCAAAAAATAACCCCTCACCCAACCCAAGATCACAAAACATGGACACGTTACGGGTACTGGAAAATGGCGCAAAATGTTTTTTTATTAACAAAGTTTGGAATTTTTTTCACCACTTAGATAAAAAAGAACCTAGACATGTTTGGTGCCTATGAATTCATAATGACCTGGAGAATCAAAATGGTAGGTCAGTTTTAGCATTTAGTGAACCTAGCAAAAAAAAGCCAAACAAAAAAAAAGTGTGGGATTGCACTTTTTTTGTAATTTCACCGCACTTGGAATTTTTTTCCTGTTTTCAAGTACACGCCATGGTAAAACCAATGGTGTCATTCAAAAGTACAACTCGTCCCGCAATAAACAAGCCCTCAAGTGCCATATTGATGGAAAAATAAAAAAGTTATTGCTCCGGGTAGAAGGGGAGCAAAAAACGAAAATCAAAATCGAAAAAAGGTCCAGGGGTTATGGGGTTAACTAACAAAAAAATCTCTAAATTTAATAAATATCACTGTTTACAATACCTCATAAAACAAAAATTATTGGAGATAAAGACAGAATGCATCGGCACTGTGTGTGCTACAATATATGGAAACATTGAATATATGTAATTTGAACCACATAATAATAATAATTTTATTTCTGTAGCGCCACATATTTCACAGCACTTTACATTTTAGAGGAGATTTGTGCAAACCATAAAATACATTACACAATAACAGTAATTACATAAATAAACAGGTACTAAGAGGAATGAAGGCCCTTCACGCAAGCTTACAATCTATGAAGAAATAAGGGAGACATGAAAGGTGAATGGTAACAATTGCTTATATTGTAAGGTCCAGTCATCAATATAATAAATACGGTGTTCACATAATGTTGCATGAACCAGTAACCAATCAGTATGTGAACAGACACAGAGGGCTATTAAGTGCATGTAGGGTGTGTGAACAGATAATACGAGGGTCCTGGTTTTGAAGAAAATTCTGTATAGGCAAAACAGAGATAGTTAGATAAGTATGTTGAGGCAATAGGCCAGTCTAAAGAAATGCATTTTTTAGGCATGCTTAAAACAGGGTATTGGGGATTACACTAAGTGTCCTGGGTAATGCATTCCAAAGAATTGGCGCAGCTCTCCATAAGTCTTAGAATGTGAGTTTCGGATTATAGATGGTGTTAATCTTCGGTCAATAGCAGAATGGAATGCACTGGTAGGGTAGTAGACTCAGATGATGGAGGAGATGTAGGGTGGTGCTGAAGCATAGAGCGCTTTGTGGGTGAGAGTAATGACTTTATATTGAACTCTATATTGGATGGTCAACTAGTGCAACGACTGGCACAGGGTGGAGGCATTGTTGCAGCGGTTGACGAGGAATATGATCTTGACTGCTGCATTCAGGATGAATTGTAGAGGGGAGACTTTAGTAAAAGGGAGACCGATTACTAAAGCGAGGCAATAGTTCAGAAGAGAATGATTACGAGCAACAGTAAGAGATTTGCAGAGTTAAAAGTAAGAAAAGGTCAAATTGTAGAAATGTTTTTGAAGTGTAGATGACATGAGAGGGTGAGTGATTGGATCAGGTGAGTTAAGGAAAAATCTGGATCAAGTATGACCCCAAGACAGCGGGCATGTTGCTGGGGAGTAATGGTAGAACCAGACATTAAAATAGCAATATTGGGCATAGGTAGGTTAGTGGAGGGAAGAAACACAAGGAGTACAGTTTTTGACAGATTCAGTTACACATAGAGGGAGGACATGATATGAATAAGAGCAGAAAGACAATGCCTGGTGTTTTGTCATAATACAGGCATGATGTCAGGGGTAGAGGTGTATAATTGGGTGTCATTGGCATAGAGATGGTACTGAAAATCAAATCTACTGATTGTTTGTCCAATAACGGCAGTATATAAGGAACAGGTAATATATATATATATAGGGTGCACTCTAGCCGTAAACCAATAAATTAATGGAAAGGGTGCAAGGCCAAGTCCATTAAATAGTAATGCACAGCAGGGAGAGAACAGAATGGACTAAAGCAAGGCCTGCACAACCAAATACTCAAATAACAAAATCTGTTTATTGGACACCATTTGTGTATATAAGGAACAGAGGAAGGGACAAAAAGGTGACATTTCTATCTTGCTTTATTCTGTTCAGAGGTGCTGGTCAGTTGGTTTTTTTTTTCAAAAAAATCATTAGAGGTGTCAGATAATTAGTACAATTTTTCTACATAAATGAGAGTGATCCCTTGGTCTCAATGTAAAATGTGAGGTTATAATGCATATGTTCCATATTTAGTTTTTTCTCCAAATGAAGTACACTAATTAAGAAACTAACAAGCATGGTCATTTCTAAAACAAATAGAAGCAAAAGGGTTTTGAAGAAGGATGATTACATATAGTAGCCAATATTACTTTAACTGAGTTCAATGCACTTACGTAATATCTATTAATAAATAATAAAGATTAGATGTTTATAAACATTATATTAAAAATAGATTAATCCATTTAGTGCAATAGGTCACAACATTGAGAATTGCATTACTTTTTTATATTTGAGTAGTGCACACATAAATATTTTGTACATCTGATTCTCATAAATGTAGGTAGGCTCACAGAATTTTTAATGTAGACTTTTCTACCAAAAGTAGAAATCATAGAGAAAAAAGTGTGAATGACCAAAAATCAAACAAGTAAATAAATGATAAAAAAAAATGTTTTATTAATAATGATTAAAAACCATAGTAACAGAGTTAGCTGTAACATGGCTCCACAAGGTAAATGTCAAATCGGTACAAGTTTGAACAAGGTAAAGATTTACAGACAAAATAAGTGATGCTGTGACAAATAGCTACAATGGGAATGTGACAAAAGTATGGCCAATGGCATAAGCAAACAGTAGAGATTAGGTAAGCTATAAGCCATACATAATGTCACAGGCTGAAAGTAGACATAGGAGAGCAAAAATGAAAAGAGATATCAAATCATTTTGCAAGAGTGCAGTGTGGCGCCAGGTATCCTTATGTACGTTTTGTAGTACAAGCTTTCTTCTGGGGGAGTGACTGACATGTGGGACCAGCGTCATTATATATATATATATATATATATATATATGCATGTGCCCAATGAGGTTACATGAACCACAAGGGTTCATAAGAGGGACATGTACCAACCAGTGAGGATTGGTGCATGCAAACACCCACTACCTGCCCGTCGTTCCCATCAGCGAGCATGTCACAGAGGCATCCCGATCATGTGACCCAGAGCCCCACTGGCGTGGGTCACGTGAGTGGACGCCGGACTAGGAGACCGCGATGCAGCCATACAGACGCATCAGGGGATGAAAGAGGGGAAGTGGGCCTGCATGCGCACCACTGGTGAGTGAAGGATTAGAGATACCACGCACAGGTAACCATAGTGACAGTCAGTGTACACAAAGAGGTAACATGATGGAACACACAAAGGGCCATAATTGTATACAAATGATAAGTGACAGTCCTCAAACCATAAACTGAATATAGATATTGCAAATAGGAATATATAAAGTGACAGTGCATGACCCAATATGACTTAACAGTAATATGCATGATGCATGAATATTAATAAATATTAGCGTAAAGTGCAAAGCATGATTAAAGTGACAGTTCATATAAAAAGAAGTTATCAGTTGTATCAAATATGAGATGCATATTATAAAAAAATACCAGCTTACATAAATAGTGACAACTGAAAATGTGTAAAAGGTGAGAAACTAAGTGAAAGACTACAAAAAAAGTGATAGAGATGGGTAGGTTGGAAAAATGCAACAATAAGTACCTGCTGTGGAAACATGAACTTTTTACGGAGTGGGCTTTTTTGTGTGGGGTGATTTTTTTCGGCTTCATATTCATTCAGTGGCCAGCTATGGAGTTTGGAGCAGAATCTGCTTCAAAATACTGCCTATATGTGAATCAAGCCTACCAAATTCCATTTCATATATAGATATAAAATATGAATGGAATGGAAATGTTTTCACTAAAGTAAAAAAGCCATTACTGTATTACATTGCAGTTATATTTTCAATAATTTAAAAAGTTTCTTAAAAAAAATTAATACAGAATGAATAGTAATCCGGGCATCCGCTCTCTCAGTGCCTGATTTTGCTAACCTGGGGTAGTATGCATTATATTTTGGGGCTTTGGCAGTGGCTGGTGCAGAAGGTTTTTCATGGCTAGCATTGGGTCTGGTATAGAGAAATGAATTCCAGCTTCACAGCGGGACTCTGTCCAGCATCTTTGGTCTCAAACCTGGGAGGGAACCAGTTGTTTCCTAGCTGTGTGTACATCCCATGTTCAGTAATTGTATATATACAGTTTACCACTGTGTTTCTTTACTATTGAGCATTTCATGCTTATGACCTACCAGGGAAATTTCCATTTGTACGTCACTACATTGGTCTTATAAAGACCCATATCTTGCTGCCTTCTTTTTGCTCTATTGAGTGCTGCTAGGTGTTTTGGTTTACAGAGTCCGTTAGACCTATTTAGTGCACGCCAGTCACTTTATATTAGTTTGCTCATGCATTTACTCGTGGTTTATTAATTAAATTGTCATCGGTATATGTCATTACTGCTGCTGCTACATATCTCTGTATAAATGCGAGTATGCTGTCCATATAGAAGTCCATAATGTATTTAAATATTTTCCCCATTGGTTTAGCACAGGTGCTTGCTTTATTATAGGCTCAGTGTATGTAAATGTTTTAATTGTTTTTAAATGTTCATGTCCTGTGTGATACTGCAATAAAGTTGTGTTGTTTTGGTTTAATCCTTGCGTTGTGGTGATCCCCATTTTTGTATGGCCAATTCTGTGTCTTGTTTCTTAGGACATCAGGAATACCGGATAGACATCTGGAACACTGGCAAGGCAGCCCAGGTCATCGGCTGAGACTCAGATGGCCCAGGATCAGGTAGCGGTGGTCATCAGGCTCCTAGCTATGGCCATCAGGCTCTGGGCATCGGACCTAGGAAGGAACTCAAGCGTGATGGTGCAAGCACCACCGGACTGGACAGATGGGGTTAGAACTGCATAACAGGCTGAGCACAGCATAGTAAGAGCTCAGCATAAACACCAGACTCCATCTTTAAAAAATGAGCTCAGGAAGTTCAGTCACTGGGTACGGGGTGTCAGACACAAAAGGACTTCAGAAACATAACAGAGGACACAGTTCAGACAGGGTCAGGTACTGGATATGCAGCCTCCAGGATAGGGGGTCTGGGTACTCTGCCCCCAGATTTGGCAGAAAATCAAAACACAAACAGATCTGGATATGCAGCCTCCAGGATAGGCAGGTCTAGGTACTCTGCCCCCAGATTAGGCGGAAGACAAGTATCAGCTCTCCTAGAACATACTGCAGACAGAACGGGAGCTGGATACCAAACTCACAAGGCAAGACACAAAAACACAATGCAATGCTCTGGCAACATCCAACAGGAAAGAGGGAGTTTATATAGGAGCTGCCCCTCAGCAATAGGCTGAGGAAGCAACACAGGTGCACACTCAAACCCTAATAAAAGCAGGGTAGGTGTGGCCGCGTGCACCCTAAGCACAAACAGAAACCATTACAGCCCGGGAACTGTGGCTTAGGGCACCAGGCAGTGACTGCTAGCCTGAACACACATGGAAAGCTGTGCACCAGCTGCAGAGGACCTTGCAAGCTGCAGATAGCTTGCACAGCGGCAGCCAGGGACCACACATGCAAGTGGTCATGCAGCAGAGCAAAGACATCACAGCACATGTACAGCTACGCAGCAGCACAGGGAACAGAGCCACATCCATACAGGTAACAGACTACAGTATCCCTGCAAGTTAGGGGGAGAGGAGCAAGGGTTAAGTCAGAGACATGCAAAAGTAACGCCGAAGAAACAAGGTATAAACCCAGCGGCGTTACACTCGTAAGTACCAATATACCTGAGACCTAGCTTAGCAGAAGGAACCTTAAGATGAATATTCCTGGTAGACAACCACACTTTATCTCCTACCAGGAATATAGGTCCTACAGACCGTCGCTTATCTGCAAAAACTTGTTTTATGTTTGCCCTGAGCCTCCCCAATGTTCTTCTGGACCTCCCTACACACCTCCCCCAATTGTTGCACTGCCTTATCAGCCCCTGGACATCCTGAATCCAGCCTAGAAAATTCACCAAAATGGGGGTGCAAACCATAGCTACAGAAGTATGGAGATGTGCCTTGTGGACTGGTTAATCCGATTGTTAAATGCAAACTCAGCCACGGGCAACAAAGAACACAAATCATCCTGCTGGGACCTAGCAAGACACCTCAAAATCTGTTCAAGTGACTGATTGGTCCTCTCCATCTGAGCATTGGTCTCAGGATGGTAAGCAGAGGAGAAGGTCAAGCAAACACCCAATCTTTTACAAAATGCCCTCAAAAATTTGGACACAAATTGTACCCTTCTATCAGAAACCACATTCAAAGTCACACCATGCAGCTGTACAAAGTGCTCAACAAACAGCTTAGATAGTGTTTCAGCATTAGGCAATTCCGCCAGAGGTACAAAATGCGCTTGCTTACTGAATCTGGTAACCACTACCCAGATTACAGTTTTGCCCTTAGAAGGAGGGAGATCAGTGATAAAATCCATGGACAAATGAGTCCAAGATCTAACCGGAATTGGCAGTGGCACCAATTCCCCGGCTGTGGGTTATGGGAGCTCTTAGCACGGGCACAGGTATCACAAGTAGACACAAATACAGTGATATCACCAAAACAGCCTAGCAATTGCTTTCTGGGTGGCAGAGATCCCCGGGTGTCCACTGAGAGCAGAATCGTGGAACTCTCGGAGAACCCTCAACTGGTACTGAACCGGGACAAAGAGCTTATTGTCAGACAAAGAGAGAGGAGCAAGAGACTGAACCTTCCAAATCTCCTGCTCTAATTCAGAGGATACCCCAGCAACAACTACCCCGTGCTGAAGAATGGAGGAGGGAGGTTAGGGGGGTGATATCGGATCAAAACTGTGAGATAAGGCATTCGCCTTGACATTCTTGGAACCAGGCCAAAAAATTATTGAAAAATGAAAACGAGAAAAAAAGTGACCACCTTGCCTGTCTAGGAGTTAACCGTTTGGCAGATTCAATATACGACAAGTTCATGTGGTCCGTAATCACCGTGATGTGAACCGCCCCCTCCAAAAAATGCCTCCATTCTTCAAAAGCCAATTTTATGGCCAATAACTTCCAGTTACCAACATCATAGTTCCTCTCTGCAGAGGAAAACTTCCCGGAGAAAAAGGCACATGGTCTTAAATTGATCAAAGACTGCGTACACAGAGAAGCACCACAGAGTAGCAGCACAGGCACCATGAAGTGGCGAGAGAGTGGTCAGACAAGCCGAGTCAAAATACAATCAGAGGCAGAAGTACCAAAAGGAATAAGCAGTAAATGAGGTCGTGATCCACCCAGAAAAAAAGCAGACAGGACTAAACCCTGGAACGGATCATGACAATTACTTGATCTCTAATCTAGCTCTATCAACTAATGTAAACTAATTTGGATTCTTGATTTTTACACTTTACACACTGATGCTAATCCTGACTATTCAGTAGAAAATACTATAGTAGACACTGATTACTACTGTATATTTTTACTGCAAAGTGTTAACTGAAAAATGTAGGAGAAAAAAGGGAGTGCTATCTAAGGGTAGTATTAGAAATTATTGTGATAAAAAAAAAGGTAAGACAGGGTATCCCGTGCTGATCCTTGGTGGTGGTTTGCTGCCAATGCAGTAAACTGTGGATGAGTCCTTAAAAAGGTTCCAATGTGAGGTAATAGACAAAGATTAATTACCAAGATCTAGGAGCTTCCACTCGATATTTCCAGGATTCCAAAACAGTACAGGATGTTGATGTAAAAAAAAATATTCTCGAAAGTGTGGAGTGCGGTCTCCAATATTCAAGAGAGTATTAAATGACCAATAAAAATTTGACTCTCGAGTCTTCATCAGGTGCATAGTTAATATGACCTATGTAACTTATTTATGCCTTTTACTAGTGTTGGAAGTGGGCGGACTAATTGGTATGTTTACCTCGCCCAATTCCCATCCACATACTGTATGAGCATCGGCAGAAATGTTGTGAGAGATCTGCGGTCACAAGTTAAAAAACAGTTATGCATGATATTCTTTCACTCTTCCTGGTGTCCATCAAACGCAACAGTAAAACAATAACAATTATTTTTCTGGAAGATAGGATCAAAGCAGAAGGTTATAATGTTTTGTTACTTATTTAGAGGAACTTTGAGGTGATTTTGAGGAATTTTGAGGTGATATCCTCTATTTTCCATGGACAATTGGGTTGGAAGTCCATTACGGGACTTAATCGGATATTTCATAATATAATTTTGCATATATATATATATATATATATATATATATATTTATATTCTAAAATATATCAACTGAAAATATAAAATATAATAAATAACACATTTAAAAAAAAAAATATGAAAAGGAAGGAAAAAAGGAGAAAAGGAAAGGAATTAAGAATTTATAATAGATTAGTATACCCAAGGAGGTTTTGGATATATCCCTTTATATTTTACTTGAGTCTTATTTGTTTTGAATATATCATGCATAAGTGTTTTTTGAGTTATTTTAACATTTGACCACAGAGCTCTCATAACATATCATTTTTGCCTATGCTCCTATGTGACACTTTTATGCAGTTCATGGATTCAAGTACATTGGTGGATGGGAAGCGTGGTAGGTAACCAACTAATTAGTACGCCCACTTCCAACACCAGTAAAAGGTATAAATAGGTTACATGAATCATATTAACTATGCACCTGAAGAAGGCTGGACAGCTGAACGCATTGTGTTTTCAATGAATTTTTATTGTTCTTTTAAAACTCACTTGAACAAAAGAGTCCACACCCCACATTTAAAAAAAAATACAATATACTTTACTATTTTGGAATCCTGGAAATATCTTTGTCTAGCATATTTTACTGTGGATTACATGGTCATTAATCTAGTTCTATGAGCTAATCTAAATTATTTTTCATTCTTTTTTTATACTTTACTACCTGACACTAATCCTGACTAACCTGACACTAATCCTGACTAAATTCAGTAAAAATTACTGTAGCAGACACAGATTACTACAGTATATTTTACTGTCCCTAATCTAGCCCTATGAACTAATCTAAATTATTATTTATTTGATTCTTTTTTCACACAAAAAAATGATGCAGATCAGTGATGTGCATCACCGAACAGTGCTCAACTGCTGAAGGAAGCATGCACACACACACAGATGTCGTGCAAAAAAGGGATAAAGAAAAAAAAGACAAGAAAAAAGTTCTGGCCAGAAGTGAGCATAGATGCTGATCAGTGGTCTGCATTACTGAACAGCTGCAGGACACACAAACTGAGTTGGCGCAAAGGGGGAGGAGAAAAAATAGACAGGGAAAAAAGTCCTGGAAAAATGCAAGCACAGGTGCTTATCAGTGATGAAAAAAACAGGCAAAAATCGAAGGAACAAGTGCTGATTAGCAATCAAGAACTGATCAGCGCTTGCTGGCAGAAGAAAGAGTGGTGAAGGGTTTAGGGAGAGGGTGAAAAGGGTGGAAAAAGGGGAGCTGGATTAGGGTGAATTAGTAAAAATCAGGAGAGAGGTACAGGTCAGAAAAGGATCAATAACTTCTTATTTCTTCTTTCAGGAACAGAAGCAGCAGTGATGGCACAGGTTACAAAAAGTCTGTGGCACCAAAACTCCCAGCAGGTGAGGAGCAGATTGACACAATTATCGCTATGCAACTTCTGCAAGCTAGAATGAGGAAGTGTAGGGCTGTCACTGTAAGTAAAGACCGCATCTCTGCTCACTGATTGGTGTGATCGGTATCGTCATCTGATTGAACCAAACAGTGATGGGGCTGCTGAAGCTCTGCTCTCCTAGCACCAGCCAATGATCAGTGCTGTTACAACACCGATTATAGGCTGGACCTCAGTGTTTCAGCTGAAATTGCTGATTGGCTGTTTAGAATTGAACAACCAATCACAGCAATTGTGTTTGCGGGGGCACAGCACCACCGTTGTGGTGACGAGTCCCCGTGCCCTGCTGTCAGAAACAGCACGCATCTTCATGGGATTACCCTGCATTTAGTCATGGTGGTTGCAAGAATAACTTGATATATATAGTGTGGCATGCAAACCTTTGGGCACCACTGGTCATAATTACTGTTATTATGAACAGTTAAGCAAGTTGAAGATGAAATGATCTCTTAAAGAGCTAAAGTTTAAGATGACACAATTCCTTTCCATTTTACGCCAAAAAAAATACCGTCATTTTTCGCATTTTAAAAAATTACAAAAAGGAAAATGTGCCGAAACAAAAGTTTGAGCACCCTTGGAGATTTGTGTGCTCAGATAAATTTGACCAAGGTTTCAGACCTTAATTAGCCTGTTGGGGTTATGGCTTGTTCAGTGTCATTATTAGGAAAGGCCAGGTGATGCAAATTTCATAGTTTTTAAAAACCCAGCCTCCTCTAACCTTGTGCCCAAAAAAAGCAGCCATGGGTTCTTCTAAACAGCTGCCTAGCACTCTGAAAATGAAAATGGTGGATGCCCACAAAGCGGGAGAAGGATGTAAGAAGATAGCAAAGCGTTTCAAGTTGCCCTTTCCTCAGTTCGATAATGTAATTACGAAATGACAGTTAACAGAAACAGTGTAGGTTAAGATGAGGTCTGGAAAATCAAGCAAAATTTCAGTGAGAGCTGATCGTAGGATTACTAAGAAGGCAAATAAGAACTCCCACTTGACTACAAAGGACCTTTCTAAAGATATAGCAGACTCTGTAGTTGTGGTACAGTGTTCTACTGTTCAGAGACATCTGCACACATATGACCTTCATGGAAGAGTCATCAGAAGAACACCTCTCCTATGTCCTCATCATAAAATTCAGCTTCACAAGTATACAAAAGAACATCTAAACCAGCCCAATGTATTTGGAAAACAAATGGACCGATGAGCTTAAAATAGAACTCTTTCACCACAATGATCAAAGATGTGTGGAGAAAAATTTCAGAATTTCAGGAAAAGACTACCTCACCAACCATTAAGCATAGGGATGGATCGATCAATCATGCTTTGGGGTTGTGTTGGAGCCAATGGCACAGGGTAATTTTATGGGTAGAGGGAAGAATAGATTCAATGAAATGCCAACAAATTCATGATGCAAACGTAACACCATTTGCAACAAAGTTGAAGTTGAAAAGAGCATGGCTTCTACATATGGATAATTATCCTAAACACATATCAAAATCCACAATAGGCTAACTCAAAAGGCACAAGCTGAAGGTTTTATGATGGCCTTTACAGTCCCCTGATGTGAACATCATTGAAAATCTGTGGCTAGACCTCAAAATAGAAGTTTTTAAACACAGCCTTAGAAAGCTTATTTCTGAGGCACAACAATTCCTCCAACAATAGTCAAAACTAACACAGACCTAAATATAACATAGTTTATGGAAAAAGAGGATCCATTGCCAAAAATAATGTATTTTTAAAATCACCAAATTTTATTCCAAATTATTAAAATAATAAAAAAATTCAAGCAGGTTAAAAAAGTGTAACACATGCAGATTATTTCAACATAGTCAGCATTATGGGCATCAAAATTTGTCTAGTATAATGACCAGAATAGTCCTAACCTAGCACTCCTCACTCTAAGAAACAAAGTATGGGTCAATCAACAGCTTTGCTTTGTAAAGTGCCTCTGTGTCTTTAAAAACAAAAGCATTGAAAGAAACCATTTACTGAGGCGAAAATGACACCTGTTAAAGTGAAACGAAGACAAAGTGAATAGAAATACTTACAATTGGTTTCCATGTCCGAGAAGTTGCTTGCAATTCTTACATCACTGCCATTCTGGACTCTGTGGAAATGTTTTGTGGAGTCACAAATTGCATTTCTCTGTCTGGCATTCCAATGGACAAGTCTAGATTTGGCAAATGCCAAGAGAACATTCCCTGCCTGGCTGCATTGTCCTAACTGTAAAGTTTAGTAGAGGAGGAAAATGCTGTGGGTTTTTTTTTAAGAGGCTAGTCCTAAATTCTAGTGAAGGAAAATCTTTAAGGGTTATGCCTAAGATATTGTTTTCCTCAAACTCTAAAGAAGTACCAAATTAAATGAAGTGGAGGTGCACATGCATGACCACAACTCCATTCATTGTTTATGTGACTATATTTGGCTTTCTCTAGCAGTCCCATAGATGAGTGGAGTGGAGTTATGTAGGAGACTGCACATCTCTGCTTCATTCAAGACAGGAGTCTGCAGAGCCCAGTTTCCAAGTTCCAGAGCCTCATACTCAAGATCATTGCTGTGGATAAAGGATAACTTACTATTTTAGGAATAAAACTTTAATGCTTCTGTATAGTAAGACTTTTTGGACTATTGTATGCTTCTAAAATTGGGTGTACAGATGATTTGCCAAGATTTTGATTTGATAATTGATGCTAATTTTGCAAGGACATTCATTTTTCTCCACAAATTGAATGTCCCTTTATGCTCTAGGATTGGAATAGACACAATGGAATAATACAGGTAAGATATAGAAAAAACAACTCATACTAACTTCATATCTTACCTCCACTGCTCACTGTTACCATACGATCCTCAGCACCTCTTTTTACAGCAGTTGCACTCAGAAACCCTTGTTACCTTCATGCTACCAGCCACGATTAGACCCGAGAGTTTTCTATGGAGAGTATATGCAACTAAATGTAAAAATGGCACTGTGTCCTTGTGTTTTTTATATTTTTTTAAGAACTTGACAAGCCCACACTGAGCACTCATCTAAAATGCCATTGAAAACCTTGGGGATCAATGAGTACAGAGATTGCAGGCAAGGCCCTATCATGCAACATACGTTGCTGGCATAAAAATGCTCCTCAGGATGAATGAGCAAAAATTCCAACAGATAAACTATAAAATCACATATAAAGTCCTCCCTGAAGCTTATAAAGCTGCAAAAATTATTGTTCATAGATTTAGAATGGGATGTCAAAAACATCCCTAAGGTGTCCCTATAGTTTGTCCAGATAGTGTTTGTTATATTGCATGAGCATAAACCAATAATAAAAAATAAAGAAGGTGAGAGTCAATTTTTGTAAGTAATAATATTAGAACATATAAAAGTATTATTAGAACTATTTTTGGCCTATACAGTAGAAATTCTCAGTAATAAAACCAAAATTCAAAGTACTTTTTTTATGAACTGACTTTTCATCCTGGCATGCATTCCGGCAATCCACAGCAGACAACAAACAGAGTATATGCACTTCGGCATAAACAGTGCATCAAAGAAAGAGCTGTAACATGAACAGTTAGAGCCAATACTAGCTTCCAGAAAGTCAGCTTCCTCTCATGCCCTATGGCATGTCCTGAGGCTAAGAACTCCAAAGGAAATGTTAAAAATGTTTTGTATGAATGTGAACAGTTGACTGTAAAAGAAGCAGTGAAAGAAAAGCAATTTTGTTTATTGCTTAGGGATAGCATACAAGCATTGTGTATATTAAAATCGCTTTCAATTCCATAATGTATAGGGTAAAAATAGTGCCAATAATAACAAAATTATTACCTTGCTAATTTACATACAAAAAGCAACTTTACTTACTTAAAGCAGGGTATATATTCATTTTGCTTGTATCTTAAGTCTCTAATAGACATGAGTGAACTTCTTTGGAAAATGTTCACCAATCTCAGATTTGGCACGAAAGTAGCACATTCGGATTCATGTTTGGTTTCCCAAGCATTTTTACTCAAAGTTGGCAAAATTCGGTCACAGTTTGGTGAATCATTGGGTTTTCACTAATGCTTTTGTTATGACTAGTCTAGGATAGTGATCCTGTAAGATGGGCGGGGGGAAACTGGGGTACATGTTTGAAGAGAGAAGGGTGTATGTCTAGGTCAGAAGAGTGTAATTTTATTTATTTATTTTTTCTTTAATAATCAGGACACAGAAACCATCCACAATGTCATGACACAAGGTCTTCTGTGATTTGCTGCTGAAGTCACATGTTCCTGTCCATAAAAAAAAGGACATCTTGTTTTCCTGGCTCTATTTTCTCAGTGTCACAGAGCAAAGAAGGTGCTCTTGCTAGTGCTTCTGATGATGAAAGTGAACTTGTCAGTCTGCTAGATAGGATCCTGTCCTGTGTGAAATTGATCTTTCAGCATCTAACTAGATTGTGCTAAAACTGTGTTGCAGTCTCAAGAGGCCCCATTGGCTAATGAAAATCATTAGAACAAAAACTGTGTGGCAGTGAGGAATCATAAGGCCAGATTTCCTCTTGAAAATCATTAGGTCTAATAAAGGTGTTTAGCCAGGAGGCCCCATTTGCTAATCCAAATAGTTTGTGATATAACTGTGTTGCAGTGCAAAATCAGAAGTCCACATTTCCACTTAAAAAGGTATAGGCCTAATATTGGTGTTCAGCCAGGAGGCCAATTTGCTAATCCAAATCATTTGTCATAAACTGTGCTGCAGTGAGAAATCAGAAAGCCACACTTCCACTTACAAATTATTAGGCCTAATATTGTTGTTCCACCAGGAGGTCCAATTTGCCAATCCAAATCGTTTGTGATAAAACTGTGTTGCAGTGAGACATCAGGAGACCACATTTCCACTTAAAAATCATTAGGCCAAATATTGGAGTTCAGCCAGTGGGCCCAATTTGCTAATCCAAATCATTGGGGATAAAACTGTGTTGCAGTGAGAAATCAGAATGCCATATTTCCACTTTAAAATTGTTAGGCCTAATACTGGGATTCTGCCAGGAGGCTTAATTTGTTAATCCAAATCGTTTGCTATAAAACTGTGTTGCAGTGAGGAATCAGAAGGCCACATTTCTGTTATGGTCTTGTGATTAAGGAGCGACATGCGACTAGCTCTGAGCAGGTGGTAACTATACCGACCGCAGTTCCTAATCTTAACACAGACACTAGCAGTAGCCGTGGGATGTTCCTGTCACTCCCTGGACACCTCGTCACAGCCAGAGAACTAGCTACCCCTAAAGGTAGAAACAGGAAAGCTATCTTGCCTCAGAGAAAATCCCCAAAGGATAGGACAGCCCCCCACAAATAATGACTGTGAGAGGAGAAGGAAATGACATACGTAGTATGAAACAAGATTTAGCAAAGGAGGCCACTACTAGCTAGACAGAATTAGTACAGAACAGAAAACTGTGCGGTCAGTAAAAAAAACTAGAAAAAGTCCACCGCAGAGAAATGCAAAAATCTCCACACCTGACTAAAGGTGTGGAGGGCAAACTCTCCTGCCCAGAGCTTCCAGCTTAGCTAAATAGATCCATACTGATAAGCTGGACAAATGAGCAAAACATAGAAAATGCCAAACAACAAAGTCCACAACAAGTGAACTGCAAAAAGACAAGCAAGGACTTAGCTTTGCTGAAATGGTCAGAGTGGCAGGGAAATCCTCAGAGAGCCATGACTCCAAGCTCAACAATTGACAACTGGCATTGAATTAGAGATAAGGCCAGACTAATATAGCCGAGCCAGAAAGACGATCAGTGAGAACACCTGCTGATGCTAAATCCAAGAAGCAGCCATACCACTCAAAACCACAGGAGGGAACCCAAGAGCAGAATTCACAAAAATGCTACTTATAACCACCGGAGGGAGCCCAAGGGCGGAATTCACAACAGTACCCCCCCTTGAGGAGGGGTCATTGAACCCTCACCAGAGCCCCCAGGCCAATCAGGATGAGCCAAATGGAAAGCACGAACCAAATCGGCGGCATGGACATCAGAGGCAACCACCAAAGAATTATCCTCCTGGCCATAACCCTTCCACTTGACAAGATACTGAAGCCTCCGCCTCGAAAAACGAGAATCCAAAATTTTCTCAACCACATATTCCAACTCCCCCTCAACCAACACCGGGGCAGGAGGATCAACAGATGGAACAACGGGTACCACATATCTCCGCAACAAAGATCTATGGAAAACATTGTGGATGGCAAAAGAGGCTGGAAGGGCCAAACAAAAAGACACTGGATTGATAATCTCAGAAATCTTATAAGGACCAATAAACCGAGGCTTGAACTTAGGCGAAGAAACCTTCATAGGAACATGACGAGAGGATAACCAGACCAAATCCCCCACACGAAACCGAGGACCAACACACCGACGGCGGTTAGCAAAACGCTGAGCCTTTTCCTGGGACAATGTCAAATTGTCTACCACATGAGTCCAAATCTGCTGCAACCTGTCCATCACAGAATCCACACCAGGACAATCAGAAGGCTCAACCTGCCCTGAAGTAAAACGAGGATGGAAACCAAAATTACAAAAGAAAGGCGAAACCAAAGTAGCCGAACTGGCCTGATTATTAAGGGCAAACTCGGCCAACGGCAAGAAAGCCACCCAATCATCCTGATCAGCAGACACAAAGCATCTCAAATAGGTTTCCAAGGTTTGATTAGTTCGCTCAGTTTGGCCATTTGTCTGAGGATGGAACGCCGAAGAAAAAGACAAATGAATGCCCATCTTAGCACAAAAGGCCCGCCAAAACCTGGAAACAAACTGGGAACCTCTGTCAGACACAATATTCTCTGGAATGCCATGCAAACGAACCACATGCTGAAAAAACAACGGAACCAAATCAGAGGAGGAAGGCAATTTAGGCAAAGGTACCAAATGGACCATTTTAGAGAACCGGTCACAAACCACCCAGATAACAGACATCCTCTGGGACACAGGAAGATCTGAAATAAAATCCATGGAAAAATGCATCCAAGGCCTCTCCAGGACAGGCAAAGGCAAAAGCAACCCACTAGCGCGGGAACAGCAAGGCTTAGCCCGGGCACAAGTACCACAGGACTGCACAAAAGAACGCACATCCCGCGACAAGGAAGGCCACCAAAAGGACCTAGCAACCAAATCTCTGGTACCAAAAATCCCAGGATGACCGGCCAACACAGAACAATGGACCTCAGAAATTACCTTACTTGTCCATCTATCAGGAACAAACAGCCTCCCCACAGGACAGCGGTCAGGTCTATCAGCCTGAAATTCCCGAAGCGCCCGCCGCAAATCAGGGGAGATGGCAGACAGAATCACCCCTTCCCTAAGAACGCCAACCGGCTCAAGGACTCCAGGAGAATCAGGCAAAAAACTCCTAGAGAGGGCATCCGCCTTAACATTCTTAGATCCTGGAAGATATGAGACCACAAAATCAAAACGGGAGAAAAACAGGGACCACCGAGCCTGTCTAGGGTTCAGCCGCTTGGCCGACTCGAGGTAAATCAGATTCTTATGATCGGTCAAGACCACAATGCGGTGCTTGGCTCCCTCAAGCCAATGTCGCCATTCCTCAAATGCCCACTTCATAGCCAACAACTCCCGATTGCCGACATCATAATTGCGTTCCGCAGGCAAAAACTTTCGGGAAAAGAAGGCACATGGCTTCATCAAGGAACCATCAGAATTCCTCTGTGACAAAACGGCCCCTGCCCCAATCTCAGAAGCGTCAACCTCAACCTGAAAAGGAAGAGAAACATCCGGCTGACGCAAGACAGGGGCAGAAGTAAATCGGCGTTTAAGCTCCTGAAAGGCCTCAACAGCCTCAGAGGACCAATTAGTCACATCAGCGCCTTTCTTCGTCAAATCGGTCAGGGGTTTAACCACACTAGAGAAGATGGCAATGAAACGGCGATAAGAATTAGCAAAGCCCAAAAATTTCTAAAGGCTCTTCACAGATGTGGGTTGAATCCAGTCATGAATGGCTTGGACCTTAACAGGATCCATTTCTATAGATGAAGGAGAAAAAATAAACCCCAAAAAAGAGACCTTCTGAACTCCAAATAGGCAATTAGACCCCTTCACAAATAGAGCATTATCACGAAGGATCTGGAATACCATCCTGACCTGCTTCACATGACACTCCCAATCATTGGAAAAAATCAAAATATCATCCAAATACACAATCAAGAATCTGTCAAGATAATTGCGGAAAATATCATGCATAAAGGACTGAAATACAGAAGGAGCATTAGAAAGCCCAAAAGGCATCACCAGGTATTCAAAATGGCCTTCGGGCGTATTAAATGCAGTTTTCCATACGTCACCCTGTTTAATACGAACAAGATTATATGCCCCTCGAAGGTCAATCTTGGTAAACCAACTAGCCCCCTTAATCCGAGCAAACAAATCAGAGAGCAAAGGTAAAGGGTATTGGAATTTGACTGTGATCTTATTAAGAAGACGATAATCAATACAGGGTCTCAAGGAGCCATCCTTCTTGGCAACAAAAAAGAATCCCGCTCCCAATGGTGACGAAGAAGGCCGAATATGCCCCTTCTCTAAAGACTCCTTTACATAGCTCCGCATGGCTGAATGCTCTGGCACAGACAGATTGGAAAGTCGGCCCTTAGGGAACTTTCAGCCAGGAATCAAGTCAATAGCACAATCACAGTCCCTATGTGGAGGAAGGGAACTGTACTTGGGCTCATCAAATACATCCTGGAAATCTGACAAAAATTCAGGAACATCAGAAGAGGGGGAAGAGGAAATTGACATTAAAGGAACGTCACTATGTACCCCTTGACAACCCCAACTAGTCACAGACATTGATTTCCAATCCAGCACTGGATTGTGTACTTGTAACCATGGAAAACCCAGTACAACAACGTCATGTAAATTATGCAACAACAGAAAACGACAATCTTCCTGATGTGCTGGAGCCATGCACATAGTCAGCTGAGTCCAATACTGAGGTTTATTCTTGGCCATTGGTGTAGCATCAATACCCCTTAAGGGTATGGGACTCTGCAAAGGCTGCAAAGAAAAATCACAGTGCCTAGCGAATTCTAAGTCCATTAAGTTCAGAGCAGCGCCCGAATACACAAATGCCATGACAGAAAAAGATGACAATGAGCAACTCAGGGTCACAGACAGGAGAAACTTAGGCTGCACAGTACTAATGGTAACGGATCTAGCGACCTTCTTAATACGCTTAGGGCAATCAGAAATAGCATGAGCAGAATCCCCACAGTAAAAACACAGCCCATTCTGACGTCTGTATCCCCTCTGTTCCGCTCTAGTCAAAATCCTATCACATTGCATAGGCTCAGGACTCTGCTCAGAGGACGCTGCCATATGGTGCACCACTTTGCGTTCGCGCAGGCGCCGATCAATCTGAATGGCCAGAGACATAGACTCGCTCAAACTAACAGGCGTGGGGAACCCCACCATAACATCCTTAAGGGCTTCAGAAAGACCCTTTCTGAAAATTGCTGCCAGAGCATCCTCATTCCATTTAGTGAGCACAGACCATTTTCTAAATTTCTGGCAGTATAATTCTGCCGCTTCCTGACCCTGACACAGGGCCAACAGTGTTTTCTCAGCATGCTCTACAGAGTTAGGTTCGTCATACAATAATCCGAGCGATTAAAAAAATGCATCTACATTAAGCAATGCCGGATCCCCTGACTCAAGGGAGAATGCCCAGTCCTGAGGGTCACCACGCAGCAGAGAAATAACTATTTTTACTTGCTGAGTGGGGTCACCAGAGGAACGGGGTTTCAAAGCAAAAAACAATTTGCAGTTATTTTTAAAGTTCAAAAACTTAGTTCTATCCCCGTAAAACAAATCCGGAGTAGGAATTCTAGGCTCTAAGGCCGGAGTCTGAACAACATAATCTTGAATACTCTGTACTCTTGCAGCAAGCTGATCCACACGAGAAAACAACCCCTGAACATCCATGCCCATATCCAAATCCTGAATCACCCAGAGATTAAGAGGAAGGAAAAAGACAAAACAGACTAAAGAAAAAAAAAATGGCTCAGAACTCTTTTTCTTTTCCTTCTTTTGAGATGCATTCAGCTCATTTTTGGCCAGTTGTACTGTTATGGTCTGGGGATTAAGGAGCGACATGCGACTAGCTCTGAGCAGGTGGTAACTATACCGACCGCAGTTCCTAATCTTAACACAGACACTAGCAGTAGCCGTGGGATGTTCCTGTCACTCCCTGGACACCTCGTCACAACCGGAGAACTAGCTACCCCTAAAGGTAGAAACAGGAAAGCTATCTTGCCTCAGAGAAAATCCCCAAAGGATAGGACAGCCCCCCACAAATAATGACTGTGAGAGGAGAAGGAAATGACATACGTAGTATGAAACAAGATTTAGCAAAGGAGGCCACTACTAGCTAGACAGAATTAGTACAGAACAGAAAACTGTGCGGTCAGTAATAAAAACTAGAAAAAGTCCACCGCAGAGAAATGCAAAAATCTCCACACCTGACTAAAGGTGTGGAGGGCAAACTCTGCTGCCCAGAGCTTCCAGCTTAGCTAAATAGATCCATACTGATAAGCTGGACAAATGAGCAAAACATAGAAAATGCCAAACAACAAAGTCCACAACAAGTGAACTGCAAAAAGACAAGCAAGGACTTAGCTTTGCTGAAATGGTCAGAGTGGCAGGGAAATCCTCAGAGAGCCATGACTCCAAGCTCAACAATTGACAACTGGCATTGAATTAGAGATAAGGCCAGACTAATATAGCCGAGCCAGAAAGACGATCAGTGAGAACAGCTGCTGATGCTAAATCCAAGAAGCAGCCATACCACTCAAAACCACAGGAGGGAGCCCAAGAGCAGAATTCACAAAAATGCTACTTATAACCACTGGAGGGAGCCCAAGAGCGGAATTCACAACACATTTCCTAATCAAAATCGTTTGGGCTAATACTCTAATGCAGGCACCAGACCTCATTTCATACTCAAAATCTTTTGTGCTAATTCTGTGGTCTAGCCACACTAAATTAGCCAATAAATACTAATTTTTTAATTAAGTGACAGGTGACTGACTGGCCTGGGACTAGGGTTGTGAAACAGCTGGTTAAAAGAGGGGAAGGGTACATACAACATGAGTGTGAAAAAGAGTGGTCATGCTGGAAGGGGGAATAGGCTTGGTGTTCGACATATACGTGAGTTAGTTGTTAATGTTAATGTTAGCTCAACTGAACAAGCACCATCTTGTTCTATCCAAAGACCACTTACAACATCTGTTACTGGATTGGCTACTCGACTCCCTTTCTTTTGTAGATGCACAGTGGTACACCTTGTAGATGAGGCTCAGAAAGAGCATGCGCTCCAATGGATGGCAAATGCTGCATCAAGTGTCCTCTCCTCCTCTTCCTCCACCTTAACATCACACACAGTACGATCTTCAGAAGTGGGAACCCAATCACCCTTGTTTCCCCCACGTCATAAATTTCCAAATGACCAACTGATTGTGGGGAACAACAGATGGGCCATTCTGCAGAGCTTTTCAAACATTCTGTTCCATGGGCATCAGAGGTCTGCTCTAAAGATTCACAGAATCTAGAGTCAAAGGAATCTGCACCGATACCCAAAATGTTTTCATGTTGGATCCAGGGCCTGACGGAGCAGGGTTTGAGCAGAATCCATACCCTCATCACCAGTCATTAACCACCAAGGATGGAGCTGATCCTGATGAGACTCCAACACCAAAGGCACATGTGGACTGTACTGTGGTATCAGGGCAGGAAGAGGAGGAGGGGGACTGTCAGGTTGAGGAGTGAGAGAACAGAGAGGATGATGAGGAAGTTGTAGATCCCACTTGTTGTGAACTCAAAGGTACCCAGCTGAGTAGCTCAGCAGAGGAGGTGGAGGAGGAGGACGTTACATTGTTATTATTTTTGTACAGCGCTCACTTTATTTTATGTATTTATTTGATATATATTTTATTAAATAATGAGATTTGAGGTGTGAGTAGTTTGTGCACAATAGCCTATATATATAACTATTATTTGATTATGTGTGCGCAGTAAGAACATATGATAGTAAAGGTATACTAAGTCTATATATATTTTTTAGTATACTCCTGCAGTGATGTAGGAATTAATTAATTAATAATATCTAGACAAGTTTAGTACTATTATTCGGACTATTGATTTATTGTACTTTACTGATCAAATTTGTTTTTTTTGCTATATGTATTTATTGTCCATGCCCTTATATGGCACCTCGCACTTTATTGCCACCTGGTGGTTTGTTCCCTTATGTATTTTAATAGTGTTGTGATTATTGTATAATAATAAACTATATTTTCTTGAATATATTGGATGTGTATCATATTTGTAGGTGTTAAATATAAAAATAGGTTACATGACTGTGCAGAGAGACAGAGAGACTGAGAGTGAGCCAGTGATTCCGCCAAGATGTTCTGCAAATTATCAACTGAAAATGTTTGTTGAATACATGTACCATGACCAAAATAAAGACATATGCATCTCCTGCTATGCTTTGATTGCAATTGAAATTGTCAGTAAAGATGAGATTGTTTTTAAGGACTGATGCGGTTTCCAGTTTGTGGGGTCAGGGGGATTCGGAGCAGTGCAATGTGTGGTAGACGAGAGGAGCTGGGAAGTGTCCACCATGGTAAAATATTTACAGAAACAACAAAACAAAACACCGCTTTTCTGTAGCAGGCTGGGGGCATAAGACACCCTGAGTCCCATTGCACTTACATGGAGTGCAGACATGAATGTCAGATCAAGGGTCTGGAATTCTTTATGCATAATTCTATTGATGATAAAATGAGCACTTTGAGTTAAGTTATACATGGATTTATAAAAATGCTCATTTTAGGGAAGGGCTTATATGAAACTATTTATGCCCTAAACTTTTGTATATGTATACACATGTGGTCAAAATTGTTGGTACCCCTCGTTTAATGACAGCAAAGCCCACAATGTTCACAGAAATAACTTGAATCGGATAAAAGTAATAATAAATAACACAGGTCAACAAAAAAAAATTTTTTTTCTGGTGTCCAAAATATTTTAATGAATTTGGGGTATTTTTGGGGTGCTGATTCTGAATATGCTATCAGTTTTACCAGATTGGCTCAAGTTTTTGACATTTTTGGTATCTTATTTATAGCACTTGTTGGTAAATGCGACGCATCATCTCATTAATTTCTTTGGATTAGTACTTGAACTGAGCAGTTCTCAATATAGTTTTGTGTTAATTAGTGTTCTAAAAGTTTGTTCATAGCTTGATTTTTGCACTAACTTTATGTTGTTGTCTGTTTTCCAGTGAAAAGCATGAACTCATCAAGAAGAAGTTGTCTTAACGATCCAGACTCATTCTGTTACATTTGTGGTGAATACACACTGCCAAAACATAGAAGAAACATAACAGACTTCGTAAAAAAAGTGTATTTTGCCTATTTTGGGGTTATGCTTGGGGACCAAGACAAGTTTTGGGCACCACACATAGTGTGCAAAGCATGTATCGAATTATTACGAAAATGGAGCAAAGGACAAAGAAAAAGCTTCAAATTTGGTGTTCCAATGGTGTGGAGAGAGCCAAAAAATCATCATGATGACTGTTATTTCTGTGCAGTGCAAGTGCAAGGATTCAATAAGCATAAGAAACGAAAATGGGAGTAACATGGAATCTGCAAGAAGGCCTGTCCCTCATTGTGAAGATGTGCCTGTACCTGTGTTTACCATAAATAACAGTCATCATGATGATTTTTTGGCTCTCTCCACACCATTGGAACACCAAATTTGAAGCTTTTTCTTTGTCCTTTGCTCCATTTTCGTAATAATTCGATACATGCTTTGCACACTATGTGTGGTGCCCAAAACTTGTCTTGGTCCCCAAGCATAACCCCAAAATAGGCAAAATACACTTTTTTTACGAAGTCTGTTATGTTTCTTCTATGTTTTGGCAGTGTGTATTCATCACAAATGTAACAGAATGAGTCTGGATCGTTAAGACAACTTCTTCTTGATGAGTTCATGCTTTTCACTGGAAAACAGACAACAACATAAAGTTAGTGCAAAAATCAAGCTATGAACAAACTTTTAGAACACTAATTAACACAAAACAATATTGAGAACTGCTCAGTTCAAGTACTAATCCAAATAAATTAATGAGATGATGCGTCGCATTTACCAACAAGTGCTATAAATAAGATACCAAAAATCTCAAAAACTTGAGCCAATCTGGCAAAACTGATGACATATTCAGAATCAGCACCCCAAAAATACCCTAAATTCGATGAAATATCTTTGGCACCAAAAATGCTGTTGACCAGTGTAATAGATCTATAAAAATGAACAAATTAAAGTAAGACAATGCGTTTCAACCATGCTGTGCAGGGTACAATGGAATGAAATCTCAAGGGATTCTAAAGTGAAATGTGCTGCCCAGTGTGAGAAAGCTTGGTCTCAGTTGCAGGTCATTGGTCTTGCAACAGGATAATGACCCAAAACACATAGCTAAAAACACCCAAGAATGGTAAGAGGAAAACATTGAACTATTTTGAAGTGGCCTTCTATGAGCCTTGACCTAAATCCTATTGAGCATTTTTGGAAATAGCTGAAACATGCCATCTGGAAAAGGCAACCTTCAAACACGAGACAACTGGAGCTATTTGCTCTTGAGGAGTGGGCCAAAATACTTGTTGAGAGGTGCAGAAGTCTCATTGACAGTTACAGGAATCGTTTGATTGCAGTGATTGACTCAAAAGGTTGTGCAACAAAATATTAACCCCTTCATGACCTTGGGATTTTCCGTTTTTCTGTGTTTGTTTTTTGATCCCCTTCTTCCCAGAGCCATAACTTTTTAATTTTTCCGTCAATATGGCCATGTGAGGGCTTATTTTTTGTGAAACAAGTTATACTTTTGAACGACATCATTGGTTTTAGCATGTCGTGTACTAGAAAACGGGAAAAAAAATTCCAAGTACGGTGTAATTGCAAAAAAAAGTGCAATCCCACACTTGTTTTTTGATTGGCTTTTTTACTAGATTCACTAAATACTAAAACTGACCTGTCACTATGATTCTCCAGGTCATTATGAGTTCATAGACTCCAAACATGTCTAGATTCTCTTTTATCTAAGTGGTGAAAAAAAATTCCAAACTTTGCTAAAAAAAAAAAAATGGCGCCATTTTCCGATACCCCTAGTGTCTCCATTGTTCATGATCTGGGGTCGGGTGAGGGCTTATTTTTTCCATACTGAGCTGGCGTTTTTAATTATAGCATTTTGGTGCAGATACCTTCTTTTGATCGCCTATTATTGCATTTTAATGCAATGTCGAGGCGACCAAAAAAACTTAATTCTGCCGTTTTTAATTATTTACACCCTACGCCGTTTAGCGATCAGGTTAATCCTTTTTTTATTGATAGATCGGGCGATTCTGAATGCGGTGATACCAAATATGTGTAAGTTTGATTTTTTTTTATTGATTTATTTTGAATGGGGCGAAAGGGGGGTGATTTAAACTTTTATATTTTTTTATTTTTTTCACATTTTTTAACTTTTTTTTACTTTTGTTATGCTTCAATAGCCTCCATGGGAGGCTAGAAGCTGGCACAAAGCGATCGGCTCTGCTACATAGCAGCGATCATCAGATCGCTGCTATGCAGCAGAAATGCAGGTGTGCTATGAGCGCCGACCACAGGGGGCGCTCACAGCAGGCTGGCATCAGTAACCATAGAGGTCTCAAGGACCTCTATGGTTACAATGCAGAAGCATCCCTGACCCCCGATCATGTGACGATGGTCGGCGATGCGCTTATTTCCGGCCGCCCGGCTGGAAGCGCTGGTTAAATGCCGCTGTCAGCGTTTGACAGCGGCATTTAACTAGTTAATAGCAGCGGGTGAATCGCGATTTCACCCGCCATTATTGCGGGCACATGTCAGCTGTTCAAAACAGCTGACATGTCCCGGCTTTGATGCGGGCTCACCGCCGGAGCCCTGCATCAAAGCGCGGTATCTGACCTCGGACGTACTATCCTGTCCGAGGTCAGAAAGAGGTTAAGTTAAGGGTACCATCATTTCTGTCAAGGCCTTTTTCATGAGTTTTCTTTTTTAAACAAAAAAATCTGTGGAAGCATGATTGAAAAGCAATGTCTGACTTTCATTTGTTCATTTTCCTAGATTTTATCTATTATTACTTTTGTCAGATTCAAGTTATTTCTTTGACCATTGTGGGTTTTTCTGTCATTAAACGAGGGGTACCAACAATTTTGACCATGTGTATATCAAATTTAGTGTAATTGCATTAACATACTTAACGATCGATGTCTTCCCCAATTTCCAGTAGCACTCCGATGCAATTCTAAGTCATGTGACTGTAGTTCTAACTCGACGGATCAAACTGGGGTCTAGGTGTAAGCCAGAGGTCACTTCTATAATGTAATCCTATGGAGTCCTGGATTGCTAACATTCCAGGATAGTCCATAAAAATAAATAACTTTTTTATCCAGTGTATAAAAAACTATTAAGGCACCCATGATTTTTTTAAGCTAAATAAACATTCAGATTTTTTTAACTGCAATTATCATTATTTTAGAGTAATAATAATATTGTGTGATTTTTTGATAAGCTGTTCAAAAAGCATAAAAAGTCAAGTTGGCAACCCATATGGAGTCTCGTTCTGATGCCCCATAGACATACTGGACATTGTAAATGCGAATTACAGCTAACACAAACCCCAGTGTACTTCAGTGGGTCAGAATTACAGTTATAAAAGTGATCCAAGTAGTAACGGTTCTCCTTGTGGAGAGTGACATGTTAAGCATGCAGAGATGAGGAGTCTTAAAGCCATAATGCTCCTCGGGGAAATATGCAAATAGTCTCTTCAGAGAAGAAGAGGACTAGAACTCTAGCGCCACTTATTGAAAGTAGCAATCCTAAAAGTCAATGTCGACCTTTTAATGAGCCTTGTCATATGACTTAGGATCAAAGCCAAACTAGAATCTCAAGTTGCAGACACTCAGTTACAAAAGAGAGAAGAGGACTGGAGCAGTCTGATTAGTTAGACCACGATCATTTAGTATATTAACATAATTACACTATATTTCATACACATTTACCCAAGTTTAGAGCATGCAAAAACATTTCATGGAAGTTCTTTCTAATATCAGGATTATAGTCATGCTGACATTGATCTTCAAAGTAAGCACAGCAACCTTAACAGGTCTAATAGGTCTATTAAATAATGTATACAATTTATATTGTAAAAATTTGGTGGCGGATCCACTTTAATCTTTCATGTTATTAAAGAAGTATTGCAAGCAGCATTTTTCTACTTTTTTAAGAGCATTTTCTAACATTTTGAAACAATTTGAAACACTACTGTGACACTGCAGCATTCATTGTCACTGGGACCAAGCCCCAGCAGGATGTCCCCAGAAGAGGCTGCCCCAGAAATGGAAAGGAGCTGATCAAGAGAAACTTACATTCAATCATAAAATGAACTCCTGCTGATTTCTAACAAACTGAAAATCTCATAGGTATTTAATAATTCCTCCTGTAAAAGAGTTATGTCTCACAAACAACGGCATTGCTTTCTTTTTGCAACTTCATTCTAGAACATTGAATAGGCTAGAAGAAAATTCTGTTATGCTGGACACAGTTGCTATAATAAAAATATTAAAATGAAGCTTCGGAAACTGAAAAAAAAATACATTCTTAATTACAAAACTATCCTTGATGCATTTCCTCTGCATGAAATAAATGAAGAGCGATTTTAAAAATGTTACCACAATTGATTCTGATGCTCGACGCTGAAGTTGTGGCTATACACATTCTGAACCTTTTGACATTATGGATTGCAATGACTTAAATGTGACACTTTGTTTGATGAGGCTGTTTGTGATTAATTTCAATAGTTTGACGGATGGTTGGGCTCTGTTAAGAGTTTGGAGAGTTTTCTGAGTAGATGACTTATGATTAGTAGGAAAGATAAATTAGTTTAGGATGCAGCTTTAAGTAACAAATGTCTTACTCAGCTTACTCATTAAGAAGATAAATTAATGATACAAATTAATGTTTTATTCTCAGCTAATGAGCAAGTTGCAAAGCAAAGCTGTAAATACAGAGTAAATAATATGACTCTGTTTTTGGCTTTTAAGTCTTGGAATTGGAACTGTTTAATTTAGAATTTTTATTATCATCTGTTCATCTACAGATTCTAAAAAATTTTAAGCAAGCAATTTCTAAAAAGTTTGAAATTTTGTTTTAAAATAGCTTCTCGAACATCTCCAAGGTAACACAAATGCATAATTGACCATAATTTTATAGTTTACATTAAATATAGACTAAAAGATTTTTTTTAACTAAATACTTCCCTTCCTTGTGTTTGTTATTATGATTATACAGTACATGGCTATGTGCACAGAGATTTTCAAGGAGTTCTGGGATCAGAAAGTTTCCAATTCCTCCTCCAACTCTCTAAGTGCCTTATAAAATTTGAGTTTTCACTCATTTTCTATTCCAAAAACTCAGCAAAAAAAAACCAAACTCTGTGTGCATAGAAAACTATTAAAGGATATTTTTCACTACTGAAAGTGACAGCATATCACATTAATACACCATAAAGTCATGATCAGTGAAAGTGCAACTGCCAAATGAAAAGGCCATTCTTTTTAATGGAGCAAAACTCATTTCCCCCATTACAGGATAAGCTGCCAAAAGTTTTTAATTAATATATTAAAGTTTATATTTTTACTGAAGTTTCTGGCACTGGAGAACCTCTATGTTTGCTTCCATAGTAACCTGACACCTGAAGACCGGCTTAGTGTTCTCTCTTACATGCTTCTGGCTGTGTTCTGAGTTTTCCCAGTGCCTTTGAATTTCCTAGGTGATGGTGAACTGATCTACTTCTGTAGTTTGTTGATACCACTTCAATAGTATTTTGTTGGTAAACTTCTGCAGACTGATTTACCCAGTAGCACTAAACAAGGTAAAATTAGGAATAGTAATTTAGTACATCTTCCTCACTACAGCTGACTATACATGTAACTGTATTCAGATGAAAATCACAAAAAATTATTTTATTTAAGGGTAGTAGATAGCTAGATTAATTTGTGCTACATTTATTTTTTGCAGAGCATTTATTCAATCCTTGGCTGTAGAATATGTAAGTCAAACCTCCATCTGTGACCCCTCTACTTTTCAACTTACCCTGCTCAACTCATAAATATCTTATGCTTAATTCGAGAAAAAAATCAGACATATGCACGTTCCCATATTGTTATATGATGTTTAATTTTTGTGCCCCTATTACTGTAAAATATTAATGTTGATAAATAACATTTCTCATTTATCTGCTTTATATTGGCATTTTCAAATGCACTTTTTTATGTTAAATGTTTAACAGCAATTTTATTTTTTTTTAACTAAATATATTAAATCTGTTTTTACAGATCTATTCACCTTCAAAGTGACTTTGACAGGGTTATATGTCAGAAAACCTCCTAATAAGATACCACTTTAAAACCAGTAACCCTTAAAGAATTCAAAACCACATTCGGGAACTTTTTTAACACTTCACATGCTTGACAACAATTAATGCAAATTGGAATTAAATAAATGAAAAATTACATTTTCAATTAATGTGTTGTTTTAGCTTCAATTTTTTTTCCAGTATCAAAAGCTGTAACGAGAGAAAATGCACCCAAAAATTTCTACTGACCCATGTATAATCAGAACCTACTGGTTTGTCACATGATGTGGCACAGAAAGAAATGTGTGTTTTTTTGGCATTTTGAAGAATATTTGACTTGAATAGATTGCGAAAACCTTGTCATATTTGCAGAGACCTATTGGTGCCAAAACAACAGAAACTTTCCATTAGTGAACCCATTTTGGAAACTTTTCCTCTCAAGAAACAAGAAATTCATATCATAGTGCAGTGACTATGTTGGACCCAAAAGAGCTCCACAGAAGTTTATAACATTGGGGCACAAAAATGAGAAATTAAATTTTTTATATTAAAATGTCGCTTTGTTCATAAATTTTTCATTTTCACAAGGCATAAAAACAGCAGTAATCCCCCACTTATGGCCCCATTTTAATAATATACCCATCAAGGAATTTATATAGAGGTCTTTGCTTTTGTGCAGTATAAACATATAATATTTTACCCACAGACAGATTGAACCTTTTATATGAAAACATTTCAGATCCTGACAGTGAAAATTGAATGTTTTCTTTTCCGTATACCTAATGCGGTGTGTGAAAGACTGCACGAGAGAGCATAAAATTGCATTGTTGGAGCCTTTTATGTGTTGTAGTGCAACAATGATTTGTAATATTTGCAAATATTGTTACACTATTGTTTTATTCATGAAATATTTAACATCAGAAGGGTGAGTTATTTAATACTAGGAATGGTAATACAATGCAGTACCTGATAGTGTATGCTTGTAAGTAGGCGATTTATGATAAGGGGAGTATCCACACTTTAATTGTTTCGCTCCTTTGTAAATTTTGCCACTCAAATAAAGTTAGGTAAAAACAGCAGAATCTCCCTACAAAAGATCCCAAATTGGAAAATATACTCTGCACAGAATTAATTTAGTGGTTTTGTTGCCATTTCTGACCCACAGTCGCTTCACAAAAGTTTATAACATTGAGATGCAAAAATGGAAAATTGTGTTTTGACTACTTAAACGTTGTTTTAACACCATATTTTTCATTTTCACAAAGGTTAGTAGGATAAAGTATACCTCTCAATTTGTGAAGAAATTTCTCCCAAAAGCAATATTTGATATGTGGTCAAAAACTTCTGTTTGAGCATATGGCAGGGCTCTGAGGGAAGAAACGCTTTTTAACTTTTGAAGCTCTAGTTTGGCTGTGGGCCTGTTATTATCTGGTGGCCTAGGAGCAGCATGAGACGTACTCTAGAGAAGGTGGTACCTGTACTGACCACAGACCCTGAACTTAACACCGCAACTGGAAGTAGCCGTGGAATGTACCTATCACTCCCTAGACATCTCGACACAGCCGGAGGTCTAATTACCCCTAGAGATAGAAAAGGGAAAACTATCTTGCCTCAGAGAAAATCCCCAAAGGATAGACAGCCCCCCACAAATATTGACTGTGAGAGGAGAGGGAAAAAACATACACAGACTGAAATCAGAATTTAGCAAAGGAGGCCACTTCTAGCTAAATAGAAAGGATAGGACAGAGTACTATGCGGTCAGTATTAAAACACTAGAAAATATCCACCACAGAAAATACAAAATCTCCACATCTAACTAAAGATATGGAGGGTATATCTGCATCTCCAGAGATACCAGCTTGGCTAAACAAATCCTTATACAGACCAAGCTGGACAAGACAAAAACATGGAAAAGAACTGAACAATAAGGCCCACAGCATGTGGACTGCAAAAATCAAGGCCAGAACTTATCTTTGTTGAAATGAACAGCAAAGCAGGAGAGACCAGGCAGGGATGTGAATCCTCCAGGAACAATGGACAACTGGCACTGACTAAAGGGTCAAGCAAGACTAAATAGCCCAGTCAGAATTGCAAAAAGTGGACACACCTGATGAATGCTGCGATCCAGAGACAGCAGCGCTACCACCGGAGGGAGCACAAGAGCAGAATTCACAACAGGGCACTATTTCTAAAAGGCTCCAATGTGCCACATCAGCAGAAGAGCTACCAAAAATTACCCCATTTTTGAAACTGCACCCACAGAACATTAATCTAAGGATTCGCAAAGCGTTTTGAACACACTAGTGCTTTATAAAATCTAACATTATTATGGCATGGAAACAAAATTGTGTCTTGTCCATCAAAATGTCAGTTTATCCTTAAATTTTTCATTGTTACAAGATATAATAGGAAATTTGATCTCACAATTTACTACCCAATTTCTCTTAAATGTAGCAATACTGAGTATGTGGTCAGAAACTACTCTGTGGACACTTGGCAGAACTTGGAAGAGAGAAACACTATTTGGCTTGCGGGAGCAAGTTTGGCTGTAATTTGCTGGACACCACTTGCAGAGCCGCTAAGGTGCCGGAACAGCAGAAAATCACTTACCGTAAGTTACCTTATTTTGAAAATGCACCCCTTAGAGAATTCATCAAGGGTGTAATATTTACCGCTCGAGTGTTTCACTGATTTAGTCAACATTGTGCTGGGTGAAAACTAAAAATTACATTTTATGCAATAATAAGTAGATTTATATCAAAATGTTTCATTTTTTCCATGACTTGTAAGAAGACAAGTACTTCATAATTTATTATGTTATTTCTCCCAGGCACGGTGAAATCAGACATATGCTCATATCCTACTGCATATACTGTAACAGAGCTCAGAAGAGGAGAACCATTTGGCCTTTGGAGAGCAAATTTTCCAGGAGTAGTTTGTGGGTGCTAGTGATTATCGAATGGTGAAATATTCTGATTTGGGAAAATCGGCACAAATAATTTCTAATATTCATGTATTCACACTGAATAACAAATCCAATGCAAGTCAATAGGAAAGCCTAATATTTTTCTACTGGACCCAACAAACAGGTCTGGGGGCATGAGAAAAAAGGCTGAAATAGATGGGAAAGAGCTAAAACTAAATGGGAACAGCATGGAGAAGATGCCTCCATGCCATTCTGATTCACATATGGTATCTGGGAATAATGTTGTCAGACTATTGCGCCAGTTTACTGGAATTTTAAAAAGACCTACCAAACCAAACCAAAAATTTGTTATAAAGGGAAAAATGCTAAGAAACATTTTTTCATTCATACAGTGGGGAAAAAAGTATTTAGTCAGCCACCAATTGTGCAAGTTCTCCCACTTAAAAAGACGAGAGAGGGCTATAATAGACATCATAGGTAGACCACAACTATGAGAGTCAAAATTGAGAAAACAAGTCCAGAAAATCACCTTGTCTGATTTGACAATATTTATTTTCAAATTATGGTGGAAAATAAGTATTTGGTCATTAACAAAAGTTCATCTCAATATTTTGTTACATATCCTTTGTTGGCAATGACAGTGGTCAAACGTTTTCTGTAAGTGTTCACAAGGTTGGCACACACTGTTGGTGGAATGTTGGCAGTGATGTTTTGGGCCTGTCGCTGGGTAACATGCCCCAAAGGTTTTCTATGGGGTTGAGATCTGGAGACTGGCTAGACCACTCCAGGACCTCCATATTCTTTTACAAAGCCACTCTTCATTGCCCTGGCTGTGTGCTTGGGATCATTATCATGCTGAAAGACCCATCCACATTTCATCTTCAATGCCCTTGATTGAAGGAGGTTTGCACTCAAAATCTCATGATGCATGGCCCTATTCATTCTTTCATGTACACGGATCAGTTGTCCGGCTCCCTTTGCAGAGAAACAGCCCCAAAGCGTGATGTTGCCACCCCCATGCTTCACAGTAGGTATGGTGTTCTTTGGATGCAACTCAGCATTCTGTCTGTCTCCTCCAAACATGACGAGTGTTGTTTCTACCAAACAGTTGTACTTTGGTTTCATCAGACCATATGACATTCCTCCAATACTCTTCTGGATAATCCAAATGCTCTCTAGCAAACTTCAGGTAGGCCCAGACATGTACTGGCTTAATCAGGGGGGACACGTCTGGCACTGCTGGATTTGAATCCCTGGCGGCGTAGTGTGTTACTGATGGTAGCCATTGTTACCATGGCCCCAGCTCTATGCAAGTCATTCACTAGGTCCCCTGTGTGGTTCTGGGATTTTTGCTCACCGTTCTTGTGATCATTTTGAACCCACGGAGTGAGATCTTGTGTGGAGCCCCAGAATGAGGGAGATTATCAGTGGTCTTGTATGTCTTCCATTGTCTATTATTGCTTGATTTCATCATGCCAAGCTGCTTGCCTATTGCAGATTCAGTCTTCCCAGCCTCGTGCAGGGCTACAATTTTGTTTCTGGTGTCCTTCATCAGCTCTTTGGTCTTCACCATAGTGGAGTTTGAAGTGTAACTGTTTGAGGTTCTGGACAGGTGTCTTTTATACTGATAACAAGTTCAAAAAGGTGCCATTACTACAGATAATGAGTAGAGGACAGAGGAGCCTCTTAAAGGAGAAGTTACAGGTCTATGAAAGTCAGAAGTCTTGCATGCTTTTAGGTGACCAAATACTTATTTCCCACCATAATTTGAACATTAAATCTTCTCAAATCAGACAAGGTGATTTTCTGGATTTGTTTTCTCAATTTTGACTCTCCTAGTTGTGTTCTACCTATGATGTCAATGACAGGCCTCTCTCACCTTTTTTAAGTGGGAGAACTTGCACAATTGGTGGCTAACTAAATACTTTTTTTCCCCACTGTATATATAGCGCAAAAAAAACCCTCCCCTTCAGCATATGTTCACATGGAGCGTTTTGGCTTTATTTTTCACTTTAACATTTGTGAGGGCTCTCACTCCTTCATCATGCCAAATAGTTAGCAAGATAGTGGAATACATATTCCCCATCACTTTACAATGCTAGCTAAAACATGCCCATTTGAATTTTGGGCTTTTCTCGCCACCACCACCATGTCCACCGCCATGTCATTATGCAGCCCTCACTGACAATTAGCAGAATGTCAGCAGGTGCAGTGAAACCTGAGTTTGGTAAGGGCTCTCAGGTGGCACTGTATCATACATTTGGAAGAGTTCTCAGTTCTACTTTTGGGAGGTCCCTACCTCATGGCAAATAGCCAGATAGTGGAATACCCATTTGAATTTTGGGCATCACCCGCCACCACCACCATGCCCATCGCCATGTCATTATGCGGCCTTTGCTTTTAATTTTCAGAGGGCCACCAGGTGCTGTCAAACCAGCATTTTGCATGGTCCACAATTCATATTTTCCACCGGATCCCAATGGAACCACTGTGGGTGGTCCATAGTGGGTGAAGCCGCTGTAAGGTTAATATAAAACAGGAGTTGGGGGAGCTGTATGATCAATGTCAGTAAATTGGATTCTAGCAGACACCAAAAGCATTAGAATTAAATTTTAAATACAGTGTATCCAAGCGATAGTCTGTATTGTGGTCAACCAAAGTCAGTAGAGGGTATGTTGCTCACCAGAAAGTCCTTTGACCTGACCAATCCATGCAGATAAGGAATACAGCCACCCATTGGCTGGGGGTGTGAATAAGTCCAAAAAGAGAAAGAAGTAATGCTGGGTCCTTAGAATAAAAATATCCTTGTTTTTATTAGAAAATCACATAAAAAAATCACATCAGGGCAGTCAGTAACTGGTTGACGCGTTTCGGCAAGAGCCTTAGTCGTAACAAATTACAGAATGAGATGCAATAGTTTAAAAACAAAATACCACTCCCATTTAGAGAGAACACACATATAATTATTTACAAGGAACATATGTGAAGAGCAATACAATTGAAGGAAAGCAGCTTTGAGCCCGATTAGCACAACAAAAGAAACAGAATATATACAGATATATAGATAAATACATATCAGAGTTTTCTCAAGTGGAAAGTACAATTAATATAAATAGATGAGGTCATTACAAAAATTTAGTCCAAAATTGATTCTAGTATTAAGTTTCATAATACATAATTCCTCATGTTTTAATAATATTTTTCTCCAATTACCACCCCTTTTAGGTCTATCTATTCTCACTATACCAAAAAATACAAAAAATTTAAGTCCCCAGCATGTTTTTCACAAAAATGTTTGGCAGCTCCTGATGTATTGGAAACATTTCCCTTTTTTATATCTGCAATGTGTTCAGCAATTCTTACTATACATCATCTAAAAGTAAGAATTGCTGAACGCACTGTGTTAGGGCTAGCGGAACGCACCAAGTAATAGAGAGATTGATATGAGGTGCGTTCGCAGCCCGGGGTCCACCGTGCAGAGATACCTGCTGCAAAATGATGGCAGATGGACACTGAGCTCACACGTGGGTTACACTTCACCCCGTGTGAAATGAAAGCGAGCTCTGTTGCCTCACAGAGTTGCGCTGTACACAGAGAATTATACCCTAACTAGGGTTGTGCTTGCTCTGGAACTCTTCTGTGCTAACCACACACATGAAGAAACCAGATGCTAAGCCAAGGCTAATTGACCCCACTGACACTAGCTGCCTGCCTGAGTGTACAGCCCCAAAGCTAAACAGACTCACACCACATATAAACTGAGTGGTAGAGTATCCACTGGCAACAGCTAAACACAAATGATACTAGCGCATGGCCGTGCGGCTATGCAAACCTTTTATAGTTAAAAAGTATATCAATAATTTATTAGTTATCAATATAATCACAAAATCACAACATACATGATTATAAAAAGTTTTTTTTCAAAGACAAAGAAGTGTATAGTGAAGGACACAGAACAGAAAAAGGTCCGACACAATTGCATATATCACAGGACCTGGAAATCAGAGATCATAGTATGTATTACATATTACACCGCTGTCTAACCACCATGAATATAATCAAAGTAAAAGAAGCATAATGCCAATATGGCTATATTCCTATACACGTAACTAAGGTGTAGGCAGTGCAAATCCTTATATCAAAATATAATCCCACACAATTTCGTCCAGGCAATAGGTCAGACCACGCAACCCCAACGCGCTTTTCGCATGGGCTTCCTCAGGGGGCTGTGCACAGGATTAACCTTTTCCAGAACCTTGAAAGGGTCTATGTAGCGAGGCGCAAACTTAGCGGAATCAACTCGCAGCCTGATGTTATGAGCGGAGAGCCACACTAAGTGCCAGGAACAAAGGTCGGAGCGGGGCGCCAGTGTGCATCGGCAGAAACCCTCATTCTCTCCTTGGAGGCCGGAATGGCATCTTGTGTGCGGTCCCAGATGTCACGTGTCTCCACCGCCTAGTCTGCCACCCTAGAATCGATGGATGACACGGGCATGGGCACAGGGACACGTGGATGGTGGCCATAATTAAGGAGAAATGGAGTCTGCCCGGTGGAGTCGGCTACGGCATTGTTCAAACAAAATTCCGCCCAAGGTAACAAAGATGCCCAGTCATCCTCCCTGGTGAAGACAAAATGTCGCAGGCATGTGACCAGAGTCTGGTTGGCCCTCTCTACCAACCCATTAGTCTCGGATGGTACGCAGAAGAGAGATTTAGCTCAATTCTGAGTAAACAACAGAGCTCTCTCCAAAACCGAGACTCAAACTGGGGACCCTAGTCACTGACAATTTTGTCAGGCATGCCATGTAGACGGAAAACATGTTTCATGAAAAACGCCACCAAGGCCCGTGCAGAAGGTAACCGTGGAAGTGCACCATTTTAGAAAAATGGATGGTGAATACCCAGATAGTGGTGCAGCTACGAGACTTGGGTAAGCCCACCACGAAGTCCATCCCGACCATCTCCCAGGGACTGTCTGCCACCGGCAGGGGGTAAAGTAGCCCAGCAGGCTGTTGCCAAGGAGACCGATTCTTGGGGCAGGAGACACAAGCCCGAATATAATCTCTGACATCACGGGCCAAATGCAGCCACCAGTACGTCCTCACCAGAAGCTCAGATGTCCTCTTGGTCCCAATATGTCCACCCACCCTGGATGAGTGAGCCAAAGAGAGAACCTCCGGTCGCAAATTAGATGGCACAAAAGTCTTACCCGGGGGCACAGACTCTAGCAAAACCAGGGCCACGATCCTCAGGATCTCAGAAGGGACAATTAGCCGAGGCTCCTCCTCTTCCTCTACCGAAGACACCACGGAGCGAGAGAGAGCATCGACATGGATGTTCTTCTCCCCGGAAAGATAATGGAGAGTAAAGTGGAACTGGGAGAAGAACAAGGACCATCTAGCCTGGTGAGAGTGTAGCCACTGGACAGTCTGCAAATAAACCAAATTTTTGTGGTCGGTAAACACATGGAAGGGAAAACGTGCCCCCTCCAGGAGATATCTCCATTCCGAGAAGGCCAATTTCATAGCTAGCAACTCCCTGTCCCTTATGGAGTAATTCCTCTCCGCGGGTGTAAAGGTTTTGGAGAAAAAGAAGCATGGATGCTTCCGACCTTGAGCATTCTTTTGGAAGAGGACTGCTCCTGCACCGACAGATGAGGCATCCACCTCCATTATAAATGGCTTATCTACATCGGGGTGATGTAGAATGGGAGCGCTAGCAAAATGGGACTTAATAGAGAGGAAGGCCTTGGAGACCTTCTCCGACCACAATTTGGGATTTGCTACCTTCTTGGTGAGGGCAACCAGGGGAGCTACCAAAGTTGAGAAGTGAGGAATGAACTGGCGATAATAGTTGATGAACCCCATAAAGTGCTGCACCGTTTTGAGAGAATGGGGTTCCTGCCAGTCCATAACAGCCTGTAGCTTGGTGTGATCCATAGCCAATCCTTGGGCCAAGATGATATAGCCCAGGAAAGGCAAAGACTCCTGCTCAAACACACACTTCTCCAACTTGGCATAGAGAAATTTTGTCCGTAGGAGGTCAAAGACTTTGCAAACATCTCTCCGGTGGGAGTCTATATCTGGAGAGTAGATGAGAATATCATCGAGATAGACTACAACCAAGGTAGAGAGCATATCCCGGAAGATATTGTTCACAAAGTCTTGGAAAATGGCTGGGGCATTACAGAGCCTGAAGGGCATCACCAGGTATTCATAGTGCCCATCCCTGGTGTTAAAAGCCATCTTCCATTCGTCCCCCTCACAGATGCGAATCAGTTTGTAAGCGCCCCGCAGATCTAGTTTAGCTAATACCCTTGCTCCCCGAAGCCTATCAAAGAGCTCAGATATCAGGGCAGTGGGTACTTGTTCTTAACAGTGAGGGCGTTAAGACCCCTGTAATCTATGCATGGACGTAATTATACATTCTTCTTCTGCACGAAGAAGAACCCAACCCCTGCAGGTGACACTGACTTCCTAATGAATCCTCTTGCCAGATTCTCTTGGATGTACTGAGACATTTTCTCTGTCTCCGGGAGAGAAAATGGGTAGACTCGACCCTGGGGAATCTCAACACCAGGCAAGAGGTCAATAGGACAGTCATAGGGGCATTGAGGTGGAAGGGTCTCCGCAGCCCTTTTGGAGAACACGTCCGCATAGGGCCAATATTGCTTGGGGAGAGAGGAAAGATCTGCGGGTACCTCAGAAGTAGCAACCTGAGCACTCTCCCTCTGACATCTACCCTTACAAGATTCACTCCATCCCAAAATTCTGCCTGTGGACCACTCTATATGAGGGGAGTGGTACCGTAGCCAAGGTATCCCTAACAGGAACTCATCAATTCCCTCAGGAATGACGAGTAAAGAAATAATCTCCTGATGAGATGGCGACATAGAGTAAATGGGATGGTCTGGTGTGTTATCTGTGAGGGCAGTGTCGACTCATTCACCACTCGTACGGTCACTGGTTTGGTGAGTATTAACAGGGGTATTGCGTGTCGTTGGGTGAAGGCAGATGACATAAAATTGCCCTCCTGTCCCAGAATCCACGCAAATGAGTAGATGAGCCTATTGTAATTGTCCCCTAAAAGGACAGTTTGGAGGAAAACTTTGCTGTGTCTAGTGTACCTCCTCCTACAACCACTAGACGCTGACGTTTTCCTGACCGCTGGGAACATCTGAAGGCAAGATGTCCTGACTGCCGGCAGACATGACAGACCTTGAGTGCATGAGGGGTCCAGGACTTAGATCCCACTCGAGAGAACTCCATGGCCTCGTGTGACTCAGTCGCCTGGACCGGAGATTCCAAAGGTTTGGCAAAGGTGGGAGCCAGCCGAAACCTCTGCCTACACTGGTCTCGTTCCAACCTTCGTTCGTTAAAACGAAGATCTATGCGAGTAGATACAGCTATTAGCTCCTCCAGTGTGGCAGGAATCTCCCTAGTGGCCAAAGCGTCCTTCACATGGTCAGCCAGCCCCCTCCAAATTGCAGGGATGAGGGCTTTATCCGACCACTCCTGCTCAGATGCTAAAGACTGGAAGTGGATGGCAAAATGGCTGACCATGGACGAGCCCTGAGTCAATGCCAACATTTGGAGTGCCGTATCATGGGTGACTCGAGGTCCTAAAAAGACCTGTATTAGAGTGCTCAAGAACAGCGGAGCACTCTACACCACATAATCGCCACGCTCCCACAGCAGCGTAGCCCACTCCAACGCCCTGTCCGACAGGAGAGATATAATGAATCCCACCTTTGCCCACTCTGTGGGAAAACATGCAGCCAGGAGCTCGAGGTGTATTGCGCACTAGATCACGAAACCCCTACAAGATTTACTATCACCAGAGTATTTATCTGGCAGCGGGAGGCGAGACAAGGTTGGAACAAAGGTGGCAGTGGACAAACTTGCTGCAGCCACGCTAGCAGCTGGAAGAGCTATGGCGGTAACAATCACAGCTGAGGTTGTGCTCTCGAGAGCCGCCAACCTGCCCTCCAGCTGCTGGATGTACCGCAGCAGTTGCTCTTCATCCGCCATTACTAGCCAGACCCTGGCGCTAGTATACTGTTAGGGCTTGCGGAACGCACCAAGTTATAGAGATATTGATACGAGGTGTGTTCGCAGCCCGGGGTCCACTGTGCAGAGATACCTGCTGCAAAGTAATGGTGGATGGACACTGAGCTCAAACGTGGGTTAAACTTCACCCCGTGTGAAATGAAAGCGAGCTCTGTTGCCTCACAGAGTCGTGCTGTACACAGAGAATTTTACCCTAACTAGGGTTGTGCTTGCTCTGGAACTCTTCTGTGCTAACCGCACACATGAAGGAATCAGATGCTAAGCCAAGGCTAATTGACCCCACTGACGCTAGTTACCTGCCTGAGTGTACAGCCCCAATGCTAAACAGACTCACACCACATATAAACTGAGTGGTAGAGTATCCACTGGCAAAAGCCAAACACAAATGATACTAGCGCATGGCCGTGCGGCAATGCAAACCATTTATATTTGTAGCTCTCCAGGACCTTCCTAGTGGACCAATAGGAGCTGCTACAGGACCTGAGCATGTGACCCCCGACCTCCAATGAGAGGTCTTCCCTTGGGCCAGTTCAGAAGGAGAAAAGCAGGACTTAGTCCAAGGAGTGCCTGCTCACCACCAAACAGTACTGGTTATAATGGCTGAACCTGAAAGGGCAGCAGTAACCAAACGTGCAGTATCTGTCCGAGCCAGGCGCTGGGACTGATGTCTCCGCTGAGCAGGTTCCACTGCACCTGGAGTAGAATGGGAGACCGCAGCAGACATGGTTCGAGATTCCCCCTGTGCAGCGGCAGGAACTCGACACCTAACACACTGCAGATATAAAAAAGGGAAAAGTTTCCAATACATCAGGAGCTGCCAAACATTTTTGTGAAAAACATGCTGGGGACTTAAAAAATTTGTGGACATGTCACTATTCAGTCGGTGATGAGGCAAATTAAAGCTCTGCTGCACTGAAGCCTGAAATGACTTTTGGAAATGTGCACTGACAAGGAAAACCTTGGCAAGTAGGTCAGTCAAGTCAGGGTATGTTTTTAAAAACCGCTGTACAACCAGGTTCAGCACGTGGGCCATTTGTGGAACGTGTACCAGCTTGCCAACTTGAGCTTTTTCAACTAAACAGATGAGCTTCAGCAGAGCATGCTGCCACTTTACCAATGCAGTGCTGCAGATTTCCCAGCTGGGGAGTGATGGGGAGGCTAGTTCCACTGAGGATTAAGAGGAGGAGGAGGAGGAGAACCAGGAATTGTCCCTGATGTAAGTTGGGACCGCTATTCTTGGTATGAGTAAGATAGATGATGTCCCAGCCTTTGCTGGCTGACCGCTCATGTGACTGCTCATGCGACCAATCACAAGCCGCGACGTCATCGTAGGTCCTACACTCACTGCATTCTTAGGAACAGAGGCTGCCGGTTACACCGCTAAGGTCCAGGGTCCGCCGGACGGGTGAGTATATCCATATTTTTTATTTGTATTCTTTATTTTTTACATGAATATGGATCCCAGGGCCTGAAGGAGAGTCTCCTCTCCTCCAGACCCTGGGAACCATACACTGGGAACTTCCGATTCCGATTTCCGATATCACAAAAATATCGGAACTCGGTATCGGAATTCCGATACAGCAAATATCGGCCGATACCCGATACTTGTGGTATCGGAATGCTCAACACTAGTCTCTATTTTTTGTGATCCCAGGTTGAGTGAGGGCTTACTTTTTGCATGCCAAGCTGACATTTTTAATGATACCATTTTAGTGCAGATATGATCTTTTGATCGCCTGTTGTTAAATTTTAATGCAATGTCGTGGCAACCAAAAAAAGTAATTCCGGGGTTTTTACTTTTTTTCTCACTACGCCATTTAGCGATCAGGTTAATCCTTTTTTTATTGATAGATCAGGCAATTCGGAACATGGTGATACCAAATATGTGCTTGTTTGATTTTATTTTTATTGTTTTATTTTGAATGGGGTGAAAGGGGGGTGATTTGAACTTTTCTTTTTTTTATATTTTTAAACACATTTTTTTTTTACTTTTGGCATGCTTTAATAGTCTCCATAGGAGCCATGGCCTGATCTGCTCTGCTACATAGAAGCGATGGTCAGACTGCCTCTATGTAGTAAAATTGCTGACTTGCTATGAGCGCCAACCATTGTGTGGAGCTCACAGCAATCCGGCACTGACATCCATAGAGGTCGCCAGGAAACTTAAGGTTGTCATGCCAACACACCGGTGACCCGCGATTATGTGACGCAGGTCACTAGTGTGTGTATTTCCAGCGCAATTGCCGGAAGTGCCATTTAAATGCCGTTGTCAGAGTTTGACAGCATCATTTAACAATTTAATAGCCGTGGGTTGATCGATATTCAACCCGCTGCTATTGAGGGCACATGTCAGCTGTTCAAAACAGGAAAGATGTGGGCTCACCGCCGGAGCCCACATCAAAGGGAGGGATACTGACATCGCCGTACTGTTACACCCATTGTTGATAAGGGGTTAAGTATTGTTTGCCAGAGAGATCAAATTCTTATTTCTCACTGCAAAATGCAAATAAATGTATATAATTTATACAATGTGTTTTTCTGGATTTTATTTTTGATATTCTATCTCTCATTGTTAAAATTAACCTAACCTTAAAATGAGGTTCATGTCTTTGTCAGTGGGCAAATTTACAAAATCAGCAAGGGATCAAATACTTATTTCCCCCACTGTACGCTATTTCAACAATAGGCGAAGAATATTACTTAGGTCTAAAAAAAGCTGTTTACTATATGCTGGTACTGGATATCAAACACACCTTCTCTCTCCATACTCCAGAATCTGTTCCTACAGTATACACAATGCCACCCAGCAGAGATCTGCAGCATGTACTTGCAATGCTAACACCCTGCCTGCCTTTCCCTCCCCCTGCTATAAAATCTCTCCCTATGCTATCTAAACCTAACAGAGACCTAATCTTCACTCTAAGTAACTCTTAGGCCGTGGACACACTTAACTGTTGTGAATCTGCTTTTGGGCTCCTTCTGGTGGTGGCTAGTGGTACTGGTGACTCGGGTGTGTTTTCTTTCTCAGTTCACCTGTTTTCATCAGTAGTGGGGAGTTCCAATTTATTCCTGCTCTTCAGTCATTGCCTTGCCGGCCATCAATGTAACCAGAGCCTTTCTGTTGCATGTTCCTGCTCCTACACTACTGATCAGCTAAGTTGGACTCTTAGTCCTAAGTTTGTTTGAATTTTTTGTTCCAGTTTACAGTTATATCTTTCTCTGTAGCTGGAAGCTCTTGTGGGCTGAAATTACCACTCCGGTGTCATGAGTTGACACATGAGTCTTAAAGTAATTTCAGGATGATATTTTAAAAGGGTTTTCAGCTGACCGTGCAGTTCCCTTTTGTATCTTTCTACTATCTAGTAAGCGGACCTCGCTTTGCTGAACCTACCTTCATACTGCATATGTCTTTTCCTCTGAACTCACCGTCAATATATGTGGGGGGCTTCTGTCTCCTTTTCGGGGGAATTTCCCTAGAGGTAAGCCAGGTCTGTTTTTTCCTCTACTAGGGTTAGTTAGTCCTCCGGCTGGCGAGAGACGTCTAGGGATAAAACGTAGGCACGCCCCCCGGCCACTATTAGTTGTGTGGTAGGTTTAGCTCACGGTCAGCTCGAGATTCCATCACCCAAGAGCTCGTCCGTTATTTATGTGTCCTGACGTTCCCCTGCCATTGGGAACCATGACAGTATGGCCGGCCAAGTGTTAAAACTGTTGGCAGAAGAAAGGAGAGAAAAAGAAGTCTGCAAAATTTTTTTTTTTTTTCCCTTGGTGCTTGCTCTATAGTTGAATCAGTTGCATTTCAGCTCTAATTGCAGTCTTTGTCTCCCTCTCCTTCTAACCCTTGAATGGCTCTGATCTCACCTGCTTAAAATGGATCCTCAGAGTTTGGCTATAGGTTTGAATAATCTTGCCACAAAAGTTCAAGATTTACAGGATTTTGTTATACATGCTCCTATATCTGAACCTAGAATTCCTATACCAGAATTTTTCTCCGGAGATAGATCTCGTTTTTTGAATTTCAAATATAATTGTAAATTATTTCTTTCTCTGAGACCTCGCTCTGCTGGAGATCCCGCACAGCAGGTTAAGATTATAATTTCCTTGCTGCGAGGTGACCCTCAAGATTGGGCTTTTGCATTGGCACCAGGGGATCCTGCGTTGCTCAATGTGGATGCGTTTTTTCTGGCTTTGGGGTTGCTTTATGAGGAACCTAATTTAGAGATTCAGGCTGAAAAGGCCTTGATGGCCCTGTCTCAAGGGCAAGATGAAGCTGAAATATACTGCCAAAGGGTCTCTCTGATGCCATTAAGGATGTTATGGTGGGGTTCCCTGCGCCTACAGGTCTGAATGAGTCCATGACAATGGCTATTCAGATTGATCGGCGTTTGCGGGAGCGTAAACCTGTGCACCATTTGGCGGTGTCTTCTGAGAAGGCGCCAGAGAATATGCAATGTGATAGAATTCTGTCCAGAAGCGAACGGCAGAATTTTAGGCGAAAAAATGGGTTGTGCTTCTATTGTGGTGATTCAACTCATGTTATATCAGCATGCTCTAGACGCACAAAGAAGGTTGATAAGTCTGTTTCAATTGGCACTTTACAGTCTAAGTTTATTCTATCTGTGACCTTGATTTGATCATTATCGTCAATTACCGCGGACGCCTATGTCGACTCTGGCGCCGCTTTGAGTCTTATGGATTGGTCCTTTGCCAGGCGCTGTGGGTTTAATCTAGAGCCTCTGGAAGTCCCTATACCTCTGAAGGGTATTGATTCTACGCCATTGGCTAGTAATAAACCACAATACTGGACACAAGTGACTATGCGTATGACTCCAGACCATCAGGAGGTGATTCGCTTCCTTGTGTTGTACAATCTACATGATGTTTTGGTGCTCGGATTGCCATGGTTACAATCTCATAATCCAGTCCTTGACTGGAAAGCAATGTCTGTGTTAAGCTGGGGATGTCAGGGGGCTCATGGGGACGTACCTTTGGTTTCCATTTCATCATCTATTCCCTCTGAGATTCCGGCATTTTTGTCTGATTATCGTGATGTTTTTGAGGAGCCTAAGCTTGGTTCACTCCCTCCTCACAGAGATTGCGATTGTACCATAGATCTGATTCCAGGCAGTAAATTTCCAAAGGGTCGTTTGTTTAATTTATCCGTACCTGAACATGTTGCTATGCGAGAGTATATTAAGGAGTCCCTGGAAAAGGGACATATTCGTCCTTCTTCATCGCCCTTAGGAGCCGGTTTTTTCTTTGTGTCTAAAAAAGATGGCTCTTTGAGGCCGTGTATTGATTATCGACTCTTGAATAAAATTACAGTCAAATATCAGTATCCTTTGCCACTGCTGACTGATTTGTTTGCTCGAATAAAGGGGGCTAAGTGGTTCTCTAAGATTGATCTTCGTGGGGCGTATAATTTGGTGCGAATTAAGCAGGGGGATGAGTGGAAAACCGCATTTAATACGCCCGAGGGCCATTTTGAGTATTTAGTAATGCCTTTTGGTCTTTCAAATGCCCCTTCAGTCTTTCAGTCCTTTATGCATAATATTTTCCGTGAATATTTGGATAAATTTATGATTGTGTATCTGGATGATATTTTGATTTTTTCGGATGACTGGGACTCTCATGTCCAACAAGTCAGGAGGGTTTTTCAGGTTTTGCGGGCTAATTCCTTGTGTGTGAAGGGTTCAAAGTGTATTTTTGGGGTTCAAAAGATTTCTTTTTTGGGGTACATTTTTTCCCCTTCTTCCATTGAGATGGATCCTGTCAAGGTTCGGGCTATTTGTGATTGGACGCAACCTACTTCTCTTAAGAGCCTTCAGAAATTCTTGGGCTTTGCTAATTTTTATCGTCGATTTATAACTGGTTTTTCGGATGTTGCTAAACCTTTGACTGATTTGACTAAAAAGGGTGCTGATGTTGCTGATTGGTCCCCTGCTGCTGTGGAGGCCTTTCGGGAGCTTAAGCGCCGCTTTTCTTCTGCCCCTGTGTTGCGTCAGCCTGATGTTGCTCTTCCTTTTCAGGTTGAGGTCGACGCTTCCGAGATCGGAGCTGGGGCGGTTTTGTCGCAGAAAAGTTCCGACTGCTCCGTGATGAGACCTTGTGCGTTCTTTTCTCGAAAATTTTCGCCCGCCGAGCGAAACTATGATATTGGTAATCGGGAGCTTTTGGCTATGAAGTGGGCTTTTGAGGAGTGGCATCATTGGCTTGAGGGGGCTAGACATCAGGTGGTGGTATTGACCGATCACAAGAATCTGATTTATCTTGAGTCTGCCAAGCGCCTGAATCCTAGACAGGCGCGTTGGTCGTTGTTTTTCTCTCGGTTTAATTTTGTGGTCTCATACCTACCAGGTTCTAAAAATGTGAAGGCAGATGCCCTTTCTAGGAGTTTTGAGCCTGATTCCCCTGGTGATTCTGAACCTACAGGTATCCTTAAGGATGGGGTGATATTATCTGCTGTTTCCCCAGACCTGCGACGGGCTTTGCAGGAGTTTCAGGCGGATAGACCTGATCGTTGCCCGCCTGGTAGACTGTTTGTTCCTGATGATTGGACCAGTAGAGTCATCTCGGAGGTCCATTCTTCTGCGTTGGCAGGTCATCCTGGAATCTTTGGTACTAGGGATTTGGTGGCTAGGTCCTTCTGGTGGCCTTCCCTGTCTCGAGACGTACGAGTTTTTGTGCAGTCTTGTGATGTTTGTGCTCGGGCCAAGCCTTGTTGTTCTCGGGCTAGCGGATTGTTGTTATCTTTGCCTATTCCGAAGAGGCCTTGGACTCACATCTCTATGGATTTTATTTCTGATCTCCCTGCTTCTCAGAAAATGTCTGTCATCTGGGTGGTGTGTGACCGTTTTTCAAAGATGGTTCATTTGGTACCTTTGCCTAAGTTGCCTTCCTCATCCGAATTGGTCCCTCTGTTTTTTCAAAATGTGGTTCGCTTGCATGGTATTCCGGAAAATATCGTTTCTGACAGGGGGACCCAGTTCGTGTCTAGATTTTGGTGGGCATTCTGTGCTAGGATGGGCATTGATTTGTCTTTTTCGTCTGCGTTCCATCCTCAGACTAATGGCCAGACGGAGCGAACTAATCAGACCTTGGAGACTTATTTGAGGTGTTTTGTGTCTGCGGATCAGGATGACTGGGTTGCCTTTTTGCCGTTGGCAGAGTTTGCCCTCAATAATCGGGCTAGTTCTGCCACTTTGGTTTCTCCTTTCTTTTGCAATTCAGGGTTTCACCCTCGTTTTTCTTCCGGTCAGGTGGAGTCTTCGGATTGTCCTGGAGTGGATACTATGGTAGATAGGTTGTATCGGATTTGGGGACAGGTGGTGGACAATTTGAAGTTGTCCCAGGAGAAGACTCAGCATTTTGCCAACCGCCGTCGTCGTGTTGGTCCTCGTCTTCGTGTTGGGGACTTGGTGTGGTTGTCTTCCCGTTTTGTCCCTATGAGGGTTTCTTCTCCTAAGTTTAAGCCTCGGTTCATCGGTCCTTATAGGATTTTGGAGATTCTTAACCCTGTATCCTTTCGTTTAGACCTTCCGGCATCTTTCGCTATCCATAATGTCTTCCATCGGTCGTTGTTGCGGAGGTATGAGGTGCCGGTTGTTCCTTCTACCGAGCCTCCTGCTCCTGTGCTGGTTGAGGGTGAATTGGAGTATGTTGTGGAGAAAATCTTGGACTCCCGTATTTCCAGACGGAGACTACAATATCTGGTTAAGTGGAAGGGTTATGGTCAAGAAGATAATTCTTGGGTAACTGCTTCTGATGTTCACGCCTCTGATTTGGTTCGTGCCTTTCATAGGGCTCATCCGGATCGCCCTGGTGGTTCTTGTGAGGGTTCGGTGCCCCCTCCTTGAGGGGGGGGTACTGTTGTGAATCTGCTTTTGGGCTCCTTCTGGTGGTGGCTAGTGGTACTGGTGACTCGGGTGTGTTTTCTTTCTCAGTTCACCTGTTTTCATCAGTAGTGGGGAGTTCCTATTTATTCCTGCTCTTCAGTCATTGCCTTGCCGGCCATCAATGTAACCAGAGCCTTTCTGTTGCATGTTCCTGCTCCTAGACTACTGATCAGCTAAGTTGGACTCTTAGTCCTAAGTTTGTTTGAATTTTTTGTTCCAGTTTACAGTTATATCTTTCTCTGTAGCTGGAAGCTCTTGTGGGCTGAAATTACCACTCCGGTGTCATGAGTTGACACATGAGTCTTAAAGTAATTTCAGGATGGTATTTTAAAAGGGTTTTCAGCTGACCGTGCAGTTCCCTTTTGTATCTTTCTACTATCTAGTAAGCGGACCTCGCTTTGCTGAACCTACCTTCATACTGCGTATGTCTTTTCCTCTGAACTCACCGTCAATATATGTGGGGGGCTTCTGTCTCCTTTTCGGGGGAATTTCCCTAGAGGTAAGCCAGGTCTGTTTTTTCCTCTACTAGGGTTAGTTAGTCCTCCGGCTGGCGAGAGACGTCTAGGGATAAAACGTAGGCACGCCCCCCGGCCACTATTAGTTGTGTGGTAGGTTTAGCTCACGGTCAGTTCGAGATTCCATCACCCAAGAGCTCGTCCGTTATTTATGTGTCCTGACGTTCCCCTGCCATTGGGAACCATGACACTTAACGTATAAAAAAACGGTCCGTTTTTCACGGCCGAGAATCGCACAAATGTTTCAAAAACAGTGATCCGTGTGCAGTGCGAGGGTGCGATTTCCTCGCATCAAATGATCCGTGTGACATCCGTGTGTCATCCGTATGGCATCCGTATGCTGAGATTTTCTCGCAAGCTTGCAAAACCGACATCTAATGGATTTATGTGCTCAAATGTTCAGGAAAACATATATACAGTATATATATATATAGATATGTCATTGAGACACATATATATATATTCTGTATTTATATTTCATTCAGCGCGATATCTGTGAAAAGCCGGTAATTCAATTGCCGGCTTTGCATTTCTCCTTCACAAACCCGACAGGATATGAGACATGGTTTACATACAGTAAACCATCTCATATCCCCTTTTTTTTTGCATATTCCACACTACTAATGTTAGTAGTGTGTATGTGCAAAATTTCAGCACTGTAGCTGCTAAAATAAAGGGTTAAATGGCGGAAAAAATTGGCGTGGGCTCCCGCGCAATTTTCTCCGCCAGAATGGTAAAGCCAGTGACTGAGGGCAGATATTAATAGCCAGGAGAGGGTCCATGGTTATTGGCCCCCCCGTGGCTACAAACATCTGCCCCCAGCCACCCCAGAAAAGGCACATCTGGAAGATGCGCCTATTCTGGCACTTGGCCACTCTCTTCCCACTCCCTGTAGCGGTGGGCTATGGGGTAATGAAGGGTTAATGCCACCTTGCTATTGGAAGGTGACATTAAGCCAGATTAATAATGGAGAGGCGTCAATTATGACACCTATCCATTATTAATCCAATTGTTTGAAAGGGTTAAAAAACACACACACACATGATTTAAAAGTATTTTAATGAAATAAACACAGTGGTTGTTTTAATAATTTATTGCTCTCTCAATCCTTTTTCAGACCCTCGCTTGGCAAAACAATAAACACACAAGATACATACCTTCTGATGTCAGATCACGTCCCACGAGGTAATCAATCTGGAGGGGTTAACTAATATTACAGGCACGAGCTGCGATAAACCACTCGCTCGTGCCTGTAATCCCCGGGTGCTGAAAGGAAAGCAGTGATCTATACTTACATTCAGTCGCGGTGATGCGCCCCTGCTGGATGTTCTCATGAACTGCAGCCTGGGAACTTTTTCCCACGCTCCAGGTCATGTGAGGACATCCACCAGGGGGCGCATCACCGCGACTGAAGGAAATGTAGGTCAATGACCTATAGTTACCTTCAGTCGCGGTGATGCGCCCCCTGGTGGATGTCCTCATATGACCTGGAGCGTGGGAAAAAGTTCCCAGGCTGCAGTTCATGAGAACATCCAGCAGGGGCGCATCACCGCGACTGAATGTAAGTATAGATCACTGCTTTCCTTTCAGCACCCGGGGATTACAGGCACGAGCGAGTGGTTTATCGCAGCTCGTGCCTGTAATATTAGTTAACCCCTCCAGATGGATTACCTCGTGGGACATGATCTGACATCAGAAGGTATGTATCTTGTGTGTTTATTGTTTTGCCAAGCGAGGGTCTGAAAAAGGATTGGGAGAGCAATAAATTATTTAAAAAAAACGCTGTGTTTATTTCATTAAAATACTTTTAAATCATGTGTGTGTGTGTTTTTTAACCCTTTCAAACAATTGGATTAATAATGGATAGGTGTCATAATTGACGCCTCTCCATTATTAATCTGGCTTAATGTCACCTTCCAATAGCAAGGTGGCATTAACCCTTCATTACCCCATAGCCCACCGCTACAGGGAGTGGGAAGAGAGTGGCCAAGTGCCAGAATAGGCGCATCTTCCAGATGTGCCTTTTCTGGGGTGGCTGGGGGCAGATGTTTTTAGCCACGGGGGGGCCAATAACCATGGACCCTCTCCAGGCTATTAATATCTGCCCTCAGTCACTGGCTTTACCATTCTGGCGGAGAAAATTGCGCGGGAGCCCACGCCAATTTTTTCCGCCATTTAACCCTTTATTTTAGCAGCTACAGCGGCCAAATTTTGCACATACACACTACTAACATTAGTAGTGTGGAATATGCAAAAAAAAGGGGGATATGAGATGGTTTACTGTATGTAAACCATGTCTCATATCCTGTCGGGTTTGTGAAGGAGAAATGCAAAGCCGGCAATTGAATTACCGGCTTTTCTATAGAACACCGCTGCGTATTTCTCGCAATGCACACGCATGGTCCGTGTGTAATCCGATTTTTTGTCGCACCCATAGACTTTCATTGGCGAGTCTCGGCCGAGATACGCTGACAATCGCAGCCTGCTGCGAGTTCCCTCGGATCCGAAATACGGTGGAGAAAATATCGGATGATGGGAGCTGCACCATAGATTAACATTGGGCCGAGTGCTATGCGATTTTTTATCGCATAGCACTCGTCCGTATTACGGTCTAGTGTGACCCCGGCCTTAGGCTAAGTGCACACGTTGCAGAATTGCCGCGGAAATTTCTGCGGCAATTCTGCAGCTCCTGCTGCGGGTATATCGCATGCGGAATTGGCATGCATATTCCCGCAGAAAACTAGCGTTTTGCAAGCATAATTAGCTTGCAGAATGCTAGCGTTTTCCAAGCGATCTGTAGCATCGCTTGGAAAACTGATTGACAGGTTGGTCACACTTGCCAAACATAGTGTTTGACAAGTGTGACCAACTTTTTACTATTGATGCTGCCTATGCAGCATCAATAGAAAAAGATAGAATGTTAAAAATAATAAAAAAAATAAAAAAAATGGTTATACTCACCTTCCGCAAACAGCCGATCTCCTCAGCGGCTTCCGTTCCTATAGATGGTGTGTGTGCAGGACCTTCGATGATGTCACGGTCACGTGACCATGATGTCATCGCAGGTCCTTCACACACACCATCTATAGGAACGGAAGCGACCACGTGCAGCGCTGAGAGGCGGGAAGGCTCCTGGGCCATCAGAGGGTGAGTATATCAAGATTTTTTAAGTTAATTCTTTTTTTTTTAACAATTATATGGTGCCCAGTCCGTGGAGGAGAGTCTCCTCTCCTCCACCCTGGGTACCAACCGCACATGATCTGCTTACTTCCCCCATGCGGGAAGTAAGCAGATCAATGCATTCCTCTGTGTGCGGAATCCCCGTGATTCCGCAAATTTAATGAACATGCTGCATTTTTTTCTGGAATGCGATTCCGCTCAGGAAAAAAATGCAGCATGTGCACAAAAAATGCGGATTGCATTCTATTAAATAGGATGCTTAATGTGAGCATTTTTTTCACGGTTTTATAGCATTTTTATAGTGAAAAACCGCGAAAAAAACGTGAAAAATCTGCTACATGTGCACACAGCCTTAGGCCGGCGTCACACTGGCGTGTTTTACGGATGTATGAGAGGCACAGAAAATACGGATTGCATACGGTACCATGATTCTCTATGGCCCTGCTCCTATCTGCCGTATTTTACTGATCCGTATTATACAGTCTTGTATGGCCATAGAAAATCGCAGCATGCTGCGTTTGTCAGCGTATTGCGCAAAAAATCCACCAATGAAAGTCTATGGGGGCGACAAAATTACGGATTACACATGGACCATGCATGTGACTTGCGAGAAATAAGCAGCGGTGTTCTCTAGAAAAGCCGGCAATTCAGTGCGGTGTACAGTAAAATCACACTGACAGAATAGAATAGAATAGGTAGAATAAATGTGTACACATAGAATAGGTATATATATATATATATATATATATATATATATATATATATATATATGTCAGTGAGACACATATATATATATATATATATATATATATATATATATATATTTATATTTAATTCAGCGCAAGATAGCATAAAAGCAGGTAATTCAATTGCCGGCTTTTGCTATCTCCTTCCCAAACCCAACAGGATATGAGACATGGTTTACATACAGTAAACCATCTCATATCCCTTTTTTTATTACATATTCCTCTTTAGTAATGTAACAAGTGTCTGTGTGTTAAATTTTGAAGCTCTAGCTATTGAATTAAAGGGTAAAATCCCGGAAAAAATTGGCGTGGGCTCCAGTGCAATTTTATCCGCCAGAGTGGGAAAGCCAGTGACTGAGGGCAGATATTAATAGCCTAGGGAGGTACCATGGTTATAGGACCCCCCTGGCTAAAAACATCTGCCCCCAGCCACCCCAGAAAAGGCACATCTGGAAGATGCGCCTATTCTGGCACTTAGCCTCTCTCTTCCCACTCCCGTGTAGCGGTGGGATATGGGGTAATGAAGGGTTAATGTCACCTTGCTATTGTAAGGTGACATTAAGCCAGGTTAATAATAGAGAGGCGTCAATTATGACACCTATCCATTATTAATCCAATAGTATGAAATGGCTAATAAAACACACACATTATTAAAAAGTATTTTAATGAAATAAAGACACAGGGTGCTTTAATATTTTATTATACTCTCAATCCACCTGAAGACCCTTGTCACCTGAAATAAAGTTAAACAAAACAAACAACAATATTCCATACCTTCCGTCGATCAGTCTTGTCCCAAGCTGTAAATCCATCTGAAGGGGTTAAATAATTTTACACCCAGGAGCTCTGCTAATGCAGCTGTGCTCCTGTCTGTAAAACTATGTGAATGAATGGAACAGCTGCATTAGCAGAGCTCCTGGGTGTAAAATTATTTAACCCCTTCAGATGGATTTACAGCGTGGGACAAGACTGATCGACGGAAGGTATGAAATATTGTTGTTTGTTTTGTTTAACTTTATTTCAGGTGACAAGGGTCGTCAGGTGGATTGAGAGTATAATAAAATATTAAAGCACCCTGTGTCTTTATTTCATTAAAATACTTTTTAATAATGTGTGTGTTTTATTAACCATTTCATACTATTGGATTAATAATGGATAGGTGTCATAATTGATGCCTCTCCATTATTAACCTGGCTTAATGTCACCTTACAATAGCAAGGTGACATTAACCCTTCATTACCCCATATCCCACCGCTACACGGGAGTGGGAAGAGAGAGGCTAAGTGCCAGAATAGGCGCATCTTCCAGATGTGCCTTTTCTGGGGTGGCTGGGGGCAGATGTTTTTAGCCAGGGGGGTCCTATAACCATGGTACCTCCCTAGGCTATTAATATCTGCCCTCAGTCACTGGCTTTCCCACTCTGGCGGAGAAAATTGCGCGGGAGCCCACACCAATTTTTTCCGGGATTTAACCCTTTAATTTAATAGCTAGAGCTTCAAAATTTAACACACAGACACTTGATGCATTACTAAAGAGGAATATGTAATAAAAAAAGGGATATGAGATGGTTTACTGTATGTAAACCATGTCTCATATCCTGTTGGGTTTGGGAAGGAGATAGCAAAAGCCGGCAATTGAATTACCTGCTTTGATGCTATCTTGCGCTGAATTAAATATAAATATATATATATATATATATATATATATATATATATATATATATATACATACACTATGTTCCAAATTATTATGCAACTGACATTTTTATCGGATTTTCCTAAATGGTTGATGCAAATGACAGTCAGTCTAATAAAAGTCATCACCCGTTAGAGTATACATTGAATTTTATTGAATAAACCTCCCAATGATAACAGTATAATCTCTAAAATGAATAAAAACTTAAAATGCACTGTTCCAAATTATTAGGCACAGTAGAATTTCTAAACATTTCATGTTTTAAAGAACTGAAAATGCTCATTTGTGGAATTAGCAGCATTAGGAGGTCACATTCACTGAATAAAAAATCTATTTAACTCCAAAACATCCTAACAGGCCAAGTTACATGTTAACATAGGAGCCTTCTTTGATATCTCCTTCACAATTCTTGCATCCATTGAACTTGTGAGTTTCTGGAGAGTTTCTGCTTGTATTTCTTCCCTCCCTGAGCTGCTGTTTTGATGTGAACTGCCTCCCACACTCATAGATCTTTTGTTTGATGATACTCCAAAGGTTCTCTATAGGGTTGTGGTCAGGGGAAGATGGTGGCCACACCATGAGTTTATCTCCTTTTATGCCCATAGCAGCCAATGAGGTATTCTTTGCAGCATGAGATGGTGCATTGTCATGCATAAAGATGATTTTGCTCCTGAAGGCCCATTTCTGCTTTTTATACCATGGAGGAAAGTTGTCAGTCAGAAACTCTATACAGTATACTTTGCAATGGTCATTTTCACACCTTCAGGAACCTTAAAGGGCCCTACCAGCTGTTTTATCCATGATTCCGGCCCAAAACATGACTCCTCCACCTCCTTGCAGCCTTGTTGGGACATGGTGGCCATCCACCAACCATCCACTACTCCATCCATTTGGACCTTCCAGGGTTGACAAACTCTTATCAGTAAACAAGACTGTTTGGAAATTAGTCTTCATGTATGTGTGGACCCAATGCAACCATTTCTGCTTGTGAACACTGTTTAAGGGTGGCCGAATAGTAGGTTTATGCACCACAGCAAGCCTTTGAAGGAGCCTACACCTTGAGGTTTGAGGGACTCCAGAGGCACCAGCAGCTTCAAATATCTGTATGCTGGTTTGTAATGGCTTTTTAGCAGCTGCTCTCTTAATCCAATGAACTTGACTGGCAGAAATCTTCCTCATTATGCCTTTATCAGCATAAACACATCTGTGCTCAGATAAAGCCACAAATCTCTTAACACTACGATGATCACGCTTAAGTTTTCGGGAAATTTCTAATGTTTTCATCCCTTCACCAAGGCATTGCACTATTTGATGCTTTTCAGCAGCAGAGAGATCCTTTTTCTTTCCCATGTTACTTGAAAACTGTGACCTGCTTAATAATGTGGAACATCATTTTTAAGTAGTTTTCCTTTAATTAGAATAACCTGGAAAACCAATTATCACGTGTTTAAGATTGATTTCAGTGATCCATTGAGCCCTGAGACACAATACCATCCATGAGCTTATTTGAAAAACAAAACAATTACCGTATATACTCGAGTATAAGCCGACCCGAGTATAAGCCGACCCCCCTAATTTTGTCACAAAAAACTGGGAAAACTTATTGACTCGAGTATAAGCCTAGGGTGGAAAATGCAGCAGCTACCGGTGAATTTCAAAAATAAAAATAGATGCTCCATACCGTTCATTATGGCCCCATAGCTGTGCCATATAGTGCTCTGCACCGTTCATTATTGCCCCATAGCTGTGCCATATAGTGCTCTGCACCATTCATAATTGCCCCATAGCTGTGCCATATAGTGCTCTGCACCGTTCTGTTATGATCCTTAGTGGTTGAGGATCACAAATTACTCCAGCTAAGTAACAAACATAGGACAAGCTCTAGGGAGGTGGCAAACTGGACTGACCGCAAATCTGAACCTATCCAAACACACTAGAAGTAGCCGGTGAACGTGCCTAAAAATCCTAGACGTCTCGAGCCAGCCTGAGGAACTAACTACCCCTAGAGAGAAAGAAAAGACCTCTCTTGCCTCCAGAGAAATAATCCCCAAAGATATAGAAGCCCCCAACAGATAATAACGGTGAGGTAAGAGGAAGGCACATACACAGGGGTGAAAGCAGATTCAGCAAATGAGGCCCACTAATACTAGATAGCAGAAAATAGAAAAGGGAATCTATGCGGTCAGTAAAAAACCCTTACAAAATATCCACTCTGAGATTTCAAGAACCCCCACACCAACTAACGGTGTGGGGGGAGAAACTCAGTCCCCTAGAGCAACCAGCAAGCGAGGAAATCACATTTTAGCGATCTGGACTAAAAACATAATGAACACTGATAATCAAAAAATGATCAAACAAAAACTTAGCTTGTCTTGGAGAGACTGGGAGCAAGGTAGACACAAGGAATCTGAAGAGCACTGAATACATTGATAGCAGGCAAGGAACTGAGTCTCCAGGTGAGCTAAATAGGAAACCAACCAAGGATAACGAACCAGCTGATGCAGCCAACCTGCAGAAAGACAACACTACACAGTACCGCTTGTGACCACTAGAGGGAGCCCAAAAATAGAATTCACAACAGTACCCCCCCTTGAGGAGGGGTCACCGAACCCTCATCAAGACCCCCAGGGTGATCAGGATGAGCCGCGTGGAAGGCACGAACCAAATCGGCCGCATGAACATCAGAGACGACAACCCAGGAATTATCCTCCTGACCATAGCCCTTCCACTTAACCAAATACTGAAGCCTCCGTCTAGAGATACGAGAATCCAAAATCTTCTCCACCACGTACTCCAATTCGCCCTCGACCAGCACCGGAGCAGGAGGCTCAACAGAAGGAACCACAGGTACCACATACCTCCGCAACAAAGACCTATGGAACACATTATGAATGGCAAACGATGCTGGGAGATCCAAACGAAAAGACACCGGGTTAAGGATTTCCAAGATCTTATAAGGACCGATGAAGCGAGGCTTGAATTTAGGAGAGGAGACCTTCATAGGAACATACCGAGAAGACAGCCACACCAAATCCCCAACACGAAGTCGGGGACCCACACCGCGGCGGCGGTTGGCAAAGCGCTGAGCCTTCTCCTGTGACAACCTCAAATTGTCCACCACATGGTTCCAAATCTGCTGCAACCTATCCACCACAGAATCCACCCCAGGACAGTCAGAAGGCTCAACCTGACCCGAGGAAAAACGAGGATGGAAACCAGAATTGCAGAAAAAAGGCGAAACCAAAGTAGCAGAACTAGCCCGATTATTAAGGGCAAACTCGGCCAATGGCAAAAAAGTCACCCAATCATCCTGATCAGCAGAAACAAAACATCTCAAATAAGTTTCCAACGTCTGATTAGTTCGCTCGGTTTGGCCATTAGTCTGAGGATGGAAGGCCGACGAAAAAGACAAATCAATGCCCATCTTAGCACAAAAAGTCCGCCAAAACCTGGACACAAACTGGGATCGTCTATCAGACACAATATTCTCAGGAATGCCGTGCAGGCGAACCACATTCTGAAAAAATAGAGGAACCAAATCGGAGGAAGAAGGCAACTTAGGCAAGGGCACCAAATGGACCATCTTGGAAAAACGATCACACACCACCCAGATGACCGACATTCTCTGAGAGACTGGAAGATCCGAAATAAAATCCATGGAAATGTGCGTCCAAGGCCTTTTCGGAACAGGCAAAGGCAAAAGCAAACCGCTGGCACGAGAACAGCAAGGCTTAGCCCGAGCACAAATCCCACAAGACTGCACAAAGGAACGCACATCCCGCGACAAGGAAGGCCACCAGAAGGACCTAGCCACCAAATCTCTGGTACCAAAAATCCCAGGATGACCCGCCAACACCGAAGAATGAACCTCGGAAATAACTCTGCTGGTCCATCTATCCGGGACAAACAGTCTCTCTGGTGGACAACGGTCAGGTCTATCCTCCTGAAATTTCTGCAGCACTCGTCGCAAATCTGGGGAAATGGCAGAGAAAATCACTCCCTCTCTGAGAATACCAGCCGGCTCAGAAACTCCCGGAGAGTCAGGCACAAAACTCCTAGAAAGTGCATCAGCTTTCACGTTCTTCGAACCAGGCAGGTATGAGACCACGAAGTTGAAACGGGAGAAAAACAATGACCAACAAGCCTGTCTAGGATTCAGGCGCTTGGCAGATTCAAGGTAAATCAGATTTTTGTGATCAGTCAAGACCACCACACGATGTTTAGCTCCTTCGAGCCAATGTCGCCACTCCTCAAATGCCCACTTCATAGCCAACAACTCCCGATTACCAACATCATAATTCCGCTCGGCAGGCAAAAACTTTCTTGAAAAGAAAGCACATGGCTTCATCACAGAGCCATCAGAGCTTCTCTGTGACAAAACAGCCCCTGCTCCAATCTCAGAAGCATCAACCTCGACCTGGAAGGGGAGAGAGACATCTGGCTGACATAAGACTGGAGCTGAAGAAAACCGGTGCTTCAGCTCCCGAAAGGCCTCCACGGCCGCAGGAGACCAATTAGTCACATCAGAACCCTTCTTGGTCAAATCCGTCAAAGGTTTAACCACGCTAGAAAAATTAGCGATGAAACGACGGTAAAAATTAGCAAAACCCAAGAACTTCTGAAGACTCTTAACAGACGTGGGCTGAGTCCAGTCATGAATAGCCTGGACCTTGACTGGGTCCATCTCCACAGTAGAAGGAGAAAAAATAAAACCCAAAAAGGAGACCTTCTGTACTCCGAAGAGGCATTTTGAGCCCTTCACAAATAAAGCATTAGCACGCAGGACCTGAAACACCATCCTGACCTGCTTCACATGGGACTCCCAATCATCAGAAAAGACCAAAATGTCATCCAGATAAACAATCATACATTTATCCAGATATTCTCGGAAGATGTCATGCATGAAGGACTGAAACACAGAAGGAGCATTAGAGAGTCCAAAAGGCATCACCAAGTACTCAAAATGGCCTTCGGGCGTATTAAATGCTGTTTTCCATTCATCTCCCTGCTTAATGCGCACAAGGTTATACGCACCACGGAGATCTATCTTGGTGAACCAACTGGCACCCTTAATCCGAGCAAACAAATCAGACAATAGTGGCAAAGGATACTGAAATTTGACTGTGATTTTATTCAAAAGACGATAATCTATACAAGGTCTCAAAGAACCGTCCTTCTTGGCCACAAAAAAAAAACCTGCACCAAGAGGGGAAGAGGATGGGCGAATATGTCCCTTCTCCAGAGACTCCTTTATATAACTCCGCATCGCGGCATGCTCTGGTATAGACAAATTAAAAAGTCGTCCCTTAGGGAATTTACTACCAGGAATTAAATTTATAGCACAGTCACAATCCCTATGAGGAGGCAGGGCACAGGACCTGGGCTCATCAAATACATCCTGGTAGTCAGACAAAAACTCAGGGACCTCAGAAGGAGTGGAAGAAGCAATAGACACCAACGGAGTATCGCCATGAATTCCCTGACAACCCCAACTTGACACAGACATAGCTTTCCAATCTAAAATTGGATTATGAGCCTGCAGCCATGGCAGACCCAAAACGACAACATCATGCAAATTATGCAGAACAAGAAAGCGCATCACCTCCTGATGTACGGGAGTCATGCACATGGTCATTTGCGTCCAATACTGAGGCTTATTCTCAGCCAATGGCGTAGCATCAATTCCCCTCAGAGGAATAGGAAATTCCAAAGGCTCCAGGACAAAACCACAGCGCCTGGCAAACGACAAATCCATCAGATTCAGGGCAGCACCCGAATCCACAAAAGCCATAACCGAGTAGGACGACAAAGAACAAATCAAAGTAACAGACAAAATAAATTTAGGCTGTATAGTACCAATGGTGACAGGTTTAGATTTATTTTTTAAGCGTTTAGAGCATGCTGAGATAACATGAGTAGAATCACCACAGTAAAAGCACAACCCATTTTGACGTCTATGACTTTGTCGCTCAATTCTGGTCAGAGTTCGGTCACATTGCATAGACTCAGGTCTCTGTTCGGAAAATACCGCCAAAGGATGAGCAGATTTGCGCTCCCGCAAACGCCGATCAACCTGAATGGCTAAAGCCATAGAATCACTCAGACTTGCAGGGGTGGGAAACCCCACCATAACATTCTTAACGGCCTCAGAAAGACCTTCTCTGAAATTTGCAGCCAGGGCACACTCATTCCATTGAGTAAGCACCGACCATTTCCGAAATTTTTGACAATACACCTCTGCTTCATCCTGACCCTGAGAGATAGCCAGCAACGCTTTTTCTGCCTGATTCTCAAGATTAGGCTCCTCATAAAGCAGTCCAAGAGCCAGAAAAAATGCATCCACATTAAGCAATGCAGGATCTCCTGGCGCCAGAGAGAAAGCCCAATCTTGAGGGTCGCCGCGCAACAAGGAGATAACAATTTTAACATGCTGAGCGGAATCACCAGAGGAACGAGGTCTCAGTGATAGAAATAACTTACAATTATTCTTAAAATTTAGAAACCTAGATCTATCTCCAGAAAACAACTCAGGAATGGGTATCTTTGGTTCTGACATAGGGCTATGAATAACAAAATCCTGAATACTTTGCACCCATGCAGTAAGATGATCCACACTAGAAGTCAGAGTCTGAACATTCATGTCTGCAGCTGAGCTCAAAACCACCCAGAGATCAAGGGGATGAAAGAAGCTAAACAGACTGCAGCAAAGGAAAAGCGGGAGGAGAAAAAAAAATGTACTCAGGTCTTCTTTTTATCCCACTTCTGCGATGCATTAAACACTTTTGGCCTGCTATACTGTTATGATCCTTAGTGGTTGAGGATCACAAATTACTCCAGGTAAGTAACAAACATAGAACAAGCTCTAGGGAGGTGGCAAACTGGACTGACCGCAAATCTGAACCTATCCAAACACTCTAGAAGTAGCCGGTGAACGTGCCTAAAAATCCTAGACGTCTCGAGCCAGCCTGAGGAACTAACTACCCCTAGAGAGAAAGAAAAGACCTCTCTTGCCTCCAGAGAAATAATCCCCAAAGATATAGAAGCCCCCAACAGATAATAACGGTGAGGTAAGAGGAAGGCACATACACAGGGGTGAAAGCAGATTCAGCAAATGAGGCCCACTAATACTAGATAGCAGAAAACAGAAAAGGGAATCTATGCGGTCAGTAAAAAACCCTTACAAAATATCCACTCTGAGATTTCAAGAACCCCCACACCAACTAACGGTGTGGGGGGAGAAACTCAGTCCCCTAGAGCAACCAGCAAGCAAGGAAATCACATTTTAGCTAGCTGGACTAAAAACATAATGAACACTGATAATCAAAAAATGATCAAACAAAAACTTAGCTTGTCTTGGAGAGACTGGAAGCAAGGTAGACACAAGGAATCTGAAGAGCACTGAATACATTGATAGCAGGCAAGGAACTGAGTCTCCAGGTGAGCTAAATAGGAAACCAACCAAGGATAACGAACCAGCTGATGCAGCCAACCTGCAGAAAGACAACACTACACAGTACCGCTTGTGACCACTAGAGGGAGCCCAAAAATAGAATTCACAACACTGTTCATTATTGCCCCATAGCTGTGCCATATGGTGCTCTGCACCGTTCATTATTGCCCCATAGCTGTGCCATATAGTGCTCTGCACCGTTCATTATTGCCCCATAGCTGTGCCATATAGTGCTCTGCACCGTTCATTATTGCCCCATAGCTGTGCCATATAGTGCTCTGCACCGTTCATTATTGCCCCATAGCTGTGCCATATAGTGCTCTGCACCATTCATTATTGCCCCATAGCTGGGCCATATAGTGCTCTGCACCGTTCATAATTGCCCCATAGCTGTGCCATATAGTGCTCTGCACCATTCATTATTGCCCCATAGCTGTGCCATATAGTGCTCTGCACCGTTCATTATTGCCCCATAGCTGTGCCATATAGTGCTCTGCACCGTTCATTATTGCCCCATAGCTGTGCCATATAGTGCTCTGCACCGTTCAGAATTGCCCCATAGCTGTGCCATATAGTGCTCTGCACCATTCATTATTGCCCCATAGATGTACCATAGAAAGCTGTGCACCGTTCATTATTGCCCCATAGCTGTGCCATATAGTGCTCTGCACCGTTCATTATTGCCCAATAGATGTACCATAGAAAGCTGTGCACCGTTCATTATTGCCCCATAGCTGTGCCATATAGTGCTCTGCACCGTTCATAATTGCCCCATAGCTGTGCCATATAGTGCTCTGCACAGTTCATTATTGCCCCATAGCTGTGCCATATAGTGCTCTGCACCGTTCAGAATTGCCCCATAGCTGTGCCATAGAAAGCTGTGCCATTGCTGCTGCTGCTGCAATAAAATAATAAAACACATACTCACTTCTCTTGCTTGCAGCTCCTCTGCGTCCCGTCCCGGCGTCTCTCTGCACTGACTGATCAGGCAGAGGGCGCCGCGCACACTATATGCGTCATCGCGCCCTCTGACCTGCAGAGTCAGTGGAGTGCGGAGAGACGCCGGGAAGATGGAGCGGTGCCCGGCGTGTGGAACGCGGACAGGTGAATATGACATACTTACCTGCTCCCGGCGTCCCGCTCCTTCCCCCGAACAGCTGGTCTTCGGTGCCGCAGCCTCTTCCTCTGTCAGCGGTCACCGTTACCGCTGATTAGAAAAATGAATAGGCGGCTCCGCCCCTATGGGATCCACTCCCATAGGGGCGGAGCCACCTATTCATTTCTCTAATGAGCGGTCCCACGTGACCGCTGACAGAGGAAGAGCTGCGGCACCCGGAGGCGGAGACCGTGGGACGGGCAGGGGGAGCGCCAGGAGCCCCAGAAGCAGGTAAGTATGCCTCAGCGCCCTCTTCCCCTCACCCGCCGACCGTGACTCGAGTATAAGCCGAGAGGGGCACTTTCAGCCCAAAAATTTGGGCTGAAAATCTCGGCTTATACTGGAGTATATACGGTAAATCTTTATGACACTTAAATCCAATTTGCATAATAATTTGGAACACAGTGTATATATGTGTCTCACTAACATATATATATATATATATATATATATATATATATGGACTGTATATATGTTTCTAGGAATATTTTAGCCGATGGATCCATGATTTGTCCATTTTGCAAACCTGCGCAAAAAAATCGCCGTACAGAAGCCTTGCGGATGACACACGGATACATTTGTCCGTAAAAATTGCATCCTCGCATTGAATATGGAACAGTGTTTTGTGAAAATTACTGCGTATTACGGCCTTAAAATACGGACCGTATTTCCCTACGCTGAGTGTGACGCCGGCCTTAGGCCGGGTTCACATTTGCATTCGAGGGCTTTGTGGAGGGCTGCATACGTCCTCCATTAAGCCACGCCTACTTCCGCATACTTCTGCATGCTTCCTGCTTACCTATTTTTAACATTGGGTACGCAGGACATGCGGATGTGTCATTTTGACGTGCCCACCTTCCGCACAAAATGTAACTTGTTGCATTCCTGTGCAGTCGGTAGGCGCATCAAAACAATGCATCCGCATACATCCGCATGTCCTGCGTACCCAATGTTAAAGATAGATACGCAGGACACATGCAGAAGTATGCGGAAGTAGGCAGGACTTAACGGAGGATGTACACAGCCGTCCGCAAACCCCGAACGCTAATGTGAACTTTGCCTTAAAAGAGCATTTTGGACTAGTAAACGCTCCCTATACGCTGCTTTAATTCAAACTTCGCTCACACTACGCTCTCACTACGCTGTTTCTGCATGCAATGTGCGCAAGATGGCACTGGCCGGGCTTAAATATCTACTATGACGCTGTAAGGCCAGCCAATCACAGTAATGCCACACCAAAAGACAACAGAAATGTTTTTTTTTATCTGCAATTGTGTGTCGATGAGACCTTATCCTTGCTCTCAGTATCTGTCCTGTTTCTTTAATCTTAATGTTTCTTTAGGATTTATTCTACTATATATCTACCAGTTCTCTGTATGAAATGGGAGGGACTGTTTAAAGGAAATAGGTCACTAGACTTTTGCTACCCCAACTGAGGGCAGAATGATGTTGGGGCTGAGACCCTTATTCCAGTCATGTATCACTGACCAGGCTGCTTGCTGTCATTTAAATAAAATCACTGTTTTATCTACTGTAGATCTACCAGTTCTCTGAATGCTGAGCTCGGTATAACTCTGGCCACCATTGATTGACAGTTTTATGCCCATTTACAGTGTACATAGAAAGCTGCCAATTAATGGTGTGGGTTAAAGGGGTTATACAAAGTTCATTAATATGACTGATTACCTGGCAGAAGGTTTACTAGTCCTATAGTGATAAAATAAATAATATCCTGCTGATAAAACAGTGATTTTATCTAAACTACACTAAGTAAGCGACACATCACTGGAATCAGTGCTTCGTAACTTATATTAAGCTGCTCTCAGATTATGTGGTAAAAACCTGATGACAGATTTCTTTTAAAGGGTTGTCCACTACTAAGACTACCCCTTCTTGATTAAAATATTTGACCCCCCATAAAATAATAAAACCTGTACTCACCTACCATGCCAGCACCATTCCCGCTGTGTCAGCACTCATTCTCCACGGGGCTCTCATGCAGTGTTGTGACACATAACGCCGGCACTCAATCAAAGCTGATGTCACTGTCCCCGTCTTCGGACAAATCGTGCATGAAAAGGAAGTACGGGTTGCAGCTGATCTTGGACTTCCTGATCAAGTTCGATTTGTCCTAAGGCTTAGACAGTGATGCCAGCACTGATTGGATTGCAGTATCGCAAGTCAAAATACCACATGAGAGCCCAGGTGAGAGCGAGTGCTGACACCACGGGAACGGTGCCAGCATGGTAAGAGAGTATAAGCTTTCTTATTTTATTGGGGCCAAGCAAGGTATTTGACAAGAAGTTGTCCAAGCAGTGGACAACTTTTTTAAGTTATTGGTAAAGAAACTAAAATTGTGTATCAATATTTAACTTGTCTTTGTCAATACTCATTAAGGGTAAGTTCACACAGGGTGTTTTTGCTGCTTTTTTTTTTCTGCAGCAAAACCTGATCTTCTTGGCAGGAAAGAAGTGGTGTCAAAAATGGTGCGTTGGCGCATTTTTTGTTGCGTATTTGGTGCGTTTTTGGTGCGTTCTTTGGTGCTTTTTTGGTGCGTTTTTTGTCTTTGTTCATGGTAATGTCCTTGGATTTTCAGCAGCAAAAATGCAGCAAATAATTATACCTGCGTTTTTGCTGCGTTTTTGCTGGGTGTTTTTCAACACCCATTCAAGCCAATGGGTGAAAAAACACAGCAAAAATGCTGAAAGAAGTAACGTGCTCTATGTCCAAAAAACGCAGCAAAGCACAAAATACTGATCAGACAAAAAAACAATGTGTGTGCATGAGATTTCTGAAATGTCGTAGGCTTTGCTGGTATTGTAAAAAGCAGCTGAAAATTAGCATCAAAAAATGCAGCAAAAACTCCCTGTGTGAACTTCCCCTAAACCTGCTTTGTGATTCAATGCATTTTCTGTTGTTCCTACTTAGTGGACCATCAGAAGGATAATATGTTAATTTTCATCATACTAATCTTTCATTTCTTTTGGAGATAAGGGGTCTGGCAGCAAGTTATTCCAAGGAACAAATGCATGCTTGGCTGAGCTGAGAGTTCATGTTTGTGGGGGAGTCATGAGAAATAATTGTCAGCCTACAAACATTAGGTCAACAATTATGCAAGGAATATGTACATAATTTCTACCTTCTATCTGCCCCTATCTATACTGCTTGAAGGTTATTAAAAAGAAAAGGAAGGGAAGTGAATTGAAAACATACAATACAGTAGGCTCAGACTGTGCAATGGGTTGGTTTTTAAACAGTTCATATAAAACAAACTATATACTCATTACAGTAGAATGTTAAATCGCTTTGCTTATTTAAGGTTCATTACAAGGATTTAAAAGATGATGTAAATGCGTACATAGGTTTTTATTTAGGCAGTAAAGTATCAGGTAAGAACAGATGCCAATCTGATAAAAATTTAGGATGGATAGGTATACAGTATGCATAAGAGAAAATAGTCGTTATAATAATTAATAGCATTAAACTCATAGGAGAAGTTTATTTTTTATCCTAACTTAAAATCCGTCTTGCATAATTTGGATTTCAAACTGGATCAGTCACTAAAGCCTGAGATTAGCAAACCTTGACATAGCTGCAGATTATTATTATTATTTATTTATATAGCAACATTAATTCCATGGTGCTGCTAAAGGCTGAGTCACACATAACGATATCGTTAACGATATCGTTGCAACGTCACGCTTTTGGTGACGTAGCAACGATCCCGCTAACGATCTCGTTATGTGTGACAGCGACCAACGATCAGGCCCCTGTTGGTCATTGGGGAATGATCAGGACCATTTTTTGGTCGCTGATCACCCCCTGTCATCACTGGATCGGCGTGTGTGACGCCGATCCAGCGATGTGTTCACTTGTAACCAGGGTAAATATCGGGTTACTAAGCGCAGGGCCGCGCTTAGTAACCCGATATTTACCCTGGTTACCATTGTAAAAGTTAAAAAAAAAACAGTACATACTCACATTCTGATGTCTGTCACGTCCCCCGGCATCCACAGGGTTAAAACTGCTTTCGGCAGGAGTGCTGCTAATGCACGCTCTGCTGCTGAGAGCTTCCCTGCACTGTGTCAGCGCCGGCCGTAAAGCAGAGCACAGCGGTGACGTCACCGCTGTTACTGCCGGCGCTGACACATTTAGTGCAGGGAAGCTCTCGGCAGCAGCGCATGCATTAGCAGCACTCCTGCCGAAAGCAGTTTTAACCATGTGGACGCCGGCGGGGGACGTGATAGACATCAGAATGTGAGTATGTACTGTTTTTTTTTTTACTTTTACAATGGTAACCAGGGTAAATATCGGGTTACTAAGCGCGGCCCTGCACTTAGTAACCCGATGTTTACCCTGGTTACCCGGGTGCTGCAGGGGGACTTCGGCATTGTTGAAGACAGCTTCAATGATGCCGAAGTCGTTCCCCTGATCGTTGGTTGCTGGAGAGAGTTGTCTGTGTGACAGCTCCCCAGCGACCACACAACGACCAACGACTTACCAACGATCACGGCCAGGTCGTATCGCTGGTCGTGATCGTTGGTAAGTCATTTAGTGTGACTCCAGCTTAAGTCCAAAGTTTTGGCTCAATCAGACAAGTGTATAATTAGTCTATGGCACCATAGAACACACACAGATAGGACACAGTTGCATTGTAGTCAGTGTACCAATGCCCATGGTTGAGATTGATTTTACACACAGATCCAATGTCTGCATGGACAAAATTTCAGCATGAACCACTTTGGACCATATAACACAGCAGAATAATGCATGCAATGCAAAGTCAGTTGATGAATTTTTGTATTATCATTCATTACTTTATTTTGCTTAATTCTATCCTAGAAAACATTCTTCAAATGTCCAATTCATCCTCCTTCAAAAGCTACTTTTATCTGCTGCTTAGCCAAGATCTATATCAATTTACAAATATGGCATGGGAAGACCCCTACCTGAATACACAAATAGAGAGCAAAAGAGGCTCAGGAAGTGGCATTTCTCTACTCTGAATTGTTTGTAAGTAGAGATCAGATCTTGGATGAACAATAGATGAAAGCATCTTCTAAAGGAGCATGAATTGGCTTTGTGAACGAAACAATACTGCAGAATGTGGAAGCAAAGGTTTATGAAGTATTACAAAAATTCATAATTTTGCAGTGCCTTGAGGATAAATACATTTTAAAAAGTTTAGTTATTGTTTAAGAGAAAGTTCCTGAACAGTACCATGAAGAACAGCTACGGTGTATCAGTTTTCCATTATTTTAGATTTTGTTGCAGTTACAACACACAATTAAGCTGCTCCTACATTGGACTCTTTAGATAAGTTTTGAAAACAAGTGACTCGATCAGTCTTAAAATATATTCAACACATGTAATATAAAGCCATTAAATTGGGTTTTACAATTGTGACAAAGTATTTTGACTGATGACAATATATAAATATTGGTTAAGGACTTGTAAAGTAAGTCTTTTGACAGCATTTAAATCTTATCTACAGATTCTGCACAGATCACTTGAAGATTTGCAATGCACCATTTATTTCTAGAACTTTTCATTTTATCAAAAGTTTACAATATTTGAAACCCGTTAAGATGAGTTGAGCAGTGAAAGAAAAAGAAGAACTCCTTGGAAATATGTTACATCAGTAAAAGAAACCAGGCATAGAGTTGCTCAAATAACACGTTCCATATCTCATTATTCATATATGTGTATTTTATACAGTACATTTTCTTTGCTGTCACGTATGGGTATTGATTATCTCCTAATCCAAGTCAACCAAGTGCAAAAAATTATAATAATTCCTTAGTAGTGTTGAGCATTCCGATACTGCAAGTATCGGGTATCGGCCGATACTTGCTGTATCGGAATTCCGATACCGAGATCCGATATTTTTGTGATATCGGGTATCGGTATCGAAACAACATTAATGTAAAAATGTGTAAAAGAGAGAATTAAAATAAAAAATATTGCTATACTCACCTCTCCGACGCAGCCTGCACCTTACCGAGGGAAGCGGCAGCGTTCTTTGTTTAAAATTCGCGCTTTTCTTTCCTTTACGTGAGTCCCGGCTTGTGATTGGTTGCGTGCCGCCCATGTGACCGGCACGCAACCAATCACAGCAAGCCGTGACGTAATTTCAGGTCCTTCAGGATTTTAAAATTACGTTCCGGCGTTGTGATTGGTTGCGTCGCAGTCACATGGGAGACGCAACCAATCACAGCAAGCCGTGACGTAATTTCAGGTCCTTAAGGATTTTAAAATTACGTCCCGGCTTTGTGATTGGTTGCGTCGCAGTCACATGGGAGACGCAACCAATCACAAGCCGTGACGTCACGGGAGGCTGGACACGCGCACTTTTTAAAATGGGCGCGTGTCCAGCCTCCCGTGACGTCCCGGCTTGTGATTGGTTGCGCCGCGATCAACCAATCACAAGCCGGGAGGCTGGACACGCGCCCATTTTAAAATTTTAAAATGCGCGCGTGTCCAGCCTCCCGGCTTGTGATTGGTTGACCGCGGCGCAACCAATCACAAGCCGGGACGTCACGGGAGGCTGGACACGCGCCCATTTTAAAAAGTGCGCGTGTCCAGCCTCCCGTGACGTCACGGCTTGTGATTGGTTAATGGCGGCCATGTTGCCGGGACGCGGACCAATCACAGCAAGCCGTGACGTAATTTCGTCACGGCTTGCTGTGATTGGTCCGCGTCCCGGCAACATGGCCGCCCTGACCAATCACAAGCCGGGACTTCACGTAACCAAGTAAAAGCGCGAATTTTAAACAAACAACGCTGCCGGTTCCCTCGCTGAGGTCCAGGCTGCGTCGGAGGGTGAGTATAGCGATATTTTTTATTTTAATTCTTTCTTTTACACATTTATATGGATCCCAGGGCCTGAAGGAGAGTTTCCTCTCCTTCAGACCCTGGGAACCATCAGGAATACCGTCCGATACTTGAGTCCCATTGACTTGTATTGGTATCGGGTATCGGTATCGGATTGGATCCGATACTTTGCCGGTATCGGCCGATACTTTCCGATACCGATACTTTCAAGTATCGGACGGTATCGCTCAACACTATTCCTTAGTTTTTAATTCAGCATTCTGTATCCAGTATAGATAAAAATGCTAAGAAAATTCCAATAGAATAGATAAAGACTACAAAAATACTAAAAGTCCCTTCTCTTCACATATTTGAAGTCATTAAAAGCCCCTTCTCATTATTTCAAATGATTTTTCAGAATGTGAAACCTGAGAAATAACACTATTCCTGGTCTTTATAGGTCTTTTATTCTGCATATTTCATCAGTTTTATCTTTACACAGGCACTATCTCTATTATTTAGTTGCCTCTGAGCTAAGGAATGGAGACTAGATGGTGGGATGCCTCCCATACACCGAGACATGATGAATTTACTTTGTAGCAAACAGCCTGAAGCATCAGCAGCATGGAGAATATTGTTGTCATGGAGTTTCCACAACAGAGCGGAGCCAGAAGGCATTTTAAAATGCGCGCGTGTCCAGCCTCCCGTGACGTCACGGCTTGTGATTGGTCGCGTCGCCCATGTGACCGCGACGCGACCAATCACAAGCCAGAACGTAATTTTAAAATCCTGAAGGACCTAAAATTACGTCACGGCTTGCTGTGATTGGTCGCGTCGCGGCCACATGGGCGGCACGCGACCAATCACAAGCCGGGACTTCACGTAAGGAAGTAAACGTGCGAATTTTAAGCAAACAACGCTGCCGGTTCCCTCGGTGAGGTCCAGGCTGCGTCGGAGAGGTGAGTATATCAATATTTTTTATTTTAATTCTTTCTTTTACACATTAATATGGATCCCAGGGCCTGAAGGAGAGTTTCCTCTCCTTCAGACCCTGGGAACCATCAGGGATACCGTCCGATACTTGAGTCCCATTGACTTGTATTGGTATCGGGTATCGGTATCGGATTGGATCCGATACTTTACCGGTATCGGCCGATACTTTCCGATACCGATACTTTCAAGTATCGGACGGTATCGCTCAACACTAGTGCTGAGAAATAAGTGCATGGAGCCTCTCAGAGTTGGAAAATCTCTGGGATCTCGGCTACAGGGAGTAGCTGAGACCCAGAGAACTTAATTTGGGTCGGTTTTTACTGTCCCCAGTCTTGCGTTAATTGCAAAAAAAAGTCCAATTTTCCATTCATTTCTCTCTCCTCTGATATGATCTAGCATACCAGAGGAGAGAGAAATGGGGTCCCCAGAGCCTCCCTGATAACTCTGACATCCCTGAACCCTCGGGCACCATCCCTCGGCCCTCCATGTAATTCTCCTGGAAGAAAATTGCGGGCGCATGCGCAAAGCGCCAGCCAAGATCTGCCAACCTGCACCCGGCAACAATAGGAGATTATTCCTATTGGTTCATTTTGATCACTGTGATAGACCTTATCAAAGTAATCAAAACAAAAATTTGTCAATCAAACCCCCTTTGTCACTCTCTTAATTAGGTAAAAATAATAAAATTTAAAAAATATATTTTTTCAATTCTTTGCAGTTAGGGATAGGGTTGGGGCTAGGGTTGATGTTAGGGTTGGGTTAGATCTAAGCTTAGGGTTTAGGTTGCAGATAGAGCCAGGGTTAGGGTTGGGGCAAGGGTTAGGGTTAGAACTAGGGTTAGGGTTGAGCTAGGGTTATGGCTGGAGCTAGAGTTAGGGTAGGGGTTAGAGTTAGGGTTTGACTAGGATTAGGGTTGGGGCTAGGGTTAGAGTTGTGTTTGGGTTATGGTTGTGTTGGGGTTACAGTTGTGGTGTTTGGATTAGGGTGGTGTGGAGGTTAGGGTTGAGTTGGGGTTGAGGTTGCGTTGGGATTAGGGTTGTGTTCGGGTTATGGCTATTGTTAGGGTTGGGATTAGGGTTAGGGGTGTTTTGGGGTTAGGGTTGTATTAGGGTTGGAGTTAGAATTGGGGAGTTTCCACTGTTTAGGTACATCAGTGGGTCTCCAAATTCGACATGGCACCGGCCATTGATTCCAGCCAATTTTGAGTTCAAAAAGTCAAATGGTGCACCCTACCTTCTGAGCCCTGCCATGTGCCCAAACAGTGGCTTTCCCACACATAAGGGGTATCGGCGTACTTAGGAGAAATTGCACAACAAATTTTGTGGTACATTTTCTCCTGATTCCCTTGTGAAAATAAAAAGGTTTGGTTCCAAAGTAAATTTTTTGTGAAAAAAGTAAAATGTTAATTTTTCCTTCCATATTGCTTTAGTTCTCTTGAAGCACCTGAAGGGTTAATAAACTTCTTGAATATAGTTTTGCTCACCTTGAGGGTTGCAGTTTTTAGAATGGTGTCACTTTTAATTTTTTTTTGTTATATTGACCCCCAAACCCGCTTCAAATGTGAGGTGGTCCCTAAAAAGATGGTTTTGTAAATTTTGTTGGAAAAATTAGAAATCGCTGGTTAAATTTTAACCCTTATAATGTCCTAACAAAAAAATTATGGTTACAATATTGATGATGTAAATTTGACATGTGGGAAATGTTTCTTATTAACTATTTTGTGTGACACCACTCTCTGATTTAAGGGTACAAAAATGAAAAGCTTGCAAATTGCAAAAAATTTAAAATTTTTGCCAAATTTCCATTTTTTTCATTGACGCAAGTCATATCGAAGAAATTCTACCACTAGCATGAAGTACAATATGTCACGTAAAACAATCTCAAAATCAGTGGGATGCGTTGAAGCGTAGCAAGAGCTATAACTTCATAAAGTGACAGTGGTCAGAATAGAAAAAATGTGCTTGGTCATTAAGATCAAAATTGGCTCAGTCACCAAGGGGTTAAAGAAAACCTTCATTGCTACATAAATTCATTTCTCGGAGTACAAATCCATCTCAACCGCTTTTCCAAGTTTAGAATGACAACATTTTCTTCAAGCAGTGTTAAATACATAATGGTGATGTGACTGTAGCCGTGACACATAACCTTGTTTATGTGGATAAACTGTGAAACAACAATCAGCAAAGACGTAGCTTTCATTGAAAATGTTTTGCATTAGGCAGGATTTATGGCTACTTTGCTATAAAGGTCTGGGGGGTGGATAATAAGTAGCTTAACAGCTGAGATTCATATTGCGGCAAGAAAAGCGTCTCTATAAATGAGGTTTTATGATAAAAAAATATATATTCTACACCCTTTCCTCCCAGACAGCTCTGCACATTTTTCCTAATATATTCTGTAAGTGTTGGAGGGTCGAAAGAAAATATCTGTCAACAGCTGCAAACCACAGCAATACCTTAATATACTGCTGTTAAGGTTAAAAGGGGCTTTTGAATGAATTCAGATAGTGCCATGCTCCTACAAGGATCTAATGGCTAAAATGAGATAGCAGGAGATACAGGAGATAAGTGGCAGTGCAGTTGAGAGTACTGTATAAATTACAAAGTGCCTTCATATCAGATAATAAGACAGCAAATCAATTGACTTGTATGGACTCTTGCTGGCACTGTCTGACTGCCGGTCTAGCAAATACGCTTGAACTTCTTAACAATAAATACACGTAAATTATTTTGTTAAATTGCATATTATGGTGCAAGGACGGATTTTCACCTAGTTAGTTCAAAGAAAGACATATCCCTCAAATCAAGCTATAACATATTGTTGTACCGTAGATCTGCCAGAAACGACAATAATAGATACTGATAGAACCAAAAGTGTCGACCTTAGTTTAAGGTAAAGAGGTTAAATATTAAAGAGGTATCAATCTCAGACATTTAAGGAATAGGTCAGTCTAGGGAACAATGAGACCATTATTGTCTGTCCTGGTCTCAGCTGTCATGGGCAATACAATGCAATGCAATGCTTCTGTCATTGACCTGAAGTGGAATATTAATTTACTGGGTATTATTTACTTCAATATTTTATCACGTGTACCGTTAAGTGGCACTTTTTAAAAAATCCTGCACTGTCTATGTAAGTGACTAGATTATTAAATTGTCCTCTAACCTTATGTCTGATAATAATTGCCCTGCTATATGCTGCATGTGTTTCACTTTATTGAAGGTGTAAAATAATAATGTGATTCAGGAAAAAAACATCCCCTTCATCAGGTAGATAGCATATGGGCATTTGGATGCTGATTTGAATATAAATGGCTCAGAGGTTGTAATAAGAACATACCCTAGGGGTTAATTATTTTGAGTTTGTCTGAAGGCCTATATTCCAAAGTGAAAGCCCTAGTTACCATTGATTCTGTTATCAAGCCTATTGATGTGATGTTTGTTTTAGCCTAATATCCGTTATTCTTTGTCCTTCTGAATATATACTGATCTCAAAATAAACATGTAATATTATAGGGAAACATATTTATATACTTTCAATAAAATTCTATACACAATCCACCTCATGAATGGGATGATTCGAACCCCAAAACGCATTGTTGTTTGCGCCTTCAATACAGTTCTTTCTTAACTCTGAGATTGTTTCAGTAGATAAGGCATTGGGCAGCAATCCCCTTTTTTACCTAACTACTACCTAGAAACATGGAAATTGCTTGGTTTGCAATAGTGTAAGATTTTACTACAGTAGAGTGTATATTCTGGAAAGCTGTAATATCATTCATAGTAGAACAACTGCAGACCCAGCCTTACCCTTAAAACTTCACGAATTGGTGTGAAAGTCTCGGAAGCTTTAGTTGTTGATCTAGGGGGAGGATAGTATGGATATCTGAACACTGATGTGAATAAACATGGTTAAGGGGAAGAGAAAATATAATAACAATATGATCTAGGGGTTAGTTATTTTTAGTTTGCCTGGGGGCCCACATTCCAAACTGAAAGCCGTAGTTACCATTGATTCTATTCTCAAGCCTATTGATTTGATGTATTGATTATTACTTGGTCTAGTATCACTAATGTTTTGTCCTACTGAATATATACTGATCTTGAAACAAAAATGTAATATAGGAAACTAAAATGAACGCTTGACCAATTTTTGAAGTGGATGTAAATCGTGATCGTCACCACATCATTGTAATCCAATTTTGAAAAACAAAACCATAAATTTGGCATCCTGCTCTGCCCAGGACTTTGCACTTTAAGTTTTGTACCAGAAAACAGGTCCTTGAAAAATTGGATTGCATTGACGTGTTGACTATTCTTTGCTCTTTTGTGAGTATGCTGATTGAATTTTACATTAAATAGAATGACTTTACACTATGTGTTGACTGCTCTATACTTTGGCAATTCTCAAGAACAATAAAGGTTGAAATTCTGGGTCAGGCAGAAAGCTGAGTGTATAATTTTGTTTTCCAAAATTGGATTATATTTATTTGCTGATGCAGCACCGGCGTCATCAGGGACTTCGGCTCACTCACCAGCGCGATCCCCGTTCCGTACTTCCTCTTCCTCCTTCTCTGACTGCTGCCCAGGGTCTGACTGAGCATGCTCAGATCCCCGGGCATTATGCTTAAGGCACAAACACAAGCACACCCTCCTTCTTAAAGGTGCCTTGTGCACCACCCTAAAGTGTCCCCAGCCAATGACTGGGAGACACTTATTAATTAAGGCACCTCCAGCTGAATGCAGGTGCCTGAGCAACATGTATAGTTTCAGCTGTACTTGCCAGCACCTGCCTGCCAGTATATCATCCATGCCTGCTTACCTGTATATCAGCCTGTATCTGCCATGCTCATCTGTATACCAGCCTGCACCTGCTGTGCCCATCTGTATACCAGCCTGCATCTTGCTGTGCCTATATATATATACGATCCTGCCCCTGTCAGTGCCTATTTGTATTCCAGCTGTACCTGCTAGTATCTGTGGTTCCTGTGTTTGTGCTGTGCTTGTCTGTATCAGATGTAGTCTACTACCAGGCCGTTCCAGCTACCTGACCCTTCAGGGTCACCTGCTGCGCATCTGATGTCTGTCCTGGTATAGCACCTAGTGTCCATTGGAAGCCAAATCTAATCCCACCATCAGGGGCTCTAGTGAAGAGTCAGGTATTAATCTAGTCATGCCCTGCCAGTTTATCCTCGGACCACGGCATAATGGTTCCACCACTCCCATTACAGTTTGTAAGACTATGGAATCTGCTAGCTCTCAGGCTTCCTCTATCTCAGAACTGTACCAAGAGGTCTCCAGCTACAGAGGCTAGCAGGATAAAATCCTCTACTACCTCTGGACAGTGACCACTCGTCTAGATACACTGACAACACCAGCCGCATCCGCACGTACCCAAGCTGCGGCAGCCTTGGCAGTGACCATCAGCTTGTCAGCTATGTATCTGCTCTGGACCCCGTTTGTCAGCTCCTCCACATTATGGCGGTGACCCTGCCCTATGTCACAGATTCATCAATCAGTGCATGTTGCACTTTGAATTCATGGCTCATCAGTTTGCTTCAGATAAGGCCAAAGTGACTTTCATCATGTCCCAACTCACTGCCGAAGCTCTAGCTCAATCCACTATGTGAGAGAGGGTATCCTCTTGTTTTGAGCCTTCAGTCCTGTCTAGAAGCATTCTGTAAGGTCTGATGAGCCCGGCCGCATTTTCTGTACAGCATATTCTCTCTTCAGACTGCATCAGGGAAACCTCACAGTGGGCCAGTAAGCTGTCCGATTCTGTACCCTGTCTTCCAAGCTCACCTGGAATAATAAGGCCCTGGTGGCCACCTTCTGGGAGGGCCTTTCTGGGAAAATCAAGGATGAGCTAGCCATAATATACACACTTCACTGGATGACCTGGTATTCCTGACAACTCTGATTGACATCAGGTTTCGAGATGAATCCAAGGATGTGACAAGTGAGAGAAGAGCTATACACCTCGCTCCTACCTTTCAAAGGCTGATCATGTAGCATGCAAATTGATATGGTGAAGATGACCAAACATTGTTAGGAAGCCCATTGTGCTGAGAGAAGGTGCTTCTACTGTAGCAGTCATGAAGATTTAATCTGCTCATGCCCTGAAAAATCAGGAAACCCCAGAGCCTAGGGTCTATTGGAGAGGCCACCCTGGGTGAGGATCACTCCTCTCCATCGCTGACTCTGTCAGTATCAGTTTCCTGTGGAAACATCCATTTAGTCAAGTTGGCCTATCTGGACTCTGGTACCACAAGGAAATCTCATTCAACATGCCATTGAAGAGCAGTATAAAATCCAGATCCAAAGTCTACAGGATCCGTTGGTGGTTTCATCGGTGAATGGAAAATGTCTTCTTTGTTACCAAGCCTATGGAACTTCAGGTCGAAATGGTAAACTCAGAGAACATTCCTTTTTATGCGGGACTGACCTTGGGTAGATGGCAGCTGACCCATAGAAACAGGTAGCTGGGATGACCCAGGGGAATGTCCAACAGATGCAGGTAGGCAGAGATGGCAGGAACCGCAGGTGCAGAAAGGACTGGTTGACGGAGAGATGAGCACTGGCAGGAGCAGCTGGCTTGGCTGCATTTGAGGTGAGCAATGGCAGGGGCAGCTGGCTTGGCTGCCATTAATGTGAGCACTGGCAGGTGCAGCTGGCTCAGCTGCCATTGAGGTGAGCACTGGCAGGTGCAGCTGGCTAAGCTGCCTTTGAGCAAAGCACTGACGGGTGCAGCTGGCTTGGCTGCCATTGAGGAAAGCACTGGCCAGTGCAGCAGACTTGGCTGTTATTGAATGAAGCACTGGCGGGTGCAGCAGGCTGAGATGCACGTACTGGGACGGGAGAACTATCAAGCGTGTTAGCAACAAATCGACAACATTGCAAAGGCACCTCCATGTTGGAGGAGGTGCTTTAAATAGAAATAGACCTCCAGTTATTGGCAGGGGACACTTTAAAGGAATGCGCGTGGCCCCTTTAAGAAAGAGAAAGTGTGCATGCGTGCGCTCTAAGCACAGTGCTTGGAAACCTGATAGGAGTGCATGCACCCCGGGCTGCAGCAGATCCGGAAGGAGCAGGGTGGAACTTTTGGCAGTGAGTATGCTGATGTCTCTGCAGGGAGAGAGGGACTGCAGACAGAGATGCGGGCACTACAGTACCCCCCTTTTTCAAGCCTGTCAGAAATTTCTCCAGGAGGAGAGGGGCATCGATGTTTTCCATGGGCTCCCAGGACCTCTCCTCAGAACCCCTTCCAATCCACAAGAAAGAAGGTCTTTCCTCTTACCTTCTTGGTGGCCAAAATGTTCTCTACCTCAAAAAAGTCCTCAGCACTGACAGGAGTCCGAGTGGCACCAGGAAACTTGATGAAAGAACTGAGGACAACAGGTTTGAGAAGAGACACATGGAAGAAATTGGGGATTAGCAAGAGGCCAGAGTTTGAGTTTGCAGGTTACTGGATTAATCCGTTTCAACACCTTGAAGGCACCAATGAAGCTATCTCGAGAATGATATACTTAGATGATAGCCAGACCTTATCTCCAGGTTGAAACAGAGGTGAATCTATACATCTCTTATTCTCATGGCTTTTCATCCGTTTGGAGGATTTTACCAAATATGCTTTGGTGTCCTCCCACATCTCAGAAAAGTGCCTGATGAGGGAATCAGCAGCAGGAATATCGGAGGTGACAGCTACAGGAAACAGCACTTTGGGATGTTGACTGTAGACCTCAAAAAATGGAGTTTTGGCCGAAGACTCACTCACGTAGTTATTGTAAGAGCAATCAGCCCAAGGCAGGAGCTCAGCCCATTCACTGTGATGAGCATTGACAAAATGCCGGAGAAAATTAGTCAGGATCTGATTGACTCATTCCACTTGGCCATTGAACTGTGCATGCTAAGAAGATGAGAAATCCAAAGTAAAGGCCCCGTCTCACATAGCGATTTACCAACGATCACGACCAGCGATATGACCTGGCCGTGATCGTTGGTAAGTCGCTGTGTGGTCGCTGGGGAGCTGTCACACAGACCGCTCTCCCCAGCGACCAACGATCAGGGGAACGACTTCGGCATCGTTGAAACTGTCTTCAACGATGCCGAAGTCCCCCTGCAGCACCCGTGTAACCAGGGTAAACATCGGGTTACTAAGCGCAGGGCCGCGCTTAGTAACCCGATGTTTACCCTGGTTACCAAAAAAAACAAACACTACATACTCGCCTTTCGGTGTCCAGGTCCCTTGCCGTCTGCTTCCTGCTCTGACTGACTGAGCCGCTGTACAGTGAGAGCAGAGCGCAGCGGTGACGTCACTGCCGTGCTCTCACTTCTCACTGTACGGCCGGGAGTCAGTGAGAGCAGGAAGCAGACGGCAAGGGACCTGACGGACATCAGAAGGCGAGTATGTACTGTTTTTTTTTTTTACATTTACGCTGGTAACCAGGGTAAACATCGGGTTACTAAGCGCGGCCCTGCGCTTAGTAACCCGATGTTTACCCTGGTTACCAGTGAAGACATCGCTGGATCGGTGTCACACACACCGATTCAGCGATGTCAGCGGGGCCTCAACGACCAAAAAAAGGTCCAGGCCATTCCGACACGACCAGCGATCTCGCAGCAGGGGCCTGATCGCTGGTACGTGTCACACATAGCGAGATCGCTATGGAGGTCGCTGTTGCGTCACAAAACTTGTGACTCAGCAGCGATCTCGCTAGCGATCTCGCTATGTGAGACGGGGCCTTAACATCCAGTAGCTTACAGGTAGCCCTCCAGAAATGAGAGATAAATTGGACACTTCTATCGGAGACTGTGTGAAGTGGTATACCATGGAGATGAAAAATCTTCCATCTGTGCCAGCACTGGCACAGATGGAAGATTGGTTAGCTGGTTGAAATTATCCATCCTGGAAAAATGATCCACCACCGCCCAGATGACAGTACACCCAGCCGACACTGACAGATCCGTGATGAAATCCATGGAGATATGCTGCCAGGGAGCAGATAGCACAGGCAAGAAAAGCAACTGACCAGTCAGAAGCTGTTTGGAAATCTTATTTCGGGCACATGAAGGACAAGCAGAGACGAAATTCTCAACATCTTTGGCAGTCAGCCACCAATAGTGTCGAGAGATAAGCAGAGTAGTCTTCCTCTGTCCGGCATGGCCCGCCACCTTAGAAGACTGTCCCCAGAGAAGAACCCACTTCCTGTCAGGTTCAGCCACATAAGTCTTACTGGAGGGTAGACAAGATAAGTCTAGAGGAGCAACTGTGATTATTTTGGAGGGCTAAAGATATGTTTAAGCTCCTCCTTCTAGTCAGAAGCCTGGAAGGACCTGGAGAGCGCGTCCATCTTAACATTTTTATCAGCCGGCCAAAAGTAGAGTGTGAAGTTGAAGTGAGTGAAGAGCAAAGACCACCTGGCTTGATGGCGGTTAAGCCACTGTGCAGACTGCAGATAAGCCAGATTCTTGTTGTCAGTGTAAATTACCACAGGGTGCAATGCTCCTTCCAGCAAGTATCGCCACTCCTTCAGAGCCAGCTTGATCGCGAGCAGTTCTCTATTGCCAAAAGAGTAATTATGTTCTGGTGCCGAGAAGAGTTTAGAGAAGAAGCTGCAGGACACCATGCGACCGGATGAAGACTTCTGAGTAAGGACAGCTCCATTCCCTGTGGAAGATGCATCCACCTCCAGGAAGAAATGCTTGTTATGGTTTGGGCGATGTTTCACTGGAGGCGACGAGAATGCCTGCTTGAGGGATACAAAGGTGTCTTCTGCTTCAGGAGTCCATTCCTTAGGATTGGCTCCTTAGCAGGTCAGGGCAGAAATAGGAGCAGTCTGGGTAGAGAAATGCAAAATGAATTGGCGATAATAATTTGCAAACCCTGGAAACTGCTGGATAGCCTTAAGACCATCTGGACGGTGATACTTCAAGACAGCGGATACCTTCTCAGGATCCATCTCCAGACCGGTCTCAGAAACGATGTACCCCAGAAACAGAAGGGAGGACTGTTCAAAGATGCACTTTTCATATTTGGCATATAGACAGTAGTTCTTAACCTTAATATAATCTGGCAAACATCCCTCCTGTGTGTTTGCAGATCAGGAGAGAATACCAAGATGTTACCCAGGTATACTACCACACACGTATAGAGCAGGTGATTTGGTTAAGGCCCCTGTAGTCAATGTAGTTAACAAAGAAAAACCCAGCTCCAGCCGAAGATGAGGATTTCTGAATAAATCCCCTAGTGAGGTTCTCTTCTATATACTTGGACATAGTGCAAGTTTCATCCTGGGACAGGGGGTAGATTTGGTCGTGTAGAGGTAAGGTGCCCGGCAGGAGGTCAATCGGGAAGTCATACGGCCTATGAAGTGGCAATGTCTAAGCCTCCTTCTTGTTGAAGACGTCGGCATATGTCCAATATGCAGGTCCGGCAAATTAGCAGAAGTAGGAGAAGTAGGAGAAGTAGGAGACCGAACAGGAGCAAGGCATATTACATGACATCCTGAGCCCCAATGGAGTACTTCTCCAGATCTCCGGTCCAGAACAGGTTTGTGTTTTTGCAGCCACGGGAGACGTAGAAGTAGAGGATAAGATAGACCAGACAGCACATGAAGAGAAATCTTCTCCAAATGCAGCATTTCAACCTGAAGCTCCATGGGCTCCATGATGAACTGGATGGTCTCGGGAAGAGGCTTTCCATCCACTGTAGAAATCACCAACAGATCTGGAAGACATAGGACCAGAACCGTTCCAGCTACCTGTCCCTTGGTGATCAGCTGCCTTGCATCTGAGGTCTGTACTGGTGTAGCACCTGGTGTCCATCCGAAGCCAAGTCTAATCCCACCATGAGGGGCTCTAGTGAAGAGTCATGTGTTCACCTAGTCACACTCCTCCAGGCTCTCCTCGGACTATGGCACAATGGTTCCACCACTCCCATTACAGCTGACTATCCTATGCTCATTTGTGAGTGTACAAATTGAGTTTGAGAATTAAAAAAATTGTGAATAGTTTTATGCTATGTCTTGATTTAAAGATAATAATTCCATTTATTTGGGGTACATTGGGTGTTGAAAACAACTGCCAAGTGGAAAGCTGTAAATCCAACATCTAACCTAATGAAAGCTGCCTAATTAGGAACCGCCTCTTCAATCTATTGATACTAAAACTGGTGGGCTGTGAGATTTTTCTGACACTATTCAGTTCTCTAACTTTGTTTTTTTATATTGCTGAAATGTTGAAGTTTTCTTCTACTACACTCACCGGCCACTTTATTAGGTACACCTGTCCAACTTCTTGTTAACACTTAATTTCTAATCAGCCAATCACATGGCGGCAACTCACTGCATTTAGGCATGTAGACATGGTCAAGACAATCTCCTGCAGTTCAAACCGAGCATCAGTATGGGGAAGAAAGGTGATTTGAGTGCCTTTGAACGTGGCATGGTTGTTGGTGCCAGAAGGGCTGGTCTGAGTATTTCAGAAACTGCTGATCTACTGGGATTTTCACGCACAACCATCTCTAGGGTTTACAGAGAATGGTCCGAAAAAGAAAAAAAATCCAGTGAGCGGCAGTTCTGTGGGCGGAAATGCCTTGTTGATGCCAGAGGTCAGAGGAGAATGGGCAGACTGGTTAGAGCTGATAGAAAGGCAACAGTGACTCAAATCGCCACCCGTTACAACCAAGGTAGGCCTAAGAGCATCTCTGAACGCACAGTGCGTCGAACTTTGAGGCAGATGGGCTACAGCAGCAGAAGACCACACCGGGTACCACTCCTTTCAGCTAAGAACAGGAAACTGAGGCTACAATTTGTACAAGCTCATCGAAATTGGACAGTAGAAGATTGGAAAAACGTTGCTTGGTCTGATGAGTCTCGATTTCTGCTGCGACATTCGGATGGTAGGGTCAGAATTTGGCGTAAACAACATGAAAGCATGGATCCATCCTGCCTTGTATTGAGCATCTTTGGGATGTGCAGCCGACAAATCTGCGGCAACTGTGTGATGCCATCATGTCAATATGGACCAAAATCTCTGAGGAATGCTTCCAGCACCTTGTTGAATCTATGCCACGAAGAATTGAGGCAGTTCTGAAGGCAAAAGGGGGTCCAACCCGTTACTAGCATGGTGTACCTAATAAAGTGGCCGGTGAGTGAATAAGTCATACTGTATTATGAAGAAAAAATGCAGATACTCTAAACAGATGACAGCACACTGAGCTCTGATCTGAAGACCAGATTAACACATACAGTGCCTACTTGATAATATGTAACAGCGAGTTGCTTTGGGCTATGCTTAAGTGTCACATTGAGGTGATATTCAATTTGTGTTGACATTTTTAAGAGCTGTCACCGATTAAACTATGAGATTTATACAATTAATCTGGGTGATATTGCTAGTGATAAATTAACAAAAAGAGATTAATTTAATCTAATTTGAACTTTGTTGTGCTGTATTGTGTGAAGCATTTTATAGCACTATATTTTACAATATCAATCCAGATAACTAAGATATGTTTACTGTATAATGTACTTAAAGTCTTATATTTTATTGATTAATGTTCCTCTATATTAGTCAAAAATAATTTTCTTCATCCAGTCCACAGGAAACACAAAAGCTACATAATGTCCGCTGGCTCCCACAATCTGAAAGTACACAGCTGGTAAAAGCCTATGAATAAAGTTTGTTGGAAATACTGTAGTTAAGTTGCTATTAGGGTTGAGCGACTTTTACTTTTTCAGGATCGAGTCGGGTTTCGCGAAAACCTGACTTTGTCAAAAGTCGGGTCGGGTGAAATCGGCCGATCATTGCGAAAAGTCGGGGGCCGACTGAAACACGAAACCCAATGCAAGTCAATGGGGAATAAAAGTCGGCAGTGAGTGGAGGACAGGAAAACACCTACAGAGCCCATTTTAATGTCAAAAACATCAATTATTGTTACTTAAGCTTGTCAATCTTAATTAACCTTATAATAATGGTTAGGTTTTGAAAATTGGGGGTCATTTGGTTAAAGTTGTGGGGGGGGGAGGGCTGGCTCAATTTTTTCTTGGGCCCAGGAAATGTGGAGTACGTCACGGTGGTGGAGTAGGGAGAGGTAAGTATTTCAACTTTGCAAGTGCTGTGATCCAGAGCAAGCAGGGGGGCCCACTCGTTCGCATTGGCACTGGCACAGGGCCCCTCAAAGTACATCATTGTGTTTGACGGCGGGGGTGCCTCCCACCGGCAGTGACACTTTTGCGTACTATGACGGGCCCTGTGACAGTGACGTCGCCAACGAGTATGCCCCCCCCACCTGATGAAGGAACCTGCACTTTCATCTGCACCTTCCTCTTTGTCCTCGTGTAAGGTGGTATAGTATGCGGGAAGGGGGACCTGACTTTCAGCAGGGTCAGATTCTGGCTGTGTAGAGTGCAAGGGGAATGTAGTGGTCTGGGTCAATGTACCAGCAGACCCATCAAGCAGTGGCTGGGTAATAGGCAGGATGAGGAGGAAACACAGATATAGGCCCAAAATAAAAAAGGAGGCTAAAAGCAGAAAAAAATGGTAACAGGAGTAAACAGGCAGCATTGCTTTGTTCAGTGGAGGACAACAACAACAAGCAGCAGCAGACACTGTTAGTAGGGCCCAACCAAACTAGTAGGGCAAATACAGTTTCAAATTCTAAATACAGGCCGAAAGCCTGTAGATTGAAACTCAGCTTTGTTTCTTTGAGGAAACCAAGAGGCAGCAGCAGACGTCACTAGGCCCAAACCAAGAACCAGGCCAAATGCAGTTTCATATTGTTGATAGAGGCCGAAAGCCTGTAGATTGAATCTCAGCTTTGTTTCTTTGAGGAAACCAAGAGGCAGCAGCAGACGTCACTAGGCCCAAACCAAGAACCAGGCCAAATGCAGTTTCATATTGTTGATAGAGGCCGAAAGCCTGTAGATTGAAACTCGGCTTTGTTTCTTTGAGGAAACCAAGAGGCAGCAGCAGACATCACTAGGCCCAAACCAAGAACCAGGCCAAATGCAGTTTCATATTGTTGATAGAGGCCGAAAGCCTGTATATTCAAACTCAGCTTTGTTTAGTAGAGGTAGAGTGGGCGCACCCACCTGTCCAGGCAAACGACACTTGCACGGGTGCTTGCGCCAAGTGGTGACCACGGTCCTGTGGGGGGAGTCAGCCCATTTAGGGAGGTATAAAAATGGCCTATGGTGGACATTCAGCAGCTGCAAATGGAGGAATTGGCAAAGTCAGTAAGAGGAAGGCAAAAGCGAGTCATTTATCACCCAAGCTATGTGTCAGCAGGGGAAGGTGGGGCAAAAGAATTGGGAATCCATGATTGGTTCATTTTAATGAAGGTTAGATCATCTACATTTTGGGTAGCCAGACGTGTCCTTTTTTCAGTCAGTATTGAACCAGCAGCACTGAAGACTCTTTCTGAAAGCACACTGGCAGCAGGGCAAGCGGGCTCCTGTAATGCATATTCTGTCAATTCGGGCCAGGTGTCTAGTTTAGATGCCCAGTAATCAAAGGGGAATGACCTGTGAGGGAGAACATCGATAAGGGATGAAAAATAGTTTGTAACCATACTGGACAAATGCTGTCTCCTGTCACTTTGAATAGATGCAGCAGTCCCTGTTGCGTCAGCGGTCATTGAAAAATCACTCCACAACCTTGTCAGAAAACCCCTCTGTCCAACGCCACTTCGGATTTCGGCACCTCTAGCACCTCTGTCATGTTGCCCCCTATGGCAAGTGTGAGGACCATCACCGCCTCTGTGTGCTGGGAATGCCTGAACCAAACGGTCTACAAGAGTTGCTTGTTTGGTAGCCAATATTTGCTCAAGGTTCTCATGTGGCATGATGTTTTGTATTTTCACTTTATAGCGTGGATCCAGGAGGCAGGCCAACCAGTAATCGTCATCGGTCATCATTTTGACAATGCGGGGGTCCCTTTTTAGAATACGCAAGGCATACTCAGCCATGTGGGCCAATGTTCCTGGTGTCAATTCACTGGTCCTGCTGGGTTGAGGAGCACTTTCTTGGAAATCCACATCACAAGTGTCCCGCAAGAAACCTGTACCTGACCTTGCAACGCCACCAGTTTCAAGTGGCCCCTGAGAAGCATCCTCCTCCCATACATAGTCATCCCCATCATCCTCCTCCTCATCCTCTTCGACCGCCACCTCATCCTGGACAGTTCCCTGACCAGACAATGGCTGACTGTCATCAAGGATTCCCTCCTCCTCGGCTGCAGACGCCAGCTCCTTGATGTGCGTCAAACTTTGCATCAGCAGATGCATAAATGGGATGCTCATGCTTATGATGGCGTCGTCTTGCCAGCCATGTGCATTCCTCGAAACACTGAAGGACTTGACAGAGGTCTTGTAGCTTGGACCACTGCACACCAGACAACTCCATGTCTGCCATCCAACTGCCTGCCCGTGTATGCGTATCCTCCCACAAATACATGACAGCACGCCTCTGTTCACACAGCCTCTGAACCATGTGCAGTGTGGAGTTCCACCTTGTTGCAACGTCGATAATTAGGTGGTGCTGTGGAAGATTGAGCGATCGCTGATGGTTCAGCATACGGCTGGAGTGTACGGGCGACCGGCGGATGTGCGAGCAAAGTCTTCGCACCTTCAGGAGCAGGGCTGGTAACTTCGGATAATTTTTAACAAAGCACTGCACCACCAGGTTCAAAGTGTGAGCCAGGCAAGGTATGTGTTTGGGTTGTGAAAGGGCTAAGGCAGCCATAAAATTCCTTCCATTATCACTGACTACCTTGCCTGCCTCAAGATGTACACTGCCCAGCCATGACTGAGTTTCTTGCTGCAAGAACTCGGCCAGAACTTCCGCGGTGTGTCTGTTGTCGCCTAAACACTTCATTTCAAACACGGCCTGCTGACGCTTCCCACTAGCTGTTCCGTAATGGGACACCTCGTGTGTAACACTGGAAGCTGCGGATGGAGTGGTCGTGCGACAGCGCTCTGTGGATGAGCTTTCGCTTCTGGAGGAGGAGGAGGAGGAGGTGGGGTGGCGAACGACTACAGCCAACTGTTTCCTAGATCGTGGGCTAGGCAGAACTGTCCCACTATTGCTGTCCCCTGTGGACCCTGCATCCACGACATTAACCCAGTGCGCCGTGATGGACACGTAACGTCCCTGGCCATGCCTACAGGTCCATGCATCTGTTGTGAGGTGCACCTTCCCACTGACAGACTGCCTCAGTGCATGGACAATGCGGTCATTGACATGCTGGTGGAGGGCTGGGATGGCTTTTCTCGCAAAGAAGTGGTGACTGGGTAGGTCATAGTGTGGTACTGCGTAGGCCATCAGGGCTTTGAAAGCTTCGCTTTCAACCAACCGGTAGGGCATCATCTCTAACAAGATAAGTCTGGCAATGTGGGCGTTCAAACCCTGTGTACGCGGATGACAGGATGAGTACTTTCGTTTCCTAACAAGAGTCTCTTCTAGGGTGAGCTGGACTGGAGAGCTGCCTATGGTGGAACTAGCGGTGGTGGTGGTTGTGGACATGGCAGATTGAGAGTGAGTTGGTGATGTTGGCCTACATACAGTGCTTCCTACCAATAACCTTCTGACTCCCTGACTGCTTTGGCCTAGCGACGATCCCTCCACATTTGCTGCTGGTGTCCTAACCGGTGGGCTTACAGTGAGGGAAGCAATGTTGCGGTGCTGATTACCTTCATTCAGACCTGGTGCACCAACGGTACGGGACGTTAGGTAGTTAGTCCAGGCTTGCAAGTGCATGCTGTTTAAATGTCTACGCATGCACGTTGTATTTAAATTGCTAAGAATCTTCCCTCTGCTAAAGGTCTTTGAGCATTTTTTACAGATCACTTTTGACTGATCATTGGGATCTTGGTCAAAAAAATGCCACACTGCACTCTTCCTACTATGGAATTCCTTTTCAGGCATTGCACGCTGTGCAACTTTCACAGGATGGCCACGCTGTCCTAAAACTGGGTTTGTCAAACGTTTTTTGCCTGATACGGGCCTGCCAGATGACAGCTGTTGCGATGTAGATTGGTGCTGCTGTGGATAACCCTCCTCCGCTTCTGAGCTACTGGCAGCGCCACCCTCTTCCCCCAATGGCTGCCAATCTGGGTCAACAACTGGGTCATCTATCACCTCCTCCTCCTCAATGTCATGTGCACCTTCCTCAGTGTGACCGTGTAATGTGCTATAGCGTTCGGGACAGGGCACCATAGTCTCATCAGGGTCAGATTCTGGCTCAGCAAACTGCGAGGGCAATGTAGTAATCTGACTTAATGGAACAGCATCATAATCTAGCTGTGGCTGTGCATCAGTGCACTCCATGTCCGATTCTTCTAGTAATGGGCAGGGTACAATTTCCCTTTCTAACCCAGGCACGGTATGTGTAAAGAGCTCCATGGAGTAACCTGTTGTGTCGCCTGACGCATCCTTCACTTTTGGTTTGGGAGAAGGACACAAGGAAACGTCTTGTTCCTGACCGGGAGCAGCCACTGGCGACTGGCTGCTGTGACATTTTGAACTTTGGGAAGAGGAGGCCAAAGAGCTAGAGGCTGAGTCAGCAAGGAAAGCCAAAACTTTTTCCTGCTGCTCCGGCTTTAAAAGCTGTTTTCCTACTCCCAGGTAAGGGAGCCTTCGAGGCCTTGTGTAGCCAGACGATGACGCAGGCTCAACACCTCCAGCCTTAGGTGCTACTGTGCTTTTGCCACTACCACCAGATGCAGCACCACCATCAGTACCAGGTGACAACCCCTGCCCACGGCCTCTTCCACCAGACTTCCTCATTTTTGGGGGGCAGACACAGAACCACAACTCTGGCCCTGTGGTATAACAGTAAACTATGAACGTGGCAGAAAGTGGCTGCCTGATATATACAACACACTAGCAGTACAGCAGAATATACACTGTGTGCGAATTTTAATCTCCCTTTTTTTGGGGGGGAGACACAGAACCACAACTCTGGCCCAGTGGTATAACAGTAAACTATGAATGTGGCAGAGAGTGGCTGCCTGATATATACGACACACTAGCAGTACAGCAGAATATACACTGTGTGTGAATTTTAATCTCCCTTTTTTTGGGGGGGAGACACAGAACCACAACTCTGGCCCAGTGGTATAACAGTAAACTATGAATGTGGCAGAAAGTGGCTGCCTGATATATACGACACACTAGCAGTACAGCAGAATATACACTGTGTGCGAATTTTAATCTTCCTTTTTTTGGGGTGGAGACACAGAACCACAACTCTGGCCCAGTGGTATAACAGTAAACTATGAATGTGGCAGAAAGTGGCTGCCTGATATATACGACACACTAGCAGTACAACAGAATATACACTGTGTGCGAATTTTAATCTCCCTTTTTTGGGGGGGGAAACTCAGAACCACAACTCTGGCCCAGTGGTTTAACAGTAAACTATGAATGTGGCAGAAAGTGGCTGCCTGATATATACGACACACTAGCAATACAGCAGAATATACACTGTATGCGAATTTTAATCTCCCTATTTTTTTGGGGGGAGACACAGAACCACAACTCTGGCCCAGTGGTATAACAGTAAACTATGAACGTGGCAGAAAGTGGCTGCCTGATATATACGACACACTAGCAGTACAGCAGAATATACACTGTGTGCAAATTTTATTCTCCCTTTTTTTGGGGGGGAGACACAGAACCACAACTCTGGCCCAGTGGTATAACACAACACTATGAACGTGCCAGAAAGTGGCTGGAATTGTTATTTAAAAAAAAAAAAATAACAAGCTCCCTACAATGAGCTCAGGACAAGTATGGCAGCAATAAAAAGGACTGCTGAACACAAAAATGTGGACAAATAAACAAGATAGGTAACTGTGCAGAAAGGAGCAACAGGAATTTTGCTTTTAAAAAAGCAGTTGGTTTGCACAGCACCGTGCACACAGCTATGCAGCTGCTGCACTAAAATACGACTTCCACTGTCCCTGCACAAAAAGGTGGTGTGGGACAGTGAAAATCGCTCCAGCACAAGCGGTTTGGGGCTTTATATTTCCTCCCTAACTCTGTCCCTGCTTCTGACTAACTGCAGCAACACCTCTCCCTATGCTCAGATCGGCAGAAGTAAGATGGCAGTCGGCATGCACGCCCCTTTATAGCCCCTGTGACGCCGCAGACAGCAAGCCAATCACTGCCATGCCCTCCTCTAAGATGGTGGGGACCGAGACCTATGTCATCACGCTGCCCACTCTCTGCGTCCTCCTTCATTGGATGAAAAATGGCGGTGACAGCGTCCTATGAAACGCGACTTTGGCGCTCTGATCGTGTACCGCATGGCCGATCCCACACTAGGATCGGCTTGGGTTTCATGAAACCCGACTTTGCCTAAAAGTCGCCGATTTATGAAAATGACCGATCCGTTTCGCTCAACCCTAGTTGCTATGCATCTATAATAATTGACTGTTTAAAATGAAAGTATAACTAAATATAATAAAAGTGTCAGGTATTTGGAATTTGGATCTATTTAAAGGGATATTACCAACATCAGGCTGGGGAAAAACTTATTGTCCCAGCAGTAGAATCCAAATTCTATGGGTGCAATGCTGAGTCTTGAGAACTAGGCTCCGCAGAGCACGATCCTGAATAAAGCATGCTTGAACTCTATTGAAGCCGGAAAAGGCCAAGTACATAGCTAGACCACTGCAAAATGTTCAGTTTGTCTGATTTTTTTCTTTATAGGTATATTTTTGAGTAAAATGTAAATTGTTCTTTTGTTCTATAAACTTCTGACAACATGTCTCCGAATTTCTAAGCAATAAATTTTGGATTTTTTTCTGAAAAGGAGAAATGGTCAAAATTAAACAAAAAAAAATTGCTTTCAAATAATGCAAAGAAAACTAGTTCATTATCATTTAAAAACAACAATACTAATGTTTTAACTCAGGAAAAGTTCAGAAATCAATATTGTGTGGAATAACCATGATTTTTAGTCACAGCTTTCATGCGTCTTGGCATGCTTTCCACCAGTCTTTCACACTGCTTCTGGTGCAAACCTTTAAGCAGTTCTTCTTTGATGGCTTGTACCTATCCATCATCCTCTTGATTACATTCCAGAGGTATTTAAATGGGGTTCAGGTCTGGAGATTGGGCTGCCCATGACAGGGTTTTGATGTGGTGGTCTCTTAATTTTTGCCAGAGCTGCATGACATCCCTTTAATTGAAGTGGGGAGCACTGCTGGAAAAATTCATAAAGATAGGATGAAAAAAGAGGTTCAAGCATTGGTGCTATGGAAAACTGAATACTTTTAAAGTCTCTACTTAGAGTAATTATTGTTTTAAGTTATATATTACAAATAAAGAACTTTGTAATATATTTTATCAGAGCAATCTTCTTTCTTCTCTTGCACTGATCATTCAATTTAAAAATTCTAAAATTTGGAAACATTTGTAAAATCTATATTCACTGAAGATCAATTTAGACATTACTTAGCTAGGAGATGGCAGTTTCTACTGATCTGTAGATGAGAAGGAAAGAGAAGAGGGAGGAGTTTTGCTTCTGGCTCCTCCTTCCTCATTCCCCTCCCCTCTACATAGAATTCCATCACCTGCAACTGTCAACTCCTATCTCTGTAATGTAAAAATGTGTCTCGACTGAATACAGATTTTACCAATCAAGAGAGAGTTTTGAAAATAGTCAGTCTAGATGAAGAAGGAATCAGAGTTCACTGAAACAATATTTTACAAAGCTGATCGTTTTCATGTGTACTATTGATTTAAGGAATAAAAATGAAAATGAGTTACTCTTTAATTTTAAGGCACTCTCTGGATTTGGATGCACAGTACTTAATTGCCATACTACTTGGGAAATTTTTAATAATACTTCTTGTAATACTTCAGTTTCAGGTCTGAAACAACGTCGCATGTGTACTTTCATAGGTACGTTTTCCTTAAAACAATATATCCTTCTATAAGGAAACTATTTTTTTTAGGAAATATTTACCTTGTCCTTTATAAAGACATGCAATAATTATTCTGCAAACAAAGAAAAAAATCTTTGAACAATAACTGTGAAAAAACGAACTGTATTAAGGAGATAAGATAGCAATATGAACTTTGTATTTCAACATGTCAGTGCAGGAAATTGTAACCTTAGAAACAGGAAGAATGACAATTAGCTCATAATGGACTTATAGAAAGAAGATGTATAAATACAAAATTGGCACTTTTTACTACAGCTAACATGTTCAGTGTCAGAGGTTATGCAAGATTTGACAACAGTTGTTACTGTATATATTTCACCATATTAAATAAAAGCATGTAAAAGCTTATAATTAGTGATGATTAGTGATGAGCAAATAGCACTGTTGCTCGGGTCTCCGAGTATTTGTTAGTGCTCGGAGATTTAGTTTTCGCAGCCTCAGCTGCATGATTTATGGCTGCTGGACAGCCTGAATACATGTGGGAATTCCCTAACAAACAGACATTCCTCACATGTATTCAGCCTGTCTAGCAGCCGTAATTCATGCAGCTGCGGTGATGAAAACTAAATCTCCAAGCACTAGCAAATACTCGGAGACCACCCGAGCATGCTCAGGAAAACCCAAGTAACGAGTATACTCACTCATCACTAGTGATGATCGAATAGTGAAATATCCGGATTTGGCAAATTCAGTCCAAATAATTTCTAATATTCGGGTATTCGTACCAAATAACGAATGCATTGCAAGTCAATGGGAAAGTCGAATATTTTTCTGATGGACCCAACAAACAGGTCTGGGAGCCTAAAAAAAAAAAGCTGAAATGGATAGGAAAGTGCTAAAACTGAATGGGAACAGCATGGAGAAGATGCTTGCATACCTTTCTGACTCAAATATGGTTTCTGGGAATAATGTTGTCTGACTATTGAGCCGTTTCATAGATTTATAAGAAGACCTACCATACCAAACATTAATTGTTTTTTACAGGAAAAAAATACATAGAAACAGTTTTTCCTTCATAATTACTTGTATATAAAGCAAAATAAAAATACAAAAAAATTATAATTAAAAAAATTATACCTCCTCTTTAGCATATGTTCACACAGAGCGTTTTGGCTTTAGATTTTCGTTTTACATTTGTGTGGGCCCTCGCTTACACATTTAGGAGGTCAATCCCTCATTCATAATCGTTAGCTTGATAGTGGAATACATATTCCTCAGGGCTTCACAATGCCAGCCAAAACATATCCATTTGAATTTTGGGCTTTGCCCGCCACCACCACCATGTCCACCGCCATGTCATTTTGCGGCCCTCACTTCACATTTTCAGAGGGCCAGCAGGTACCGTGATACCGGAGTTTTGTGAGCTCCACAGTTCATTTTGGCCACCAGATCCCAATGGAGCTACTGTAAGGCAAATATAAAACAGGGGTTGGGGAACTGTATGTCAGTAGAATGGATTCTACCAGACACCCAAACCATTGGAATTACATTCTGAACACAGTTTATGCAAGCAAGGGTTTGCATTGTGGTCAGTCTGTCAAACCTGAAACCCATGTCAGGAACATGTACAAGCCTCATTTTACTTTGAAGCAGCCTCCTCAAGAGAAAGAGACAGGAGTGCCTTTGGCCAATCTGGACACAAGCCTATCCACTTCTTCTGGAATCTACCCAACCAGGCAGAATGTCTCCTTTGCATGGATTTAAGCAACAACAAAGTACACTGCACAAATCTGTCCTTTATGGAAGAGTGGCAAGAAGAAAGCCATTTCTCAACGATATCCATAAAAAGTGTTGTTTAACAAGCCACCTGGGAGACACACCAAACATATAGAAGAAGGTGCTCTGGTCAGATGAAACCAAAATTGAACTTTTTGGCAACAATGCCAAACGATAGGTTTGGCTTAAGGGCAACACAGCTCATCACCCTGAACACACCATCCCCACTGTCAAATATGGTGGTGGCAGCATCATGGTTTGGGCCTGCTTTTCTTCATCAGGGGCAGGGGAGATGGTTAAAATTGATGGGAGGATGGATTGAGCCAAATACAGGACCATTCTTGTAGAAAACCTGTTGGAGTCTGCAAAAGACCTGAGACTGGGATGGAGATTTGTCTTACAACAAGACAATGATCCCAAACATAAAGCAAAATCTACAATGGAATGGTTCACAAATAAACATATCCAGGTGTTAGAATGGCCAAGTCAAAATCAAGACCTCCATCCAATCGAGAATCTGTGGAAAGAGCTGAAAACTGCTCTTCACAAATGATCTCCATCAAACCTCACTGGGCTCGAGCTGTTTGCCAAGGAAGAATGGGCAAGAATTTCAGTCTCTCGATGTACAAAACTGTTAGAGACATACCCCAAGCAACTTGCAGCTGTAATCGCAGCAAAAGGTGGCGCGACAAAGTATTAAGTTAAAGGGGCCGAATAATATTGCACGCCCCACTTTTCAGTTTATTAATTTCCACAAAAATTTAAAATAAGCAATAAATTTCATTCAGCTTCACAATTGTGTTCCACTTGTTGTTGATTACTCACCAAAAATTAATATTTGGTATCTTTATGTTTGAAGCATGATATGTGGGAAAAGGTTGAAAAGTTCCAGGGGGCCAAATACTTTCACAAGGCACTCTACTTCATTCTTTCAATAATGTACAAAGTTCTAGCCTTCAGGCTTTCTGGGTTGTGTCCACAAATTTGCAGCTTGACTGTCAATCAAGTTGAACAAAAAGATGTCACTGTCAGCAAGTCGGGTCAAAGCCTGAGACATGAGAACAATGGATATAAATGGATTATGGAAGTGTAGTTATGGCATAAAGTCTAAAGGGTTTGGCAGAAACATTACACAAAAGAGTAAACAGATAGCTCAGAGAAGCACATCTAAGCAGAGAGAAAATGTCAAACAAAATTGAGTAGAAAATAGTGTTGAGCATTCCGATACCGCAAGTATCGGGTATCGGCCGATATTTGCGGTATCGGAAATCCGATACCGAGATCTGATACTTTTGTGATATCGGGAATCGGTATCGGGATCGATATTAATGTGTAAAATAAAGAATAAAAATAAAAAATATTGATATACTCACCTCTCCGACGCAGCCTGGACCTTACCGATGTAACCGGCATCTTCCGTTCCTAAGAATGAGCGCTTGAAAGACCTGAGATGACGTCGCGGCTTGTGATTGGTCGCGTGAGCGGTCACGTGACCGCTCACGCGACCAATCACAAGCCGCGACGTCATCTCAGGTCTTTCAAGCGCTCATTCTTAGGAACGGAAGATGCCGGTTACATCGGTAAGGTCCAGGCTGCGTCGGAGAGGTGAGTATATCAATATTTTTTATTTTTATTCTTTATTTTACACATTAATATGGATCCCAGGGCCTGAAGGAGAGTTTCCTCTCCTTCAGACCCTGGGAACCATACAGGATACCTTCCGATACTTGGTGTCCCATTGACTTGTATTGGTATCGGGTATCGGTATCGGCGATATCCGATACTTTTCGGGTATCGGCCGATACTATCCGATACCGATACTTTCAAGTATCGGACGGTATCGCTCAACACTAGTAGAAAATCATCAGGTCAATCCAACAGCTGCATACAATACATTAACTTGCACTACACTAGTGTAACATGGGGATTTAGATAAAGTAGTGTGTGCCAGATATGCTGTCAAAGGTAATCTTAACCTTAAATCCCCTGACCAAAATGTATAGCCAGACAGGATGACCATAATTAGTATGTTTAATTACATTGTTTGTATTCATAGCTGGATGGCACACATACCAACCAGCAGTAAGAGAGTATGCTTCTCTTCCAACAGGGTAATAAGCAGTGTATCGGATGAACGTGCTCCACAGAAAATTTACCATCACCTCACCACTGAAAGAGCCCCACAAAGGAAAATAGAGGCAGATAAGTATGTTATACTTTCTAAAAATATGACATGAAGCTCCAAATAAATCACTTAAAATCATTGTAATGTCTGATTTACGAACAAAATAACATAGATGATAGACTTCTTCCCTCATAAATAGTCCACAATCAACAGTATTATTATTGAAAAGTAGAAGGAACTACAGCAAGTAATCCACAAATTGGCAGACCACGTAAGGTCACATAACAGGAATACTGAATCCTAAGGCGCATGGTGCATAAAAGTAAGCAATTTTCTCCTGACTGACTAACTGCAGAGTTTCAAACCTCCTCCGACACCAACATCAGCAATTAATATGTGCATAAAGTACTTTATGCCATGGGTTTCCATGGCTAAGTAGCTGAATGCAAGCCGTACATCACTAAGCACAATGCAATGTCTAGCTGACAGTCTGATGAGTGAATCTGGATTTGGCAAATGCCATGAGATTGTTACCTGTTGGACTGCATTGTACTAAATGCACAGTTTGAACAGGAGGAATAATGCTATGGGGTTGTTTTTCAGGGTTTGATCCAAGCCTCTTAGTTCCACTGAAGATAAAAATTAATACTTTAGTATACTAGGACATTAAAGACAAGCATATGCGGGGCATGTCCTAGCTGGCCATGTGAGCGGATGCAGAGAAGAGCGCTCCCGCTGCTAAAGGACTAAATATCCTGAGCGGCGGTCCCGGCATTGGAGGCAATGACCAGACAGCGGCAGAAGGATGCGGGAGCTGGCTATGCAGGAGCCAGCCAAGATGGCACCAAAGCCAGGGAGCACGTGGACAAGGAGAACGCTGCATGCCAGAGGCATATGGAAGTGGCAGCGAAGCTTCAGCAGTATGCCAGAGTGGATGCTGCGGAGGAGGCTGACAAAGGAACCTGAGCCGGAGAGGATATGGAGGAGGAGGATGCGGTCCTGGTTGCAAAGCATGAGGAACAGAAGGGGAGGGAGAAAAGCAGCATGGTAGGGGGCAAAAGGGGGACCTGACGATTTGATGCAGGAAGATGAGCCGACCCTCAGGGATGTGTTTGTGTTGGTCTCCTCATGCAAGCAGTCGCCTAAATACCCTGACCCTTCAGATGCAGAAGGTAAAAGGGGAAACAGCAAAGATAAATTCAGCCTTGCAAAGGATGGACAGACGTGTGGGAGTAGTGGAAGGGAGGGTGAGAACGGCAGAAGATCATATAGTAAAATTGCAAAAAGCGGAGAAAAAGTTTGCCCAAGCAATATCAGAGCTCGCTGCCAAAAATGAGGATCTGGAAAACAGATCCAGAAGAAATAATATATGTATAGTGGGTCTGCCTGAAAAAAACTGAGGGGAGAAACCCCACAGAGTTGATTGAAAGCTGACTGCTGGAGAAAATTGGGGGCACAGTGCTGACAAAAGTTTTTGCTGTTGAGAACGCTCATAGGGTCCTGACACAGCCCCCTGCCCCTGGAGTGAATCCCCGTACCATGCTTGCCAAAATACTGAACTACAGGGACAGAGACATTATCCTCAGGAAGGCTAGAGAAATGGAGGATCTGATGGCTGGAGGCCAAAAGATTGCTATTTACCTGGATTATTCTGCAGCAGTTCAGAAACAGAGGATGAAGTTCACTGGGGTCAAGAGACGATTGAGGGAACTGGGAGTGCAATACTCTATGCTGTTCCCTGCAAAGTTGAGAGTGGTGGCTTTTGATAAAACTCACTTTTTCCTGACACCAGAGGACGCTACTCAGTGGAGTGATACTAATGCTAAAAAACTTAAGGAAAAAGGCGATTGACATTTCGAGGTGATCCAGATGGGAGTTATTTCTCTGTCGCTGGAGGAGGGATCTGCCTTTAATAGTACACTGGCTGAAGGGTTGAACAACTGTTGAGGGCTGAGTTGGGCCATATTGAGTGGTTGGCCGGAGGGGGCAGTAACGGTTAATAAGTATGGGGAGGTGGGTTATGCGGTGTACTGCAAGTTTGTTTTGTAGTTTCTCTACATGTTTATATAAGTTGGAATGTTCTGTTAAACAAACATGAGGGAAATTCTATTCGTCATGGCAGCGGGAGGCAAGTGGAGTGGGCAAAGCAAGGGAGAGTGTTCGCAATGGGCGGTGGAGCCCCACTCTTAATAAGAGGTAGAATGTGTAGTATTGGGTGGGTTAGGGGGGCAAGTTGGGGTTTGGCAGGGGGGGTGGGAGGGATTAGACAGCTCAAACTTGGGAATGAAGATACTATGAAGGATGATGAGCCACATGATAGGAGGCCGCATTAAAATATTGAGCTGGAATGTGAGAGGCCTTGCGGATAAGACCCAACGAGTGGCGAGTCTGCAGTATGTTCGAGAGCAGAGAGTCTCAATGATATGTCTGCTGGAAATGCATTTGGTGTGGGAAAGGGTGGATGTATTAAATATGTGCTGGATACAGAGGGCATATCATTCTACCTTCTGTACGTACTCTAGGGGTGTGTCGGTGTTGGTACCCGCGGGAGTGCAGTATGAAGAAGTGAGGGTACAGGTGGATGTGGATGGTCAGTATGTGGTGGTGCAATGTAAAATACATGGAGTGTTGATGTGTATAGCAGCAATGTATATTCCGCCCCCATACTGAAGTAAGAAAATTAGAGAGGTGTTGGAACGGGTGGAACGCTGGGGTCCGATACCATTTCTAATCATTGGTGATCTTAATAATATATGTGATGATTTTTGGGATAAAAATAAAAACTCCCAGAATAGGACAGTGGGACATATTACTGCATTTGGGACTTACATTCGTGAAGTAGGTATGACTGACCTATGGAGAGTTAGACATGTTGGGGAGAGGGGTATTCATGTTATTCACCGGCACATAATACTCTATCCAGAATTGATCTTGCACTAGGAAATCGTCTGTTGGACATGATTGTGGGGGATGTGCGGTATTAGCCTAGGGCCCTCTCGGGCATTACTTTCACAACGAGCGTCGGCACGTCGGGCCGACGCATAGCGACAGCCCCTTGCTGACGCTAGTGTGAAAGAAGCCTAACTGGCTGCACAGTATAGACTTAGATAAGATAAAACAGGAGTTGGCGGAGTTTTTTGCGCTGAATGATGGGAGTGTAGATGCTCTTACTGTATGGGAAGCCATAAAGGCGTACTTGAGAGGGCTGTTGTTTAGAGATATTAGTAGATGTAAATGGAAGACGAGAGAGGCAGAGAAGGTAGCGATTGATGGGCTGAGGGTAGGGGAGGATGAGATGGTTACAGTGGGTACTCCTGAGCTGGAAACAGATTAAAGGCAGCCCAAAGTCATCTGGAAAAAATTTTGTTGGAAAAGGCCAAAAGGAAGTGGGAATTTCTGAAGCTGGCTTACTATCAGGAGGGTGAGACTGTCAGTCACATGCTGTCGCTGGTGGCTTCTGCCCAGAGGAGTACTTCATTTGTTCATTCTCTGATTTCCGGGAGTGGGACTACTGTCTCCGAAAATTCCGAGATTTTGGAGGTCTTTGCGGACTTTTACGCGGACCTATATTCCTCTTGGGTAGATGAGTCGGCAGGAGACACAGTGGAGTTTCTTGAGGGACTGGGGCTCTCGAGGTTGAGTGATGCAGATAGAGAGAGCTTGGAGGGTCCCATCACTGAGGAGGAACTGGGTCGGGCATTACAATCTATGGCTAATGGGAAGGCACCTGGAGTGGATGGATTTCCCGCTGAGATCTACAAAAATATGGGGGAGGTGCTAATTCCCAGATTAAAGATGGTCCTAGATGAGGCTAAGAGTAGAGGGTATCTGCCAGCATTCATGAGAGAAGCCATAATAGCGGTGATTCCTAAGGAAGGGAAAGACTTGGGGCACCCTGAGTCATACCGGCCAATCTGCCTGCTCACTATGGATGTCAAACTTCTGGCCAAGGTGTTGATGACTCGGTTGACGAGTGTCATCTCCAGCCTGGTGCACCCAGACCAATCTGGCTTTATGCCTGATAGATCCATGGCAGTCAACCTAGAGAGGCTGTTTATGAATCTGCAGCTTAGGTCCGACAACTGTGGCCAGAGAGTTATTGCTTCCTTAGATGCCCATAAGGCATTCGACAGTGTGGAATGGGGATATCTTTGGCAGGTGTTGCAGTATATGGGGTTTGGCTCCCAGTTTGTGTCCTGGATTCTGCTGCTGTACTCTCAGCCAGTGGCTAGAGTCAGAGTGAATGGGGAGCTTTCGAGGACTATACAATTAGCTAGAGGGATGAGGTGTGTCCGCTCTCTCCTCTTTTGTTTGCTCCGGCTGTGGAACCATTGGCTGCTAAACTTCGACAGTCTGACGAGGTGTCTGGGTTTAAATATGGGATGATTGAAGAGAAGGTGGCGCTGTACGCGGACAATATTTTACTGTTTCTGGCTGACCCGGTTGCTTCCTTGGGGGGAGCCATTGGGCTTATTGAAAGATTTGGCTCATTGTCGGGGCTGACGATAAATTGGAGTAAGTCTATTTTGTTCAAAGTGGATGACGTAGGGGAGGAGGGGAGCAAACCATTGGAGGATGGGTGACTGAAGATGGTAAGTCAATTTAAATACCTGGGGATATGGATCTCTATGCCTGTTACGGATTATATACATAAGAATCTGACTCCGATCTTAGGTGTTCTTAAGGCAAAAGTGGATGCTTGGATTAAGTTGCATTTATCTGTGGTGGGCAGTGTGAATCTCATCAAAATGATTTTGATGTCGAAAGTTCTTCACAATGCTCCAATTTGGATACCGTGTGGGAAATTTAGGCAGATTAACTCCCTGTTCAGGAATTTGGTATGGGGGAGACAACATTCACGTATCAGACTGGAGATGCTTCAGCGACCCAAGGAAGAGGGGGCTTGGCACTGCCCAACCCTGAAGTATATTTTCTTGCAGCCCAGAGTCAGCATTTAAAGGGCTGGGCGCATGAGGGGTCGTCTAGTGCGGTACAGCAATTGATGGGAGAAGTGACAAAAAGAATACCGGTAGTACAGTGTCTGGAGGATGGATCCCTGGGGGCCTTGGGGAAATTGTATCCAACAATATTATTGATATGTAAGTTGTGGGGTAGACTGAGACATATACGTGGGATTACAGGTCTGACCAGATTCTCCCCGTTATGGCATAATAATAATTTACCGGAGTTTGTAGCACTGGGGGTATTACCAGAATGGCAGGCCAAGGGAATTCACTACGTGTATCAGATAATTGAGCAGAGGGTGTTGAAATCCTTTTCCCAATTGCAGGTAGAATTTGGTCTCGGGCCTGCGGGGGACTATCAATATTTGCGGATGAGACACACATTTGAAGCTCAGAATAGGGACGGAGGCATCAGAATTCAAAGAGATATAGTGTTGGAGTATGTGTGTGGTGAAGGGATCACTAGGGGGGGTTATTTCTACTCTTTATAAAGATTTGCTGCATACTTACCTTCTGGGGTTTCCGATAATGGCGAGAGCTAGGTGGGAGAGGGATTTGGGCCCAATGGAAAATGAAACTTGGGAGTCGGTGCTGGAGTGGGTCCCACAGCTGTCACTAAGCGAACCGTATAGGCTGTCTCAACTCTATGTGATACATAGAGTTTACAAATCTCCGGAGGCAGGTTTGCATGATGATTCTGAATGCCCGAGGTGTAAGTCTACAAAAGCTGATATATTTCATATGATGTGGATGTGTCCGAGACTGGCTGCTTTTGGATGGTGGTTTTGAGTCGGGTGGAAGGAGCGCACAGATGCATGGTGCCAAGGGACCCGGTGGTGTGCTTGCTGAGATACTTGGACGAGATTGGAGTGGATAACAACCTGAAGATAGCTATTGCCAGATGGCTGTATATGGCCCGAAAGGTAATAGCATGAAATTGGATTAACCCCTTCGCGACATGCGCCGTACTAGTACTGCGTTGCCGGCACTGCATTTGTGCCAGCCGCAGTACTAGTACGGCGGATCGATCACCGCGGTCTCGCGCTGAGCGCCGCGGTGATCGGGTGCGGGTGTCAGCTGTATATGACAGCTGACACCCCGCAGCAATGCCCACGATCGACGCTAGCACCGATCTCAGGCATTTAAACCCTCTGATGCCGCTGTCTCCTTCCAGGTCATTTACTGACCTGGCTTGCCGGCGCCTGCTGAGAGTTCCTAATAGCAGGCGCCAGCAAGCCTCTGTAAGTTGCCTGTCAGATCGTTGATCTGACAGAGTGCTATGCACACTGTCAGATCAACGATCTGATCTAAAACAGTGATGGCCTCTCGCAGCATACTAACTCTCCAACGCATGAAGATGGAAACTCCCTTGACTTGGTCTTCTCCCGACTTTGCTCAGTGGATGATTTCACAAACACCCCTCTCCCACTCTCTGACCACAACCTTCTTTCATTCTCTATCAAGAACCGCCATCCCGCTCAGGTCACCCCCACTTTCCACACTTATAGAAACATACAGGCCATTAACACCCAGAAACTTATGAAGAACTTGCAGTCCTCATTGGCCCCAATCTCCTCCATCTCATGTCCTGATTCTGCTCTGAACCATTACAATGAAACCCTGCAAAGTGCCCTGGAGGAAGCTGCTCCTCCTATACATAGAGCAACTCGACACAGATGGCGACAACCGTGGCACACGCTGCAAACACGCTTCCTGCAGCGATGCTCCAGGTGCGCCGAACGTCTGTGGAGAAAATCTAATCTACCCGAAGATTTCATCCATTATAAGTTCATGCTAAAAACATACAACTCTGCCCTTCACCTCTCCAAACAAACCTATTTCAACACCCTCATCACCTCACTGTCCAATAACCCTAAACGTCTCTTCGACACTTTCCAGTCCCTACTCAACCCAAGAGAACAGGCCCCAACCACAGATCTCCGCGCTGACGATCTGGCCAATTACTTCAAAGAAAAAATTGACCACATTCGACAGGAAATCATCTCCCAATCTCTTCATACCAGGCACTGTCCTCCCTCCCCCACTGCATCTAGTTCACTCTCTGACTTTGAACCAGTTACTGAAGAAGAAGTAAGCAGGCTCCTTGCATCTTCTCGCCCGACCACTTGCACCAGTGACCCCATTCCGTCACATCTCCTCCAGTCCCTTTCCCCGGCTGTCACCTCTCACATAACAAAAATATTCAACCTTTCCCTCACTTCCGGTATTTTTCCCTCCTCATTTAAGCATGCCATCATACATCCATTACTTAAAAAACCCTCCCTCGACCAAAACTGTGCCGCTAATTATAGACCTGTCTCTAATCTTCCCTTCATCTCTAAACTCCTGGAACGCCTGGTCCACTCCCGTCTTACCCGCTATCTCTCAGATAACTCTCTTCTCGACCCTCTTCAATCTGGCTTCCGCTCTTTACACTCTACCGAAACTGCCCTCACTAAAGTCTCTAATGACCTACTAACAGCTAAATCTAATGGTCACTACTCCATGCTAATTCTCTTGGATCTCTCCGCAGCATTCGACACTGTGGATCATCAGCTCCTCCTCACTATGCTCCGCTCCATCGGCATCAAGGACACCGTTCTCTCTTGGTTCTCCTCCTATCTCTCTGACCGATCCTTCACTGTATGTTTTGCTGGTTCCTCCTCCTCTCACCTTCCCCTTACTGTTGGGGTTCCTCAAGGATCAGTCCTAGGCCCCCTCCTCTTCTCTTTGTATACTGCCCCTATTGGACAAACAATCAGTAGATTTGGGTTCCAGTACCATCTCTATGCTGATGACACCCAATTATACACTTCTTCTCCTGCTTTCACTCCGACCTTCTTAGAAAACACCAGTGATTGTCTTACCGCTGTCTCTAACATCATGTCCTCCCTCTATCTGAAACTGAACCTGTCAAAAACTGAACTCCTCATGTTCTCTCCCTCTACTAACCTACCTTTGCCTGACATTGCCATCTCCGTGTGCGGTTCCACCATTACTCCCAAGCAACATGCCCGCTGCCTTGGAGTCATCCTTGATTCCGAGCTTTCATTCACCCCCCACATCCGATCACTGGCTCGCTCTTCTTATCTGCATCTCAAAAACATTTCTAGAATTCGCCCTTTTCTTACTTTCGACTCTGCAAAAACTCTTACTGTTTCTCTTATTCATTCCCGTCTGGACTATTGTAACTCTCTACTAATCGGCCTCCCTCTTACCAAACTCTCCCCGCTCCAATCTGTCCTGAATGCTGCTGCCAGGATCATATTCCTCACCAACCGTTACACCGATGCCTCTACCTTGTGCCAGTCATTACACTGGCTACCCATCCACTCCAGAATCCAGTACAAAACTACTACCCTCATCCACAAAGCACTCCATGGCTCAGCACCACCCTACATCTCCTCTCTGGTCTCAGTCTACCACCCTACCCGTGCCCTCCGCTCCGCTAATGACCTCAGGTTAGCATCCTCAATAATCAGAACCTCCCATTCCCGTCTCCAAGACTTTACACGTGCTGCACCGATTCTTTGGAATGCACTACCTAAGTTAATACGATTAATCCCCAATCCCCATAGTTTTAAGCGTGCCCTAAAAACGCATTTGTTCAGACTGGCCTACCGCCTCAACGCATTAACCTAACTATCCCTGTGTGGCCTATTAAAAATAGAAAAAAAAACACATAATCAGGTTCCTTGCATCATGTTCTCATACACTTTATACAGATAATAGCCTCTGTGTCTGTACTGCTACATACTTAGGCTGTTAACTGGTTCATGCAGCATTACATGAACACCCGTGCCTTACACTATGGCTGGTCCCAATAACTAAAGCAATTGTTACCATCCACCTCTCGTGTCTCCCCTTTTCCTCATAGGTTGTAAGCTTGCGTGGTATCTATTTTGAACTGTGATTTCTGTTATGCTGTAATGTCTATTGTCTGTACAAGTCCCCTCTATAAGTTGTAAAGCGCTGCGGAATATGTTGGCGCTATATAAATAAAAATTATTATTATTATTATTATTATGTCCCACCCTGGGACAATGGTAAAAAGTAAAAAAAAAAAAATACAATGTATAAAAAATAAAATAAAAAAATCCCCAAATAAAGAAAAAAAAAACATTTCCCAGTAAATCCATTTATTTTTGTAAATTAAAAAAAAAAACAATAAAAGTACACATATTTGGTATCGCCACGTCCGTAACGACCCGCTCTATAAAACTATCCCACTAGATAACCCTTTCAGTGAACACCGCAAAAAAATAAAATAAAAAACAAGGCAAAAAACAACGCTTTATTATCATACAGGCGAACAAAAAGTGGAATAACACGCGATCAAAAAGACAGATATAAATAACCATGGTACCATTGAAAACATCATCTTGTCCCGCAAAAAAAAAGCTGCCACACAGCATCATCAACAGAAAAATAAAAAAGTTATAGCTCTCAGAATAAAGCGATGCAAAAACAATTATTTTTTTATATAAAATAGTTTTTATTGTGTAAAAGCGCCAAAACATAAAAAAATTACATAAATGAGGTATCGCTGTAATCGTACTGACCTGAAGAATAAAGCTGCTTTATCAATTTTACCACACGTGGAACGGTATAAACGCCCACCCTAAAAGAATTTCAGGAATTGCTAGTTTTTGTTCATTCCGCCTCCCAAAAATCGGAATAAAAAGCGATCAAAAAATGTCATGTGCCCAAAAATGGTACCAATAAAAACATCAACTCGTCCCGCAAAAAACAAGATCTCACATGACTCTGTGGGCCAAAATGTGGATAAATTATATCTCTCAAAATGTGGTGATGCAAAAACTATTTTTTGTAATAAAAAGCGTCTTTTAGTGTGTGATGGCTGCCAACCATAAAAATCCGCCAAAAAAAGCTATAAAAGTAAATCAAACCCCCCTTCATCACCCCCTTAGTTAGGGAAAAATAATAAAATTTTAAAAAATTTATGTATTTCCATTTTCCCATTAGGGTTAGGGTTAGGGCTAGGGTTAGGGCTAGAGTTAGGGCTAGGGTTAGGGTTGGGGTTAGGGCTAGGGTTAGGGCTGGGGTTAAGGTTGGGGTTAGGGATAGGGTTAGGCCTGGGGTTAGGGTTTCAGTTATAATTGGGGGTTTCCACTGTTTAGGCACATCAGGGGCTCTCCAAACGCGACATGGCGTCCGATCTCAATTCCAGCCAATTCTGCTTTGAAAAACTAAAACAGTGCTCCTTCCCTTCCAAATTCTCCTGTGCACCCAAACAGTGGTCCCCCCCCAACATATGGGGTATCAGCGTTCTCAGGACAAGTTGGACAACAACTTTTGGGGTCCAATTTGTCCTGTTTCCCTTGGGAAAATAAAAACGTGGGGGCTAAAATATCATTTTCGTGGAAAAAAATATATTTTTTATTTTCACGGCTCTGCGTTATAAACTGCAGTGAAACACTTGTTGGTTCAAAGTTCTCACAACACATCTAGATAAGTTCCTAGGGGGGTCTAGTTTCCAATATGGGGTCACTTTTGGGGGGTTTCTACTGTGTAGGTACATCAGGGGCTCTGCAAATGCAACATGACACCTGCAGACCAATCCATCTAAGTCTGCATTTCAAACGGCACTCCTTCCCTTCCGAGCTCTGCCGTGCGCCCAAACAGTGGTTCCTCCCCATATATGGGGTATCAGCGTACTCAGGACAAATTGGATAACAACTTTTGTGGTCCAATTTCTCCTGTTACCTTTGGGAAAATAAAAACGTGGGGGCTAAAATATACTTTTCGTGGAAAAATTTTTTTTTTATTTTCACAGCTCTGCGTTATAAACTGTAGTGAAACACTTGTTGGTTCAAAGTTCTCACAACACATCTAGATAAGGTCCTTGGGGGGTCTATTTTCCAATATGGGGTCACTTGTGGGAGGTTTCTACTGTTTAGGTACATCAGGGGCTCTGCAAATGCAACATGACACCTGCAGACCAATCCATCTAAGTCTGCATTTCAAAAGGCACTCCTTCCCTTCCGAGCTCTGCCGTGCACCCAAACAGTGGTTCCCCCCCATGTATGGGATATCAGCGTACTCAGGACAAATTGGACAATAACTTTTGTGGTCCAATTTCTCCTGTTACCCTTGGGAAAAAAAAAATTGCGGGCTAAAACATCATTTTGTGGAAAGAAAAAATTATTTTTTTAATTTTCACAGCGCTACATTCTAAACTTTAGTGAAACAATTGGGGGTTAAAAGTGCTCACCACACATCTAGATAAGTTCCTTAGGGGGTCTTCTTTCCAAAATGGGGTCCATTGTGGGGGGTTTCCACTGTTTAGGCATGTCAGGGGCTCTCCAAACGTGACGTGGGTTCCGATCTCAATTCCAGCCAATTTTGCATTGAAAAGTCAAACGGCGCTCCTTCCCTTCTGAGCTCTGCCATGTGCTCAAACAGTAGTTTATCCCCATATATGAAGTATCAACGTACTCAGAACAAATTGCACAACAACTTTTGGGGTCCAATTTATCCTGTTACCCTTGGGAAAATAAAAAAATTGGGGCAAAAAGATCATTTTTTGTGAAAATTAATATGAAATTTTTTTTATGGCTCTACATTATAAACTTCTGTGAAGCACTTGGAGGTTCAAAGTGCTCACCACACATCTAGATTAGTTCCTTAGAGGGTCTACTTTCCAAAATGGTGTCACTTGTGGGGGTTTCCACTGTTTAGGCACGTCAGGGGCTCTCCAATCGAGCCATGGGTTCCGATCTCAATTCCAGCAAATCTTGCATTGAAAAGTCAAATGGCGCTCCTTCCCGTCCGAGCTCTGCCATGTGCCCAATCAATGGTTTACCCCAACATGTGGGGTATCGGCGTACTCAGGACAAATTGTACAACGACTTTTGTTGTCCAATTTCTCCTGCTACCCTTGGTAAAATAAAACAAATTGGATCTGAAGTAAAAATTGTGTGAAAAAAAAGTTAAATGTTCAATTTTTTTTAAACATTCCAAAAATTCCTGTGAAGCACCTGAGGGGTTAATAAACTTTTTGAATGTGTTTTTGAGTACCTTGAGGGGTGCAGTTTTTAGAATGGTGTCACTTTTGGGCATTTTCTATCATATAGACCCCTCAAAGTCACTTCAAGTGTGAGGTGGTCCGTAAAAAAAATGGTTTTGCAAATTTTGTTGCAAAAATGAGAAATCGCTGGTCAACTTTTAACCCTTATAACTTCCTAACAAAAAAAAATTATGTTTCCAAAATTGTGCTGATGTAAAGCAGACATGTGGGAAATGTTGTTGATTAACTATATTATGTGATATAACTCTCTAATTTAAGGGTATAAAAACTAAAAGTTTGAAAATTGCTAAATTTTCATAATTTTCGACAAATTTTTGTTTTTTTCACAAATAAATGCAAGTCATATCGAAGAAGTTTTACAACTATCATGAAGTACAATATGTCACGAGAAAACAGTGTCAGAATCACCAGGATCCGTTGAAGCGTTTCAGAGTTATGACCTCATAAAGTGACAGTGGTCAGAATTGTAAAAATTGGCCCTGTCACTTAGGTGAAAACAGGCTTCGGGGTGAAGGGGTTAAAGAGGAACCGCCTTCAAGAAGAGAATATCTCCAATATGTGAAACAGGGCCTGATATTGGAAAAGGGGTTTTATAAGAAAAGAGGGAAAATAGAAACCTTTGATAAATTGTGGTCTTCGTTGCTTGCTATGGGATAGGATTGCTATAGAGGACGTGCGAGTCAAGGACTTGAATTGGTGAGAACACAATATGAGGCCTGCAGTCCTAAATGGGAAGATATTCATCCTATAGTTTTGATGGCCAAGCTATTAAAAGAGGTGGGCTGTCTTACTGGGTGGGGGCGGGATAAGTTGGGAATGGGGGGGTTGCTTTGGGGAAAAATGATGTATTGAAAATAAGAATCTAATATGTAAATTGCAATGTGATTCTTAATAAAAAAAATTTTGAGTTAAAAAAAAGACAAGCATATGCTTAGAAGTTTGCAGCACGGTGGCGCAGTGGTTAGCACAGCAGCCTTGCAGCGCTGGAGTCCTGGGTTCTAATCCCACTCAGGACAACATCTGCAAAGAGTTTGTATGTTCTCTCCGTGTTTGCGTGGGTTTCCTCCGGGTACTCTGGTTTCCTCCCACATTCAAAAGACATACTGATAGGGGATTTAGATTGTGAGCCCCATCAGGGACAGCGATGATAATGTGTGCAAAATTGTAAAGCGCTGCGGAATATGTTAGCGCTATATAAAAATAAAGATTATTATTATTATTTATTATAAGTTTGTGCTTGATTGACTGACTGACGGATTGATTGCTTTCAGCAAGAGAAAAAATTATGATTTTGTAGATATTATACCTTTTAGCAAAAGTAAAATTAGAGATGTAACAAAATAAGCTTTTGAGACTGCTTCGATCTCTTTATCAGGCATGGTATAACAAAACATCTGAAGAAACACATATACATGTGCACAATTAGCAGAGACATGACATAATAAATACTACTAAAATACTACTAATAGTAATAAAAACTAATTCTAGACGTTTTTTTCAGTACATCAAGCTGTGGGCTGTTGGGCACTACCAAAGGTATATGATTGTTTTCTTCTTTCTCTCAGTATTGAAGTAGTTGAAGTATCGTAATTGACTTCTGGGTGTCCTTGTGGTTCTAATGATCTGATCATCAATGGAGGTGGGGTGGTAGCATTAGTTTAAACAGTCTTTAATACACTATATACAGGACTAAATCTTTCACAAGGATTTACTGCAACATCTGAGGAATCCGGCTCAGAGACAGTGAGGACATCAGTCCATATACTCACCTAGCTCCCGCAATGTCTCCTCTGTCTTCTCCGCGCTGGCAGATTCTCCTGTGTGAGTGGTCACGTGGGACCACTCATTGCAGTCAGTGAATATTCTCTGACTGTAATGAGCGGTCCCATATGACCACTCACACAGGAGAAGCTGCCAGCGCGGAGAGGACAGAGGAGACATCGCGGGAGCTAGGTGAGTATTTCTTCGGCAAGGGGCCGAGCGGCGCACTGGGGGGGGGAGGCGGGGGGCACATGCAAACTTTATTTTTCTCTCCAACGAACGCTGGGGGAGAAGAGATGAATTCTGCCTTCAGCACCACATGCGGGGGGGACAGCGCTTAGTGTAGCGCTGTCTCTCCTGCGGGCGGTACATGCACACGGAGGAGAGTGCACACGGAGGAGAGTGCACACTGTTCTCCGTGTGCACTTGTGCAGGACGTATTGCAGTACATGCTGCGGGAGAAAAACGAACATGTCTCCGTGTTTTGCACACGGACACACGGTCCATGAAAACACAGAGACGTGCATGGACCCATTAATTTGAATGGGTCTACGGGTGTCAGTGTCTTCGGTATGTGAGAAAACTGTCACTACATGTACTGGAGACACTGACGTGTGAAAGAGGCCTAAAGCACAGTTGTCCTAACACTTTTGTTCACACAGTACAGTGTAGAATAGATAGATTTCATAATCCACCCAAACAAGCAGTTCACTGTTATTTTTGTAACCTTTACATTCAAGAGCATGTAGCTCCTATAGATAGAATAAATGTAATATTAAAATAAATGATGAAAAGCGGCAACAGCATCCAATATAGAAAAATGGAAATTCTTGTTTATTAGTACAGTAGAGAATATGTGGAGACAGCAACAAAAGTCTATTTTAAGTCAGACAGGTTGAAAAAAACCTATCTGTTGCTTTCACCTTGTATTCTGTGATGTGTTAATAAAGAAGAATTTCCATTTTTCTACTTTGGATGAAGTTGGTATTTTTCATCATTAATTTGACTTTGTGGAGGACTGGGGATCATCCTCTTTTTTGGTTTTCATGCATACGTTTTTCTCATAACTGTGAATCTATTTGCCTTTTCTTGTAAATAAAACATTCATTCTAAAAGAAAGTAAAATAGTAAAGACTAATAAATACTAATTTGTTTGCAACTAAAGGAATATTCTATTGGCTATAGATTTACGTGTATATTAAATGGAATCATGCATATCAACCTTAAACATAAAACCAACACATAAAACATCAATGCAAAGCAGTGAGAACATATAATCTTTTACATGCCGAGAAATTACATCTCTAAGGAGCCCAGAGTTCTTTCTACATTGCTTTGAATAAGACAGAGATTATTACTTTGCAGGTATAGTGAAAATGATAAAGAAAATGATCACATAAGATATGACAAGGGATTACTTAATAGAGGCATATAAAATATATTATTTCGATCCATACTAAGAGTATTTTTTGTTAACAGACAGAAAGTTAAATGTGTGAGAATAAGTACAAATAACATTCATTAATAGTTTGCATCAAATTATCTCAACCATGAGAAAAGTGTTTAATAAAAAGCAAAATAATCTCTAAAACTTTGGAGAAGGAAACCAAATTACCGTATATACTCGAGTATAAGCTGACCCCCCTAATTTTGCCACAAAAAACTGGGAAAACTTAAAGACTCGAGTATAAGCCTAGGGTGGGAAATGCAGCAGCTACCGGTAAATGTCAAAAGTAAAAATAGATACCAATAAAAGTAAAATTAATTGAGACATCAGTAAGTTAAGTGTTTTTGAATATCCATATTGAATCAGGAGCCCAATATAATGCTCCATAAAGCTTATGATGGCCCCATAATAGGCTCCATATTAAAATATGCCCCATATAATCCTGCATAAAGGTTAATAATGGCCCCATAAGATGCTCCATAGACACATTTGCCCCATAAAAAGCGGCACAAACGTTAATTATGGCCCCATAAGATGCTCCATAAAGATATTTGCCCCATATAGTGCTGCACAAACATTGATTATGGCCCCATAAGATGCTCCATACAGACACTTGCCCCATATAGTGCTGCAAAAATGTTATAGCCCCATAAGATGCTCCATAAAGATATTTGCACCATATAGTGCTGCACAAACGTTGATTATGGCCCCATAAGATGCTCCATACAGACACTTGCCCCATTTGCTGTAATAAAAAAAATCACATACTCACCTCTCCGTCGCTCAGGCCCTCAGCACTTTCAATATTCACCTGCTCCTCATTCCGGCGCCGCTCCATCTTCAGCGTCTTCTGCACTGACGTTCAGGCAGAGGGCGCACACTAACCACGTCACCGCGCCCTCGGACCTGAGCGTCACTGCAGAAGACACCAAAGACGGAGCGGCGCCTAAATGGGGAGCAGGTGAATATCGCACAGTGCTCCCCCTCCCCATTATACTCACCTGCTCCTGGCGCTGTGCAGTCCCTGGTTCCACAGCACAGCAGCTTCTTCCTGTACTGAGCAGTCACCGTTACCGCTCATTACAGTAATGAATATGTGGCTCCACCCCTATGGGAGGTGGAGCAGCATATTCATTACTGTAATGAGCGGTACCATGTGACCGCTCAGTACAGGAAGAAGCTGGGGCACCGGGGAGCCAGGGACCTGCAGGGACCGTGCCAGGAGCAGGTGAGTATAATTAGACAGCCCCTGCTCCACCTCCCCTGCCGCCCCCTGGGTATGACTCAAGTATAAGCCGAGAGGGGGACTTTCGGCCCAAAAAAATGAGCTGAAAATCTCGGCTTATACTCAAGTATATATGGTAATCATAACATTGATTTTTTCCTATTCTTAGACTGTTTACTTCTTCTATTGTGATTCTGTATGCTTCAAATTTATAATAATTATTATAGATTGATCTATTTCAGTTACATACACTTACTTATTACTAATATTTAATAAATCTTGATTAAGCTTAACTCTTCCCTTTATGATGAACCAACTTACTTACTGTTTTCTTATGCTTTACAGCCTCTAGAGAGGTGCATAGAGATAGAGGCATTGGACATCACTTAAAGTGAACCTGTCAGGTCCCCCATGCCCTAATATACTATCGTACATGTAGTAACATAACATTGTGCATCTTTTGGCAGTTGATTCCTTAATTCTGTACCTGTACTTGTTACTTAATAAATTATATAGCCATATTTTGACCAGCTTACATCACATCAGTAAAAAAAACTATCATATATTCTATATTATGTAATTGTGTTTTTTGAGATTCTCGTTAATTTGTTAATATTTTTTCCAAAACATTAAACTGTTTGGACATCACATAATATTAGGTTAATTGTGATCTTCAGTGAGTGAGTGCAAGAACAGATGTGTCATTCATCAAGCTATCAATTAACATTTGGAGACATTACCTATTAAAATATGATAATGTTCACATTAATCTTTGCATGTCTATTATACATACATGACTTCCAATATGCTTTACTGTGATGAAAGTACATGTCCACACACAAAAGAAAGCAGACAGATTTTAAGCCCTTAGTGTAAATGCCTGAAGGAACCTTAATTACTATTTTTTTCACTTTTTCTTCTGCTTTTCAGCAGACATATAACGTGGTTGTATTAGGCTTTGTTTTGTGAGGGACAAATTGTATTTTTAAGAGCTGTTTTGGGGCACATATAAAAAATTTTTTACTTTGTTTAGGGGTACATGTAAATTACTGTGTGATTTACATAATTATTTTTTGCTAGGTAAATAAGAAAAACAAATATTTTTTTGTTTAAATTCACAAGAAATAATTTGTTCATTGAATTTTCTGGGTATTTACTATTGTGTGGATAACTAATATGTGTATTTTTTGTTTTGTTATATGTACCATATGCAATAAAATATGTACAATATGAAAGAAATTAGTTTTTTTTTCAAATTCTTGCCGTGGGGACTCTTTTTATTACTTTTTCCAGACTTGTTTTACATTTACAGTACTGATAAAAAATTTAGACACACCTGTTCATGGAACAGCATAGAATGTTTTTTATATCCTCAGAAATTAGTGAGTCAGAGAATGGAACCAAAGGGGCAAGTGCAAACATACCCAATCTAAGGAAAAGAACATGGAGATTCAAGTATTGGACCCCATCCTACAAATGAGATCTCAAATGCAACAAGAGTAAGTTATGAGTAACCAAGATGGAGATACAGGTAATTTGAGGATTATCAATCTCTGGAATGATTGACTTACAGAAATAGAAGATAAATTGCTATCACAAGGCTTATCATTTCCCCCTATGAACAATTTAGATAAATTTACTCTTGTCAAGGATGTTTATTAGAGATCAGCGAGCACATAAATGCTTGGGTGCGCGCTGCTCGAACCGAGCAATTCCTAATAGACAAAAGAGAAGGGCAGCCGCTCAAGAACTTAATGCACACCACCCAATATGAATATCAAAAAGGAACAACTTTAATGATGGAACAAGATTAAAAACAATTAAAAAAGTAACAACACAACTCCCCCATCCGGCCCGTTCAGAAATAAAGTGCTGCATAAATAACATGAGAAAATACTAAAAGTATTCAATAGACAGATATGCCAACAGAACACACTGTAACAAACACACAGTATATAAATGCGAATGCTACCATCAGACCATGTGCAAAAAGAAAAAAAAGAGCATGAACCGCACATCCCAAAATCATACGTTGATCTAAAGCCGCTAGGCAAAAATTTAAATACTGAACATGAGGTTTTCAGTTTAACATTCTGATCAGACTGTATGAAGCCCACTGCCCCTTCACGGCAAACCTCGTAGTGGGTCCTAACGCCCTAACGGAGTGGAGCCGTGCGGCGACCACCGCCGCAGCGGCCATGCACCAGCAGGGCGGACGGCCTGTTGCCCCACAGCACCCATGCTGCGAGACTGAGTCCCCAAGACTCCAGACCGCGCCGCCCCACCAGCACAAAACCACAGCAACAATGGCCGCCACACAGCACCAGCACCAAAATGAAGGGAGCATTTAAACTCACCTTCCTCCAGCTCTTCAGTGAGAGCTAAAATGGGCTAGACCCCTTACTTTGCAGTCTCCTGCTAATTAAAATCACCTGAGCCAAATGGGAGGAGTGCTGGTCCAAAAAAAGAGACAAGTACATGCTATGTGCAAAAAGAAAAAAAAGAGCATGAACCGCACATCCCAACATCATACGTTGATCTAAAGCCGCTAGGCAAAAATGTAAATACTGAACATGAGGTTTTCAGTTTAACATTCTGATCAGACTGTATGAAGCCCACTGCCCCTTCACGGCAAACCTCGTAGTGGGTCCTAACGCCCTAACGGAGCGGAGCCGTGCGGCGACCACCGCCGCAGCGGCCATGCACCAGCAGGGCGGACGGCCTGTTGCCCCACAGCACCCATGCTGCGAGACTGAGTCCCCAAGACTCCAGACCGCGCCGCCCCACCAGCACAAAACCACAGCAACAATGGCCGCCACACAGCACCAGCACCAAAATGAAGGGAGCAGCTACCATCAGACCACTCAGGCCATGACAGTCTAATAGTTGCTGCCCATAAATAACAGAGCTATAGAATCCTGTGTGGATAAATAGCTATGAAAGAGATAGCTGGTTTCAACACAAGATAGTGCAATCTAAAATAAGCTACCCATAAAGGGAAGTAGTGAAACCAGGGAAACCTATACAGATAATTGGCTCAAGCACATAATGGTGCAATCTGAATAAAGTTAACCACGCAGGGAAGTAATAAAACAAAAGAAACCCTGCACGGGTAGGCAGTAGAGAGAAACACGTGTGTGCCGGGCAATCCAATAGTCACCTATAGTCAAGATGATAAAAGAGCAGCCAAATCAGGAACGGGACCGTCAGGCAGGAGGTCCCAACGCGTATCGCGGCTACAGGGGCCCTTTCGTCAGGGGAAGTACTCACCACTAAAGATAGCATCCTTAAGTACATACCGCAACGGCCGGTGATTGCTAGCAGGTGCGCATGGAGGGGACGGAAGCCGGAGGGCCGGAGAGCAGGAAATGAAGCAGCCGGAACGCCATGGTGCCACTCGCGCATGCGCAAATGAAATAATGTGCTGTGTGTGGGCAGACGTCTCTGCCCATACTGTTCTAATGCGCACGCGCCGGTAAATACACCAGCGGTCCACAAGGGAACCGGGGGGAGTACCACATGGGAATACATGGCACATTAAGATGCGGAGCTAACCGTAGCAATAAGGAGGAGTATACTACAAAACAATTTTGGTGACGGTAGACGGCTAGAAGATGCCAAGAAATATACACTCACCGGCCACTTTATTAGGTACACCTGTCCAACTTCTTGTTAACACTTAATTTCTAATCAGCCAATCACATGGCGGCAACTCAGTGCATTTAGGCATGTAGACATGGTCAAGACAATCTCCTGCAGTTCAAACCGAGCATTAGTATGGGGAAGAAAGGTGATTTGAGTGCCTTTGAACGTGGCATGGTTGTTGGTGCCAGAAGGGCTGGTCTGAGTATTTCAGAAACTGCTGATCTACTGGGATTTTCACGCACAACCATCTCTAGGGTTTACAGAGAATGGTCCGAAAAAGAAAAAAAATCCAGTGAGCGGCAGTTCTGTGGGCGGAAATGCCTTGTTGATGCCAGAGGTCAGAGGAGAATGGGCAGACTGGTTCGAGCTGATAGAAAGGCAAAAAAAACAGTGATTCAAATCGCCACCCGTTACAACCAAGGTAGGCCTAAGAGCATCTCTGAACGCACAGTGCGTCGAACTTTGAGACAGATGGGCTACAGCAGCAGAAGACCACACCGGGTACCACTCCTTTCAGCTAAGAACAGGAAACTGAAGCTACAATTTGTACAAGCTCATCGAAATTGGACAGTAGAAGATTGGAAAAACGTTGCTTGGTCTGATGAGTCTCGATTTCTGCTGCGACATTCGGATGGTAGGGTCAGAATTTGGCATAAACAACATGAAAGCATGGATCCATCCTGCCTTGTATGGAGCATCTTTGGGATGTGCAGCCGACAAATCTGCGGCAACTGTGTGATGCCATCATGTCAATATGGACCAAAATCTCTGAGGAATGCTTCCAGCACCTTGTTGAATCTATGCCACGAAGAATTGAGGCAGTTCTGAAGGCAAAAGGGGGTCCAACCCGTTACTAGCATGGTGTACCTAATGAAGTGGCCGGTGAGTGTATATATATATAAGCTGCAGTACATGTACACAGCAAAGGCACATATGGTACATAAGGCTCATTGGAAGAGCAGAAGAATGAGTGGACAAAACAAAAGACATATAAATGCAGATGCCAAACAACAGGCACAAATATACATTGACAAAAAAAACCATGTACAGATTATATAATGCCAAGTATAATGTCCAACCCATGTACAAATACTCAGATGTAATGGGCAATGCTCCCATGCAGAAGTCCAATAGCCAATGAGCGACCCAATCCCATAGAGTCCTGGATGTGAGAACCTCTCGTATCCATGACATAAGCCAGGTATATTTTCCAATTTCAGGGTTCAGTCCAACCGAGAGGAGGGAACCAGAACCGCAGATAGATGATCAGCCCAAGAAACCAGTAAAATGCAGGTCCTCATTAATTCCTTGTGGTGCTATGGAGTGAAGTAGGTAGATCCAACGAGATTCCACTTGTAGGAGTCTTTTATGTAGAGAGCCACCTCTACCTGAACTCATGACATGTTCCAAACCAATAATCCTTGTATTCGCACACTTGCCCCCATGATGAGATAAAAAATGTGAAGCCACCGTACTCAGTGTTTTGCCCTTCCGACTGTCCACAGCTGCCGTATTGATGGTAGATAGATGACTTTGTATTCTCCGTCGCAATTCTTGCGAGGTCTGGCCTACGTAAATAAGAGGACAAGGGCAGATCACGGCATAAACAACATGAGAGGTTTTGCAGTTGATGTAAGATTTAAGCTTGTACTGCATCTGGTCAATGGGATTGCAAAACACATCACGGACTGGACACATGTATGTACAAATACTACACGTGTTTCTCTCTACTGCCTACCCGTACAGGGTTTCTTTTGTTTTATTACTTCCCTGCGTGGTTAACTTTATTCAGATTGCACCATTATGTGCTTGAGCCAATTATCTGTATAGGGTTTCCCTGGTTTCACTACTTCCCTTTATGGGTAGCTTATTTTAGATTAAATACACAATCTCAGAAACCAATACCATAGTAGACTTTAGGACCACCCCTTACAGCTACTCAGAATATAAAGATGTGATGCTTCCAGATAACCAATCCAGACACAGCTTTGAAGCATATAACCACACAAGGTAATGATAGAAATTATATACCTTTATTAATATTCATTAAAAAGTACATAAAGAACAGTGCCAAGTCATTTCTTGACTGAACAATAATTTTCACAAAACCAGAGTACATAAAATGAGGAGAAATGGGTGCACCCACTAAAATGTGCTGCACCATGGAAGCAGCATGGGTCCTTGGATGGAGGGTATCAGAAGACTCATAATAAATCAGTAATATTCTAAAGTGCTTAGTGCATAAAGTGCCAAAAAGATTGAAGCTACCTCATTATAAGGTGAGCACATCAATACCCCATCAAGAAACAATGTTCCCATCAAAAGTCCTTACCCATGCTTGAGTCCACGTGCACGCACCCGCGCCCCAACGCGCGTTTCGCCCTCGGCTTCCTCGGGGGGCGACGTGATCTAACTGTCCCACTACCCGGTTTATATATCCTCCTAACCGCCATATAAAGTTTGCGGCACATGGGCACTCGTGGAGGGGACTATCTGCGCATTCTTACGCAAAAAGAGTGCAGATGGATAATTAATGTGGACACAATGTCTCCCCGAGGCCTTAACGAACAGTTGAGTTTCTCTTCTTTCCTTTAGACCTTCGTTGTCTCTGGACTAAGGATCATATTTTTAATCTGTGATTTTAACTGTCTTTGTCTTCTTTTGTCTTTTTCATTCAGTGCTAATATTTTCAAGTATTTATGGGTGATATTTCCATCCAGAAATTATACTGATGATACATCTAAAGACTCCATATAATGATATATATGCTACCATGGATACAACCCTGGAACATCATTTGGACCTCAATTATGTTGTCCGGTTTTTGTTTTGCACTTTGTGTTATGTGTTTTTATTATTTTTGTATTCAGATACCTTTTTAATACTATGTAGGTATGTGGGCATTAAATTTTATTTTTTGTGCAGTACATATCGGGAGGTGGCCCTCTCCAGAGCTCAGCATCCTTATCCACCCATCTTTCACACATAAGTTTTATTTGTGAGCTACAGTTGTGCTCAAAAGTTGAGATACCCCTGCAGAATTTTTGCTTTCTTGGCCTTTTTTTCAGAGAATATGAATGATAACACCAAAACTTTTTCTCCACTCATGGTTAGTGGTTGGATGAAGCCATTTATTGCCAAACTACTGTGTTTTCTCTTGATTGTTTCCTGATAACATGCACAGAAGTTGACACAAATGGGTTTGAATGGCTACTAATGGTAACATCCTCACCTGTGACCTGTTTTCTTGTAATTAGTGTGTGTGCATAAAAGCTGAGTGAGTTTCTGGGATCCAGACAGACTCTTGCAGCTTTCATCCAGCCACTGACGTTTCTGGATTGTGAGTCATGGGGAAGCAAAAGAATTGTCAACAGATCTATGGGAAAAGGTAGTTGAAGTGTATAAACCAGGAAAGGGATACAAAAAGATATCCAAGGAATTGATAATGCCAGTCAGCAGCATTCAAACTGTGATTAACAAATGGAAAATTAGGGGCTCTGTAAAAACAAAACCAACAAAAATTTCCTCCACAATTGCCGGGAAAATTGTTCCGGATGCAATGAAAAACCCATAAATAATATCAGTTGAAATACAGGACTCTCTGAAAACTAGCGCTGTGGCTGTTTGGAGATGCACAATAAGGAGGCACTTGAAGAAAATTGGCTACAGCAGAACAAAGTGAAGGCTCTGGAGTGGCCATCTTAGTCTCCTGACGTCAATATCATTGAGCCATTCTGGGGAGATCTCAAGAGCGCAGTTCATGCTAGACAGCCCAGGAAATTACAGGAACTGGAGGCTTTTTGCCAAGAAGAGTAGGCAGCTTTACCATCTGAGAAAATATAGAACCCCATCCACAACTACCACAAAAGACTTCAAGCTGTCATTTATGTTAGAGTGGGCAATACACGGTATTAAGAATTAGGGTATGTAAACTTTTGACCAGGGTCATTTGGATGTTTTGGGTTGTCATTATGATTTAAAAAAGAAAAAACACAGTAGTTTGACAATAAATGGCTTCACCCAACAACTAACTATGAGTGGAAAAAAGTTTTGGTGTTATCATTCATATTCTCTGAAAAAAGGCCAAGAAAGCAAAAATTCTACTGGGGTATGTAAACTTTTGATCACAACTGTATGTCTGGTTTTGTTTTCACTCACTATTCACATGAGGCTGTTTTAGCACATAGAGAGGTAAGACATTTAGTGGATAGAAACCATTCATATTAAAATTTCTCCTAGTTGGATGGCTTTTGTCCTCTTTGATCAAAAAACTGTAATGTAAAGTACAGTGCCTTGCGAAAGTATTTGGCTCCCTGGAACTTTTCAACCTTTTCCCACATATCATGCTTCAAACATAAAGATACCAAATGTAAATTTTGGGTGAAGAATCAACAAGTGGAACACAACTGTAAAGTTGAACGAAATTTATTGGTTATTTTAATTTTTTTAAAAAACTGAAAAGTGGAGCGTGCAAAATTATTCGGCCCCTTTAACTTAATACTTTGTTGCGCCGTCTTTTGCTGCGATTACAGATGCAAGTAGCTTCGGGTATGTCTCTATCAGTTTTGTACATTGAGAGACTGAAATTCTTGCCCATTCTTCCTTGGCAAACAGCTCGAGCTCAGTGAGGTTTGATGGAGATCGTTTGTGAACAGCAGTTTTCAGCTCCTTCCACAGATTCTCGATTGGATTGAGGTCTGGACTTTGGCTTGACCATTCTATCACCTGGATATGTTTATTTGTGAACCATTCCCTTGTAGATTTTACTTTATGTTTGGGATCATTGTCTTTTTGGAAGACAAATCTCTGTCCCAGTCTCAGGTCTTTTGCAGACTCCAACAGGTTTTCTTCAAGAATGGTCCTGTATTTGGCTCCATCCATCTTACCATCAATTTTAACCATCTTCCCTGTCCCTGCTGAAGAAAAGCAGGCCCAAACCATGATGCTGCCACCACCATGCTTGACAGTGGGGATGGTGTGTTCAGGGTGATGAGCTGTGTTGCCTTTACACCAACATATCATTTAGCATTGTTGCCAAAAAGTTTGATTTTGGTTTCATCTAATCAGAGCACCTTCACCACATGTTTGGTGTGTCTCCCAGGTGGCTTGTTGCAAACTTTAAATGACACTTTTTATGGATATCTTTGAGAAATGGCTTTCTTCTTGCCACACTTCCATAAAGGCCAGATTTGTGCAGTGTACGACTGATTGCTGTCCTATGGACAGACTGTCCCACCTCAGCTGTAGATCTCTGCAGTTCATCCAGAGTGATCATGGGCCTCTTGGCTGCATCTCTGATCACCAGTCTTCTCCTTGTTTGAGATGAAAGTTTAGAGAGACGGCCGGGTCTTGGTAGATTTGCAGTGGTATGATACTCCTTCCATTTCAATATGATCACTTGCACAGTGCTCCTTGGGATGTTTAGAGATTTGGAAATCAGTTTGTATCCAAATCTGGCTTTAAACTTCTCCATAACAGTATCACGGACCTGCCTGTTGTGTTCCTTGGTCTTCATGATGCTCTCTGTGCTTCAAACAGAACCCTGAGTCTATCACAGAGTAGGTGCATTTATATGGAGACTTGATTACACACAGGTGGATTAATTATATTTAACATCATTAGACATTTAGGACAACATTGGATCATTCAGAGATCCACAATGAACTTCTGCAGTGAGTTTGCTGCACTGAAAGTACTGGGGCGAATAATATTGCACACCCCACTTTTCAGTTTTTTAATTTCCTCAAAAATTTAAAATAACCAATAAATTTTGTTCAACTTCACAACTGTATTCCACTTGTTGTTGAATCTTCACCAAAAATTTACATTTGGTATCTTTATGTTTGAAGCATGATATGTGGGAAAAGTTTGAAAAGCTCAATACTTTCGCAAGGCACTGTAATTACATTTGTAATGTTTGCAGCAGTATTGGAGTTCATATATTCATTTTTTGGCAGTATGCTGGTGCATCGTGTATGTATAACTTTAGGTGGATGCATAGCTTATATCCCAATGTCAAGCAAATGTCTTCTGATAGTTTATGTAGACTCTGTTTGATGCCTTTAGCTTGATATGCTATTCACTTGCAGTACAGAATGGATCATTACAAGCATATCTTCAAATCGGCAAGACCACATGGGCAGTGCCATGAAGATGCTTTCAAGACAGAACAATGCACCAGTTGTTTTCCCGGGATTATGATGTGGGGTGGCATAATGTATGGTAGCCAGAACACTCTAGCCTTCATTCCAGATACACTAACAGCTGAATGTTACATTGATTTGTTGGTGGAATCAGTGATACAGTCATTTCTCCAAAGTATTCCAAAACTATTTTTAATTTTGATACAAGCAGGTACGGACTGGGGCTGAAATTTAGCCCTGGCATTTGAGATCACACAGGCCCATGCTGTCCCCGTCCCCAATAACTAGATGGGATATATTACTAATATTACCCTGGATGGAGGAAAGAAAGATTTACTACAAGACCTGTCATGGTTCCCAATGGCAAGGGAACGTAGGAAACATATAAATAACGAACGAGCTCTCGGGTGATGGAAACTCATTGGAACGTAGGAAACATATAAATAACGAACGAGCTCTCGGGTGATGGAAACTCGAGTTGACCGTGAGCTAAATCTACCACACAACTAACAGTAGCCAGGGAGCATACCTACGGCTTCCTAAATGCCACGCGCCAGCCGGAGGACTAACTACGCCTGGTAGAGGAAGAAACAGACCTGGCTTACCTCTAGGGAAATACCCCAAAAGATGATAGCAGCCCCCCACATGTAATAACGGTGAATTAAGAGGAAAAGACATACACAGTATGAAAGTAGATTTAGCAAAGAGAGGTCCACTTACTAGATAGCAGAAGGATACAAAAGAGGACTTCACGGTCAACTGAAAACCCTTTCAAAAAACCATCCTGAAATTACTTTAAGACTCCTGTGTCAACTCATGACACAGGACTGGCAATTTCAGCCCGCAAGAGCTTCCAGCTACAGAGAAATACAAAAACTGCAAACTGGACAAAAGGTACAAAACAAAAGGACAAAGTCCACTTAGCTGATCAGCAGACTAGTAGCAGGAACATGCAACTGAAGGCTCTGGTTACAATGATGACCGGCAAGGAAATGACTGGAGAGCAAGGCTAAATAGGAAACTCCCAAACACTGATGGAAGCAGGTGAACAGAAGCAGCAAAGTGCAAACAAGTCACCAGTACCACCAGCAACCACCAGGGGAGCCCAAAAAGCGGATACACAACAGTACCCTCCCCTTAAGGAGGGGGCACCGAACCCTCACAAGAACCGCCAGGGCGATCTGGATGAGCCCTATGAAAGGCACGAACCAAATCCGAGGCATGAACATCAGAGGCAGTTACCCAAGAATTATCTTCCTGACCATAGCCTTTCCATTTAACCAGATATTGAAGTCTCCGTCTGGAAATACGGGAGTCCAAGATCTTCTCTACGATGTACTCCAATTCACCCTCCACCAGCACAGGAGCAGGAGGTTCAGTAGAAGGAACCACCGGTACCTCATATCTCCGCAACAACGACCGATGGAACACATTATGGATAGCGAAAGATGCCGGGAGGTCCAAACGAAAGGAAACAGGGTTAAGAATCTCCAAAATCCTATAAGGACCGATGAACCGAGGCTTAAATTTGGGAGAAGAAACCCTCATAGGGACAAAACGGGAAGACAACCACACCAAGTCCCCAACACGAAGGTGGGGACCAACATGACGACGACGGTTAGCAAACTGCTGAGTCCTCTCCTGGGACAATTCCAAATTATCCACCACTTGTCCCCAAATCCGATGCAACCGATCCACCACCGCATCCACTCCAGGACAATCCGAAGATTCAACCTGACCAGATGAAAACGGCGGATGAAACCCTGAATTGCAAAAGAAAGGAGAAACCAAAGTGGCAGAACTAGCCCGATTATTAAGAGCAAACTCCGCCAACGGCAGAAAGGCAACCCAATCATCCTGATCCGCAGACACAAAACACCTCAAATAAGTCTCCAAAGTTTGATTAGTTCGCTCCGTCTGGCCATTGGTCTGAGGATGGAATGCAGACGAAAAGGACAAATCAATGCCCAACCTGGCACAGACTGCCCGCCAAAATCTAGACACGAACTGGGTACCCCTGTCAGAAATGATGTTCTCCGGAATACCATGCAAGCGAACCACATTTTGAAAAAACAGAGGGACCAACTCAGATGAGGAAGGCAACTTAGGCAATGGCACCAAATGAACCATTTTAGAAAAACGGTCACACACCACCCAGATGACAGACATCTTCTGAGAAACAGGGAGATCCGAGATAAAGTCCATAGAGATGTGCGTCCAAGGCCTCTTAGGAATAGGCAAGGGCAACAACAACCCACTAGCCCTAGAACAACAAGGCTTGGCCCGAGCACACACATCGCAAGACTGCACAAAAACGCGCACATCTCGAGACAGGGACGGCCACCAGAAGGATCTAGCCACCAAATCTCTGGTGCCAAAAATTCCCGGATGACCTGCCAGAGTAGAAGAATGAACTTCCGAGATGACTCTAGTGGTCCAATCGTCAGGAACAAACAGTCTACCAGACGGACAACGATCAGGTCTCTCCGCCTGAAATTCTTGCAAAGCACGTCGCAGATCTGGAGAGACAGCAGACAAAACCACCCCATCCTTAAGGACACCAGCAGGTTCAGAATTCCCAGGAGAGTCAGGCTCAAAACTCCTAGAAAGAGCATCTGCCTTCACATTCCTAGAACCCGGTAAGTACGAGACCACAAAATTAAACCGGGAAAAGAACAACGACCAACGTGCCTGTCTAGGATTCAGGCGCCTGGCAGACTCCAAATAAATTAAATTCTTGTGATCAGTCAAAACTACCACCTGATGTCTGGCACCCTCAAGCCAATGACGCCACTCCTCAAATGCCCACTTCATGGCCAAAAGCTCCCGATTACCAACATCATAGTTTCGCTCGGCGGCCGAAAATTTTCGCGAAAAGAACGCACAAGGTCTCATCACTGAGCAGTCGGAACTTCTCTGCGACAAAACCGCCCCCGCTCCGATCTCGGAAGCATCGACCTCAACCTGAAAGGGAAGAGAAACATCAGGCTGGCGCAACACAGGGGCAGACAAAAAGCGGCGCTTAAGCTCCCGAAAGGCCTCCACAGCAGCAGGGGACCAATTGGCAACATCAGCACCCTTTTTAGTCAAATCCGTCAGAGGTTTAGCAACGCCAGAAAAACCAGCTATAAATCGACGATAAAAATTAGCAAAGCCCAAGAATTTCTGAAGACTCTTCAGAGAAGTAGGCTGCGTCCAGTCGTAAATAGCCCGAACCTTGACAGGGTCCATCTCAATAGAAGAAGGGGAAAAAATGTACCCCAAAAAGGAAATTTTTTGAACCCCAAAAACACACTTTGAACCCTTTACACACAAAGAATTCTCCCGCAAAACCTGAAAAACCCTCCTGACCTGCTGAACATGAGACTCCCAGTCATCAGAAAAAATCAAAATATCATCCAAGTACACAATCATAAATTTATCCAAATATTCACGGAAAATATCATGCATTAAGGACTGAAAGACAGAAGGTGCATTAAAAAGGCCGAAAGGCATTACCAAATACTCAAAATGGCCCTCAGGCGTATTAAATGCGGTTTTCCACTCATCCCCCTGCTTAATTCGCACCAAATTATACGCCCCACGAAGATCAATCTTAGAGAACCACTTAGCCCCCCTTATGCGAGCAAACAAATCAGTCAGCAAAGGCAACGGATACTGATATTTGACTGTAATTTTATTCAGGAGTCGATAATCGATACAAGGCCTCAGAGAGCCATCCTTTTCAGAGACAAAGAAAAAACCGGCTCCTAAAGGTGATGAAGAAGGACGAATATGTCCCTTTTCCAGGGACTCCTTAATATACTCGCGCATAGCATCATGTTCAGGTACAGATAGGTTAAACAAACGACCCTTTGGAAATTTACTGCCAGGAATCAGATCTATGGCGCAATCACAATCCCTGTGAGGAGGGAGTGAACCAATTTTAGGCTCTTCAAAAATATCACGATAATAAGACAAAAATGCCGGAATCTCAGATGGAATAGATGACGAAATGGACACCAAAGGAGTGTCCCCATGAGCCCCCCGACATCCCCAGCTTACCACAGACATAGCTTTCCAGTCAAGGACTGGGTTATGAGACTGTAACCATGGTAATCCAAGCACCAAAACATCATGTAAATTGTACAACACAAGGAAGCGAATCACCTCCTGATGGTCTGGAGTCATACGCATAGTCACTTGCGTCCAGAACTGTGGTTTATTACAAGCCAAAGGTGTAGAATCAATACCCTTCAGAGGTATAGGGACTTCCAGAGGCTCTAAATCAAACCCACAGCGCCTGGCAAAGGACCAGTCCATAAGACTCAGAGCGGCGCCAGAGTCCACATAGGCATCCACGGTAATAACTGATAATGAACAAATCAAGGTTACAGACAAAATAAATTTGGACTGTAAAGTGCCAATTGAAATAGACTTGTCAACCTTCCTAGTACGTTTAGAGCATGCCGATATAACATGAGCAGAATCACCACAATAGAAGCATAACCCATTTTTACGCCTATAATTCTGCCGCTCGCTTCTGGACATAATTCTGTCACATTGCATTTTCTCTGGCGTCTCTTCAGAAGATACCGCCAAATGGTGCACGGGTTTGCACTCCCGCAAACGCCGATCAATCTGAATTGCCATTGTCATGGACTCATTCAGACCTGTAGGCGCAGGGAACCCGACCATAACATCTTTAACGGCATCAGAAAGGCCCTCTCTGAAATTTGCCGCTAAGGCGCACTCATTCCACTGAGTAAGCACAGACCATTTACGAAATTTTTGACAGTATATCTCAGCTTCATCTTGCCCTTGAGATTGGGCTATCAAAGCTTTTTCAGCCTGAATCTCCAAATTAGGTTCCTCATAAAGCAACCCTAAAGCCAGGAAAAACGCATCCACATTGAGCAACGCAGGATCCCCTGGTGCCAATGAAAATGCCCAATTTTGAGGGTCACCTCGCAGCAAAGAAATTACAATCTTAACCTGCTGGACAGGATCTCCTGAGGAGTGAGGTCTGAGAGAAAGGAATAATTTACAATTATATTTGAAATTCAGAAACCGAGATCTATCTCCGGAAAACACCTCTGGTGTAGGGATTTTAGGTTCAGAAATAGGAGTATGCATAACAAAATCTTGTAAATTTTGAACCTTCGTAGCAAGATTATTTAAACCTGCAGCCAAACTCTGAGGATCCATCTTTAAACAGGTGAGCTCAGAGCCATTCAAGGATTATAAGGAGAGAAAGGCAAAGGCAGTAATTAGAGCTGAAATACAACTGATCCAACTATGGAGCAAGCATAGGGGAAACGAAAAAAAAAAATAATTTACAGACTTCTTTTTTCTCTCCTTTCTTCTGCCAATAAGTTTAACACTGGCCGGTCATACTGTCATGGTTCCCAATGGCAAGGGAACGTAGGAAACATATAAATAACGAACGAGCTCTCGGGTGATGGAAACTCGAGTTGACCGTGAGCTAAATCTACCACACAACTAACAGTAGCCAGGGAGCATACCTACGGCTTCCTAAATGCCACGCGCCAGCCGGAGGACTAACTACGCCTGGTAGAGGAAGAAACAGACCTGGCTTACCTCTAGGGAAATACCCCAAAAGATGATAGCAGCCCCCCACATGTAATAACGGTGAATTAAGAGGAAAAGACATACACAGTATGAAAGTAGATTTAGCAAAGAGAGGTCCACTTACTAGATAGCAGAAGGATACAAAAGAGGACTTCACGGTCAACTGAAAACCCTTTCAAAAAACCATCCTGAAATTACTTTAAGACTCCTGTGTCAACTCATGACACAGGAGTGGCAATTTCAGCCCGCAAGAGCTTCCAGCTACAGAGAAATACAAAAACTGCAAACTGGACAAAAGGTACAAAACAAAAGGACAAAGTCCACTTAGCTGATCAGCAGACTAGTAGCAGGAACATGCAACCGAAGGCTCTGGTTACAATGATGACCGGCAAGGAAATGACTGGAGAGCAAGGCTAAATAGGAAACTCCCAAACACTGATGGAAGCAGGTGAACAGAAGCAGCAAAGTGCAAACAAGTCACCAGTACCACCAGCAACCACCAGGGGAGCCCAAAAAGCGGATACACAACAAAGACCAATATTTCTAATTATACCCACAGCATGCTGAGGTAGGTGACGGAGTGACTGGCTTTTGGCTCCATCACAACTGTTAACAGTATGGGTGACTTGAGAACATTGATTCTGTTAACAACGTAGCACACAAGGCAGCCCACATCCAGACAGGCCCTTCTGGCATTTGCCAGAATTGCCAAATGGCCAGTCCGGCCCTGGATACAAGGTCACATGATTCTTTTGTTACGGTGAGCACCTTGTATGAACTGCAGCATCGACAAATTTGTCACCCATCAAGCACATTTAGAACATTATGTGATGGCAAATGCAAAAGGGGCTGCCAGCAGCGGATCTTGATGATTTGTGCACCCAAGTAAATTCAGCATGGAAGAACATTTCTCAGACATCCATTAATAACCTCATTGATAGTGTGTAAAAGTACGTGCATTTCTGGGCATAGCGCTCATACTTGATACTGAATAAATTGTAATGTATCGAAAAATTTGTTTCCATTTTAAATCATTTGCATATTAATTACATATCTATCAATCCTGTAATTTTCACACTTCCACATCTCTGCCTTTTTGTGTTGCAATTTCAATGTTGAGAAGGCTGTATATCTACAGGTAAATGTTCGTTCAATGTTTTACCTCATAGACACAATTGAGTAGGTCTAATTAGAATTCTGACATGTTCACATTTACTGAATGTCAAGAGACCATGACTCTTAATAACTTAGTGTCTAAAGTAATTTCATTTATTTTGATTTACCAGTTTGGATTAGTAAACATCAAAATAGATCAAGCTCCATTCCTGACTAGTTTCTTACAGTATGAAAGATATAAATACAGGTATATGTGCATAGTCACATAATGACTTCCTAATTAAAAGTTTTAAAATGCCTGTCTTGAGAATAAACAAAAACATAGGATATATGCTAAATAATCGACATAGGGGTGGCATGAGAGGTAGGAACGTGCCAAAATTTCTTTGTTCATAGAATGGTAAAAGTGGAACAGTCTTTTAAAATGTTTGTACTTTCTGGCCTTAAATTTTTATTCTCCTGAGAATTTTTTTTTACATTTTTGTTTAGGAGAAGTAAGGGTTAGCATTTACACATAGGGCCTTTGGGGTCAGGATCTCTAGTCTGTACAGGAACTAGCAGAGACAGCAGAAGTTTTTTAGTTTGTTACCTTTTTTCCTAAGTGAGTTGCTACATTATCATAAAAACAGCCTTTTTCTGGCACATACGTAATAAAAAAAAAATCAGAATGCTTTTTCAATAACATGGTCCCACCAAGATGGCAACTCAGGTCCTGCTTCAGGCTCAGTGAGATCACAGTCACTAGTGACTCAGACACGGCTAAGCTAGTCCCAGTTTTGTCACACAAAACTGCTATTGTCTCCTCTTAGAGATTCTGGTTTTTCTCTCTCCTGCTCTAACAGTACCCACATTGCTCAGCTTCCCTAGCTGACTCACTAAAGTGAACTCATGGCCTCATGTTAGTCATTGCTAGTCAGGTGCACATAATTAGGACCTCTAGAGCTAGGTTTAACCCTGTCCTACTTTGTTTTCTGACAGTGTGTATAACTTATATACATATGAATTTAAATGAACATAAGCATAGATCATGAATAGCTATTTTAAATATATACTGTATATATATATATATATATATATATATATATATATATATATATATATATATATCAATAAACTGTATGTGCAAATCTCCAATATAGAAATACAATAGTAACTAAAGAGTTAAGAATACAGGCCTTTTGTAGTAATGTGATATTCCTATTGCACATGTATGCACTCAAATATGCATGTATCCTTCAGGGTGGACGTGGAGGGGAAAAGCTAGGCAAATTAATCCTTTAGCATAATATCACATACATGATTGTGAAGGATATCACATGTGGAGAGGACTCAGGAGTGAGCTCTCACCACAATTGGCAGATACCAGCTATATTAACCCCTTCACAACCTATGATGAATAGGTAAGTCATAAGTTGTGTCCCTCCCTTTGATGCATGCTCACGTTCAACCCACTTCTGTTAAAGGGAACCTGTCACCCCCAAAATTGAAGGTGATCTAAGCCCACCGGCATAAGGGCTTAACCACAGCATTCTGTAATGCTGTAGATAAGCCCCCGATGTATCCTGAAAGATGAGAAAAAGAGGTTGATGCCAGTGGGCTTAGCTCACCTTCAATTTTGGGGGTGACAGGTTCTCTTTAACATGTTAAATGCTGCTGTCACATGATAGCAGGGTGCTGATGAGTTGGTATGATTGCCAGGGGTCTGCTGAAGACCCCCGTGCTTGTCATTGCAGATCTCTTATATAGGAGATGATGATTTCTGCTACAGATAGCAGAACTGGAGCAGATTTAAGTCTCCTAAGCTGACTATTGAAACAAATAAAAAGTAGAAAAAAGTTTTAAAAATATGATATAAAAATAAAAAAATATTACATTTCAAAACACACCCCTTTTGCCCCTTTCTAAATAAAACAATACAAACAAAAATATTTGGTATCACTAAGTTCAGTAATGTCCAATCTATCAAAACATGAAAACAATTATCGTATATACTCGAATATAAGCCGGCGTGGAGAGCAGTGAGTATTCCAGCAGCTGTCCTCTGCTTGTGAGCAGCATATGACGTCCCTACTAGGGTTGAGCGAAACGGGTCGGCCATTTTCAGAAGTCGCCGACTTTTGGCAAAGTCGGGTTTCATGAAACCCGACCCGACCCCTGTGTGGGGTCGGCCATGAGGTCGGCGATCTTCTGAATCTGGTATCGGAATTCCGATACCGAGTTCCGATATGTTTGCAATATCGGAAATCGGTATCGGAATCCATATTCAAGTGTAAAATATAGAATCAAAATAAAAAATATTGATATACTCCCCCTCGGACGCGCCCTGGTACTAACTGGCAGCCTTCCTTCCTAAGAATGAGCGCGTGAATGACCTGCGGTGACGTCGCGGCTTGTGATTGGTCGCCTGAGTGGTCACATGGGCGGCCGCGACCAATCACAAGCCGTGACATCATCTAAGGCCCTTCACGCGCTCATTCTTAGGAAGGAAGGCTGCCGGAAAGAAGCCGAGGGTGAGTATATTCCTATTAGGTATATACTCACCCTCGGATGCGCCCTGCTTCTTTCCGGCAGCCTTCCTTCTTAAGAATGAGCGCATGAAGGGCCTTAGATGACCATACAAAATAGCCGTGTGCACTACTGGAAGGGGTGGTGCTAAGGTTAGGTTCCCACACCTTTTTAAGCCATAACAAAGAAGAACCTAGCACTCAACTTGATGCCTTTGAAGTGAGATTTATTGTAGTGGTACACAGTAAACGTTTCGGTCCTACACCTGGACCTTCGTCAGTAACTACATGTGGAACATAACAAAAAGTGAAAAATATAACAAAAATCATAAGAAATAAAAAAACTTTTTACACAACATAGGTATATACATAAATGCTGAGGAGAACATTCTGGCATCCATATCACAGAATAGTCAAATGTATCATAGAAGTATATGCTGAAGTGAGATCCTAAGTATCCAGGCTACAGAGTTCCACTTATTTAAAGAGGTGAGTGTCACCCCCATGTGTTAGAACAGTGAGGAGAGGTACATACCGTACTACAATGTAGAAGAGGGCAAAAAAAGTCAGACGACTCACAGAAACGGCGTCTGCAGAAGTGTAAAAACAGTCCGAGGGGGAGTGGTGAGAAATGCAAAACGGACAGAAGGTATGTGATAAGAGAGGCATGTAAATGAACCATACCTTGTAGCTTATAGCTGAACCATACAGGAGCTGAGCTATGGGTGAGAAATAGAGCGACAGAGGCTGGGTAAGATTACCTCCTCTTAAGTGTGCAGGAAAGGGTGGGCTGTGCGCTATGGAGGACATTACCTGTAAAGACTGTGGCTGGTTGTGGCAGGAGCTGACGCGGAATCCACCGCTGGTCTGCCCATATGGAGTGAGACCGCCGTTACATGGGGAGAGGGCGGGACTAAAGGTGCCTGTGAGCCAATCAGCGGCTAACCTAAGACCGGAAGTGACATCGCTCAGTGTAAGCTGCATAGTGCGGCCGCATGTGGAGCTGTCACTAATGTAAGGCGGAAGTGACGTCCCGTTGTCAGGGAAACTAGGCAAAACACAGTCTCAGGTAGCTGGTGATGGCGGTGCAGCCGCGCTATGGTAAAGGTAGTGAAGTCCTGCAGTAAAAACGCTATGATGAAACATGGAGGAGCAAACTCGTGCACAGTGTATTTGCAAATCACTGGATTTATGAATATAGAACCAAAGTGCCCAAAATAGAATGTTGCAGTAGTAGGTGAACAGAATCCTTAGTGGTGGTGGTCCTGTGTTCTATCCTTGTGCCATTAAACGCAGTAGACAGTTGTGAGCAGTGGAATGGTCCGATGTGACAGGCAGAAATGAGATACATGTCAATACAGGCGATTCTAATGGCAAAAAGGAAAACAGAATTAGTAAACAGTAACCACATATTGCAATGGTATATAAATAACACAATGGCTGGAGTCCATGTTAATCTTGTAGGTAGAACCGTATTATGAAACAATCGGCAGGCAGCCTACTACAAAAAGGAGGCTAAATCGTAGTCTCTATTGAGTCCCATCGGGTGAAGAGTCTCTAGAGTATGAATCCAAAATGCCTCCCGTCTTTTCAGACGGGCAACGCGGTCCCCACCCCTCCTGAACGGGGGAACATGCTCTATGACCTGAAACCGTAGCTGGGAGACGGTGTGGCCCTGGTTGTGGAAATGGAAGGGAATGGGTAACAATAGATTCTCACGGCGGATCGTCGATTTGTGTTTAGAGACGCGGTCTCTAATTGATTGTGTAGTCTCTCCTACGTATAGGAGTCCACAGGGACACTTAATTAGGTATACCACCCATGATGAGGCACACGTAAAGAAATCTGGGATGCGGTAAGATTTACCGGACCGAGGGTGGTGGAAAGAGGCTCCCTTAAGTACATTGTGACATTGGGCACAGCTCAGACATGGGAAGGTCCCCATACGTGGGGTCTGCAAAAACCGTTGGCGAGGGGTGGACGTGTCTGATCCCAGGTCTGCCCTGACTAAGGAGTCCCGGAGATTCGGTGGACGTTTAAAACAGGGAAGGAAGGGGTTCTGGAACTCGGGTACTTTCGGGTAACCCTTTGATAGTAAGTGCCAATGTTGGCGTATTGACCTGTGGAGAATATATGAATACGGATGATACGTATGGACAAACGGAATTCGGTTAGACGATCTATTTTGTCGTGAGGTAGGAGGGGCTGTGGCCCTTTCCAGTACTGAGGGTGGGTAACCCCGTTGTGAAAATTTGGTGGCCATTTCTTGGAGGCGAATTGGTTTAAGTTCCGTGTCAGACACAATCCTGGAGACTCTTTGGAATTGTGACTTGGGGACTGAATTCTTAGTAGCCGGAGGATGAAAGCTTGTAAAGTGCAACAAGCTGTTGCGGTCAGTACTCTTTGTATAGAGGTCAGTGGATATCGAGCCATCTGGTTGCACGATAACCAGGGTGTCCAGGAAATTAACCTGTGTATTATTATGGGACATCGTGAAGGAGATACCTGGCCAGGCCGTGTTGAGCCACTCGAAGAACACCGTGAGGGCTTCCAACGAGCCCCCCCATATGCAGAACACGTCATCGATGTATCGTTTCCACATGATGACGTTGTCGCGGAAAAGCGGATGAGGGTAAATCCGACTCTCCTCAAAGTCCGCCATGTAGCAGTTTGCATAGGGGGGCGCTACGTTAGAGCCCATCGCGGTGCCACGGATCTGTAAATAAAAGTCGTCCTGAAACAGAAAATAGTTCCGGGTGAGTATAATGGTGAGTAATTCAGTACAGAACTGTATTCGGTCTGGTGAGAGACCAGATTGGGTCAGGAGTTTTTGAACCGAGTTGATACCCTCTGTGTGAGGGATGGATGTATAAAGATCTTTTACATCCATGGTTACCAATGTGGAATGTTTGGGAATGGGACCTATATCTTTCAGGGTACCGAGGAAGGAACCTGTATCCAAAATGAAAGATCTAGAAGACCTAATCATTGGGGTAAGGATCTTTTCCAAGTAGATGGCCAGTGGGGAAAGAATAGAGTCGGTGGATGCGACTATAGGTCTCCCCGGGGGTTTCTCTAGATTTTTATGAATTTTTGGAATGGTGTAAAACACTGGAGTAATAGGGTGTTGTTTCGTGAGGAAATCCCGTGTTTTAGGGTCCAAGACGCCTAGTTCGATATATTTAGCCAGTGTGTCCGAAATGATTTGCCGGGTAGCAGATTGAGGGTCATGTTGTAACTTAGTATAAACTGTAAGGTTGTTAAGTTGTTGTCTTATTTCAAGAAGATAGTCAGCTCTATTCATTATTACTAGGGCACCCCCTTTGTCTGCGGGCTTAAATACAAGATTACTGTCGTTTTGCAAGCTCCTTAGAGCTTGTCGTTCAATCGGGGAAAGGTTGGAGGGAAAGAAAAGTTTCCCCTTTCTGATGTCCTCACACAGTGTCTTGAATGACTCTTTAACGAAGCCTATAAAAGACTCCATGGCATGTGAGCCCTGTGGTGGTCTAAAATGGCTCTTAGTATAGAGGCCTAGGTTGCGAGATGACAGAGGGTTGTCAGATGGGGCTGTGGGAGGCTGGATAGATGGTAGTTCAGGGGGGTTAGTGGAGAAGAACGCCTTAAGTCTCAGGGACCTAAAGAACTTTTGAAGGTCCATCTCAAGGTCAAAAGTATGGCATTGATAGGAGGGACAAAAGGACAAACCCTTCTGTAAGATGTTATATTCAGCAACCCCCAATAGTCTGTCTGAGATGTTGATCACCAATGGGGTGGTCGTACCTGTGACCTCGTGATTCTCCCCTGAGGTGCGTCTCCTCCTGTGTCCGTGGCCGCGCCTCGTGGCCTTCTTCTCGGGAAGCGGTGTCGTTGGCCTAAAAAACGCGGTGGGAGAGTAGCAGAAGCCCCCGACTCCTGTTCTGAGCCAGATGTTGAAAGATCGAAGGAGGTGCGTGGACCTTGTCGTGATGTATTTCGTCGCCCAGAGAAGGATTCCTGCCATCTATACACCTGTTGGCGCTCGTAGTCCTCTGTGTCCCTATTAAACTTACTGCGTTTCCTGTCCTGTGTTTCCCGTCGATGTTTGTCGATATTCTTTGTTATTTGGTCCTTCAGGGTGGAGAGTTCCTCGGGGGTTCCAGATGCGGATAGTTGAGCCTCGATGGTTTTTATGGTCTCGGAGCTGGCAGAGATCGCCTTCTGTAAATGCTCGATCGTGAGAGTGATGATATCAAAGGAACATTTATTTAAAATTTGTTCATATTTAATGCAATACTCAGAAGAGTCCCGAAACAGTGTGGGACGTAGCGAGACCCTTAGCCCCCTAGGGATGCGTTGTGCTCGGAGATATTCAGAAAGTGTGGCACAGTGAAGTTCAATGTTGGTAAAGTGACGAAGCTCCCGTTCAAGGTCTCGGCCTCTCGCCTCTCTAGGGGGGATTTTCAGAAAATCGCTATTGAAAGTGGAGCGTGCCAGGATACTGGAGGTCTCCTCAGCATTATAGGAGAATGTGGACATGACCCGTCAGTGTGCACAACGTAAGGGAATATAATCATACAAAATAGCCGTGTGCACTACTGGAAGGGGTGGTGCTAAGGTTAGGTTCCCACACCTTTTTAAGCCATAACAAAGAAGAACCTAGCACTCAACTTGATGCCTTTGAAGTGAGATTTATTGTAGTGGTACACAGTAAACGTTTCGGTCCTACACCTGGACCTTCGTCAGTAACTACATGTGGAACATAACAAAAAGTGAAAAATATAACAAAAATCATAAGAAATAAAAAAACTTTTTACACAACATAGGTATATACATAAATGCTGAGGAGAACATTCTGGCATCCATATCACAGAATAGTCAAATGTATCATAGAAGTATATGCTGAAGTGAGATCCTAAGTATCCAGGCTACAGAGTTCCACTTATTTAAAGAGGTGAGTGTCACCCCCATGTGTTAGAACAGTGAGGAGAGGTACATACCGTACTACAATGTAGAAGAGGGCAAAAAAAGTCAGACGACTCACAGAAACGGCGTCTGCAGAAGTGTAAAAACAGTCCGAGGGGGAGTGGTGAGAAATGCAAAACGGACAGAAGGTATGTGATAAGAGAGGCATGTAAATGAACCATACCTTGTAGCTTATAGCTGAACCATACAGGAGCTGAGCTATGGGTGAGAAATAGAGCGACAGAGGCTGGGTAAGATTACCTCCTCTTAAGTGTGCAGGAAAGGGTGGGCTGTGCGCTATGGAGGACATTACCTGTAAAGACTGTGGCTGGTTGTGGCAGGAGCTGACGCGGAATCCACCGCTGGTCTGCCCATATGGAGTGAGACCGCCGTTACATGGGGAGAGGGCGGGACTAAAGGTGCCTGTGAGCCAATCAGCGGCTAACCTAAGACCGGAAGTGACATCGCTCAGTGTAAGCTGCATAGTGCGGCCGCATGTGGAGCTGTCACTAATGTAAGGCGGAAGTGACGTCCCGTTGTCAGGGAAACTAGGCAAAACACAGTCTCAGGTAGCTGGTGATGGCGGTGCAGCCGCGCTATGGTAAAGGTAGTGAAGTCCTGCAGTAAAAACGCTATGATGAAACATGGAGGAGCAAACTCGTGCACAGTGTATTTGCAAATCACTGGATTTATGAATATAGAACCAAAGTGCCCAAAATAGAATGTTGCAGTAGTAGGTGAACAGAATCCTTAGTGGTGGTGGTCCTGTGTTCTATCCTTGTGCCATTAAACGCAGTAGACAGTTGTGAGCAGTGGAATGGTCCGATGTGACAGGCAGAAATGAGATACATGTCAATACAGGCGATTCTAATGGCAAAAAGGAAAACAGAATTAGTAAACAGTAACCACATATTGCAATGGTATATAAATAACACAATGGCTGGAGTCCATGTTAATCTTGTAGGTAGAACCGTATTATGAAACAATCGGCAGGCAGCCTACTACAAAAAGGAGGCTAAATCGTAGTCTCTATTGAGTCCCATCGGGTGAAGAGTCTCTAGAGTATGAATCCAAAATGCCTCCCGTCTTTTCAGACGGGCAACGCGGTCCCCACCCCTCCTGAACGGGGGAACATGCTCTATGACCTGAAACCGTAGCTGGGAGACGGTGTGGCCCTGGTTGTGGAAATGGAAGGGAATGGGTAACAATAGATTCTCACGGCGGATCGTCGATTTGTGTTTAGAGACGCGGTCTCTAATTGATTGTGTAGTCTCTCCTACGTATAGGAGTCCACAGGGACACTTAATTAGGTATACCACCCATGATGAGGCACACGTAAAGAAATCTGGGATGCGGTAAGATTTACCGGACCGAGGGTGGTGGAAAGAGGCTCCCTTAAGTACATTGTGACATTGGGCACAGCTCAGACATGGGAAGGTCCCCATACGTGGGGTCTGCAAAAACCGTTGGCGAGGGGTGGACGTGTCTGATCCCAGGTCTGCCCTGACTAAGGAGTCCCGGAGATTCGGTGGACGTTTAAAACAGGGAAGGAAGGGGTTCTGGAACTCGGGTACTTTCGGGTAACCCTTTGATAGTAAGTGCCAATGTTGGCGTATTGACCTGTGGAGAATATATGAATACGGATGATACGTATGGACAAACGGAATTCGGTTAGACGATCTATTTTGTCGTGAGGTAGGAGGGGCTGTGGCCCTTTCCAGTACTGAGGGTGGGTAACCCCGTTGTGAAAATTTGGTGGCCATTTCTTGGAGGCGAATTGGTTTAAGTTCCGTGTCAGACACAATCCTGGAGACTCTTTGGAATTGTGACTTGGGGACTGAATTCTTAGTAGCCGGAGGATGAAAGCTTGTAAAGTGCAACAAGCTGTTGCGGTCAGTACTCTTTGTATAGAGGTCAGTGGATATCGAGCCATCTGGTTGCACGATGACCAGGTAACGATACATCGATGACGTGTTCTGCATATGGGGGGGCTCGTTGGAAGCCCTCACGGTGTTCTTCGAGTGGCTCAACACGGCCTGGCCAGGTATCTCCTTCACGATGTCCCATAATAATACACAGGTTAATTTCCTGGACACCCTGGTCATCGTGCAACCAGATGGCTCGATATCCACTGACCTCTATACAAAGAGTACTGACCGCAACAGCTTGTTGCACTTTACAAGCTTTCATCCTCCGGCTACTAAGAATTCAGTCCCCAAGTCACAATTCCAAAGAGTCTCCAGGATTGTGTCTGACACGGAACTTAAACCAATTCGCCTCCAAGAAATGGCCACCAAATTTTCACAACGGGGTTACCCACCCTCAGTACTGGAAAGGGCCACAGCCCCTCCTACCTCACGACAAAATAGATCGTCTAACCGAATTCCGTTTGTCCATACGTATCATCCGTATTCATATATTCTCCACAGGTCAATACGCCAACATTGGCACTTACTATCAAAGGGTTACCCGAAAGTACCCGAGTTCCAGAACCCCTTCCTTCCCTGTTTTAAACGTCCACCGAATCTCCGGGACTCCTTAGTCAGGGCAGACCTGGGATCAGACACGTCCACCCCTCGCCAACGGTTTTTGCAGACCCCACGTATGGGGACCTTCCCATGTCTGAGCTGTGCCCAATGTCACAATGTACTTAAGGGAGCCTCTTTCCACCACCCTCGGTCCGGTAAATCTTACCGCATCCCAGATTTCTTTACGTGTGCCTCATCATGGGTGGTATACCTAATTAAGTGTCCCTGTGGACTCCTATACGTAGGAGAGACTACACAATCAATTAGAGACCGCGTCTCTAAACACAAATCGACGATCCGCCGTGAGAATCTATTGTTACCCATTCCCTTCCATTTCCACAACCAGGGCCACACCGTCTCCCAGCTACGGTTTCAGGTCATAGAGCATGTTCCCCCGTTCAGGAGGGGTGGGGACCGCGTTGCCCGTCTGAAAAGACGGGAGGCATTTTGGATTCATACTCTAGAGACTCTTCACCCGATGGGACTCAATAGAGACTACGATTTAGCCTCCTTTTTGTAGTAGGCTGCCTGCCGATTGTTTCATAATACGGTTCTACCTACAAGATTAACATGGACTCCAGCCATTGTGTTATTTATATACCATTGCAATATGTGGTTACTGTTTACTAATTCTGTTTTCCTTTTTGCCATTAGAATCGCCTGTATTGACATGTATCTCATTTCTGCCTGTCACATCGGACCATTCCACTGCTCACAACTGTCTACTGCGTTTAATGGCACAAGGATAGAACACAGGACCACCACCACTAAGGATTCTGTTCACCTACTACTGCAACATTCTATTTTGGGCACTTTGGTTCTATATTCATAAATCCAGTGATTTGCAAATACACTGTGCACGAGTTTGCTCCTCCATGTTTCATCATAGCGTTTTTACTGCAGGACTTCACTACCTTTACCATAGCGCGGCTGCACCGCCATCACCAGCTACCTGAGACTGTGTTTTGCCTAGTTTCCCTGACAACGGGACGTCACTTCCGCCTTACATTAGTGACAGCTCCACATGCGGCCGCACTATGCAGCTTACACTGAGCGATGTCACTTCCGGTCTTAGGTTAGCCGCTGATTGGCTCACAGGCACCTTTAGTCCCGCCCTCTCCCCATGTAACGGCGGTCTCACTCCATATGGGCAGACCAGCGGTGGATTCCGCGTCAGCTCCTGCCACAACCAGCCACAGTCTTTACAGGTAATGTCCTCCATAGCGCACAGCCCACCCTTTCCTGCACACTTAAGAGGAGGTAATCTTACCCAGCCTCTGTCGCTCTATTTCTCACCCATAGCTCAGCTCCTGTATGGTTCAGCTATAAGCTACAAGGTATGGTTCATTTACATGCCTCTCTTATCACATACCTTCTGTCCGTTTTGCATTTCTCACCACTCCCCCTCGGACTGTTTTTACACTTCTGCAGACGCCGTTTCTGTGAGTCGTCTGACTTTTTTTGCCCTCTTCTACATTGTAGTACGGTATGTACCTCTCCTCACTGTTCTAACACATGGGGGTGACACTCACCTCTTTAAATAAGTGGAACTCTGTAGCCTGGATACTTAGGATCTCACTTCAGCATATACTTCTATGATACATTTGACTATTCTGTGATATGGATGCCAGAATGTTCTCCTCAGCATTTATGTATATACCTATGTTGTGTAAAAAGTTTTTTTATTTCTTATGATTTTTGTTATATTTTTCACTTTTTGTTATGTTCCACATGTAGTTACTGACGAAGGTCCAGGTGTAGGACCGAAACGTTTACTGTGTACCACTACAATAAATCTCACTTCAAAGGCATCAAGTTGAGTGCTAGGTTCTTCTTTGTTATGGCTTAAAAAGGTGTGGGAACCTAACCTTAGCACCACCCCTTCCAGTAGTGCACACGGCTATTTTGTATGATTATATTCCCTTACGTTGTGCACACTGACGGGTCATGTCCACATTCTCCTATAATGCTGAGGAGACCTCCAGTATCCTGGCACGCTCCACTTTCAATAGCGATTTTCTGAAAATCCCCCCTAGAGAGGCGAGAGGCCGAGACCTTGAACGGGAGCTTCGTCACTTTACCAACATTGAACTTCACTGTGCCACACTTTCTGAATATCTCCGAGCACAACGCATCCCTAGGGGGCTAAGGGTCTCGCTACGTCCCACACTGTTTCGGGACTCTTCTGAGTATTGCATTAAATATGAACAAATTTTAAATAAATGTTCCTTTGATATCATCACTCTCACGATCGAGCATTTACAGAAGGCGATCTCTGCCAGCTCCGAGACCATAAAAACCATCGAGGCTCAACTATCCGCATCTGGAACCCCCGAGGAACTCTCCACCCTGAAGGACCAAATAACAAAGAATATCGACAAACATCGACGGGAAACACAGGACAGGAAACGCAGTAAGTTTAATAGGGACACAGAGGACTACGAGCGCCAACAGGTGTATAGATGGCAGGAATCCTTCTCTGGGCGACGAAATACATCACGACAAGGTCCACGCACCTCCTTCGATCTTTCAACATCTGGCTCAGAACAGGAGTCGGGGGCTTCTGCTACTCTCCCACCGCGTTTTTTAGGCCAACGACACCGCTTCCCGAGAAGAAGGCCACGAGGCGCGGCCACGGACACAGGAGGAGACGCACCTCAGGGGAGAATCACGAGGTCACAGGTACGACCACCCCATTGGTGATCAACATCTCAGACAGACTATTGGGGGTTGCTGAATATAACATCTTACAGAAGGGTTTGTCCTTTTGTCCCTCCTATCAATGCCATACTTTTGACCTTGAGATGGACCTTCAAAAGTTCTTTAGGTCCCTGAGACTTAAGGCGTTCTTCTCCACTAACCCCCCTGAACTACCATCTATCCAGCCTCCCACAGCCCCATCTGACAACCCTCTGTCATCTCGCAACCTAGGCCTCTATACTAAGAGCCATTTTAGACCACCACAGGGCTCACATGCCATGGAGTCTTTTATAGGCTTCGTTAAAGAGTCATTCAAGACACTGTGTGAGGACATCAGAAAGGGGAAACTTTTCTTTCCCTCCAACCTTTCCCCGATTGAACGACAAGCTCTAAGGAGCTTGCAAAACGACAGTAATCTTGTATTTAAGCCCGCAGACAAAGGGGGTGCCCTAGTAATAATGAATAGAGCTGACTATCTTCTTGAAATAAGACAACAACTTAACAACCTTACAGTTTATACTAAGTTACAACATGACCCTCAATCTGCTACCCGGCAAATCATTTCGGACACACTGGCTAAATATATCGAACTAGGCGTCTTGGACCCTAAAACACGGGATTTCCTCACGAAACAACACCCTATTACTCCAGTGTTTTACACCATTCCAAAAATTCATAAAAATCTAGAGAAACCCCCGGGGAGACCTATAGTCGCATCCACCGACTCTATTCTTTCCCCACTGGCCATCTACTTGGAAAAGATCCTTACCCCAATGATTAGGTCTTCTAGATCTTTCATTTTGGATACAGGTTCCTTCCTCGGTACCCTGAAAGATATAGGTCCCATTCCCAAACATTCCACATTGGTAACCATGGATGTAAAAGATCTTTATACATCCATCCCTCACACAGAGGGTATCAACTCGGTTCAAAAACTCCTGACCCAATCTGGTCTCTCACCAGACCGAATACAGTTCTGTACTGAATTACTCACCATTATACTCACCCGGAACTATTTTCTGTTTCAGGACGACTTTTATTTACAGATCCGTGGCACCGCGATGGGCTCTAACGTAGCGCCCCCCTATGCAAACTGCTACATGGCGGACTTTGAGGAGAGTCGGATTTACCCTCATCCGCTTTTCCGCGACAACGTCATCATGTGGAAACGATACATCGATGACGTGTTCTGCATATGGGGGGGCTCGTTGGAAGCCCTCACGGTGTTCTTCGAGTGGCTCAACACGGCCTGGCCAGGTATCTCCTTCACGATGTCCCATAATAATACACAGGTTAATTTCCTGGACACCCTGGTCATCGTGCAACCAGATGGCTCGATATCCACTGACCTCTATACAAAGAGTACTGACCGCAACAGCTTGTTGCACTTTACAAGCTTTCATCCTCCGGCTACTAAGAATTCAGTCCCCAAGTCACAATTCCAAAGAGTCTCCAGGATTGTGTCTGACACGGAACTTAAACCAATTCGCCTCCAAGAAATGGCCACCAAATTTTCACAACGGGGTTACCCACCCTCAGTACTGGAAAGGGCCACAGCCCCTCCTACCTCACGACAAAATAGATCGTCTAACCGAATTCCGTTTGTCCATACGTATCATCCGTATTCATATATTCTCCACAGGTCAATACGCCAACATTGGCACTTACTATCAAAGGGTTACCCGAAAGTACCCGAGTTCCAGAACCCCTTCCTTCCCTGTTTTAAACGTCCACCGAATCTCCGGGACTCCTTAGTCAGGGCAGACCTGGGATCAGACACGTCCACCCCTCGCCAACGGTTTTTGCAGACCCCACGTATGGGGACCTTCCCATGTCTGAGCTGTGCCCAATGTCACAATGTACTTAAGGGAGCCTCTTTCCACCACCCTCGGTCCGGTAAATCTTACCGCATCCCAGATTTCTTTACGTGTGCCTCATCATGGGTGGTATACCTAATTAAGTGTCCCTGTGGACTCCTATACGTAGGAGAGACTACACAATCAATTAGAGACCGCGTCTCTAAACACAAATCGACGATCCGCCGTGAGAATCTATTGTTACCCATTCCCTTCCATTTCCACAACCAGGGCCACACCGTCTCCCAGCTACGGTTTCAGGTCATAGAGCATGTTCCCCCGTTCAGGAGGGGTGGGGACCGCGTTGCCCGTCTGAAAAGACGGGAGGCATTTTGGATTCATACTCTAGAGACTCTTCACCCGATGGGACTCAATAGAGACTACGATTTAGCCTCCTTTTTGTAGTAGGCTGCCTGCCGATTGTTTCATAATACGGTTCTACCTACAAGATTAACATGGACTCCAGCCATTGTGTTATTTATATACCATTGCAATATGTGGTTACTGTTTACTAATTCTGTTTTCCTTTTTGCCATTAGAATCACCTGTATTGACATGTATCTCATTTCTGCCTGTCACATCGGACCATTCCACTGCTCACAACTGTCTACTGCGTTTAATGGCACAAGGATAGAACACAGGACCACCACCACTAAGGATTCTGTTCACCTACTACTGCAACATTCTATTTTGGGCACTTTGGTTCTATATTCATAAATCCAGTGATTTGCAAATACACTGTGCACGAGTTTGCTCCTCCATGTTTCATCATAGCGTTTTTACTGCAGGACTTCACTACCTTTACCATAGCGCGGCTGCACCGCCATCACCAGCTACCTGAGACTGTGTTTTGCCTAGTTTCCCTGACAACGGGACGTCACTTCCGCCTTACATTAGTGACAGCTCCACATGCGGCCGCACTATGCAGCTTACACTGAGCGATGTCACTTCCGGTCTTAGGTTAGCCGCTGATTGGCTCACAGGCACCTTTAGTCCCGCCCTCTCCCCATGTAACGGCGGTCTCACTCCATATGGGCAGACCAGCGGTGGATTCCGCGTCAGCTCCTGCCACAACCAGCCACAGTCTTTACAGGTAATGTCCTCCATAGCGCACAGCCCACCCTTTCCTGCACACTTAAGAGGAGGTAATCTTACCCAGCCTCTGTCGCTCTATTTCTCACCCATAGCTCAGCTCCTGTATGGTTCAGCTATAAGCTACAAGGTATGGTTCATTTACATGCCTCTCTTATCACATACCTTCTGTCCGTTTTGCATTTCTCACCACTCCCCCTCGGACTGTTTTTACACTTCTGCAGACGCCGTTTCTGTGAGTCGTCTGACTTTTTTTGCCCTCTTCTACATTGTAGTACGGTATGTACCTCTCCTCACTGTTCTAACACATGGGGGTGACACTCACCTCTTTAAATAAGTGGAACTCTGTAGCCTGGATACTTAGGATCTCACTTCAGCATATACTTCTATGATACATTTGACTATTCTGTGATATGGATGCCAGAATGTTCTCCTCAGCATTTATGTATATACCTATGTTGTGTAAAAAGTTTTTTTATTTCTTATGATTTTTGTTATATTTTTCACTTTTTGTTATGTTCCACATGTAGTTACTGACGAAGGTCCAGGTGTAGGACCGAAACGTTTACTGTGTACCACTACAATAAATCTCACTTCAAAGGCATCAAGTTGAGTGCTAGGTTCTTCTTTGTTATGGGCCTTAGATGACGTCACGGCTTGTGATTGGTCGCGGCCGCCCATGTGACCGCTCACGCGACCAATAACAAGCCGTGACGTCATCTAAGGCCCTTCACGCGCTCATTCTTAAGAAGGAAGGCTGCCGGAAAGAAGCAGGGCGCGTCCGAGGGTGAGTATATACCTAACAGGAATATACTCACCCTCGGCTTCTTTCCGGCAGCCTTCCTTCCTAAGAATGAGCGCGTGAAGGGCCTTAGATGACGTCACGGCTTGTGATTGGTCGCTGCCGCCCATGTGACCGCTCACGCGACCAATCACAAGCCGTGACATAACCGCAGGTCATTCACGCGCTCATTCTTAGGAAGGAAGCCTGCCGATTAGTACCAGGGCGCGTCCGAGGGTGAGTATATCTATATTTTTTATTTTGATTCTTTATTTTACACTTAAATATGGATCCCAGGGCTTGAAGGAGAGTTTCCTCTCCTTCAGACCCTGGGAACCATAGTATCCCATTGCACTGCATTGGGTTTCGTGTTTCGGCCGACCCCGACTTTTTTATAGGATCGGCCGATTTCACTCGACCCGACTTTTGAGAAAGTCGGGTTTCGTGAAACCCGACCCGATCCTATAAAAATAAAAGTTGCTCAACCCTAGTCCCTACCATGCGCTGCTTACAAGCATAAATCAGCAGCTGGCAACGGAACAAGATGTTGCGTTGGAGCACAGGGAAGGAAATTAGAATGGTTTATGTTTTTTAATGTTTTTCTGATGTGGGTCATGCATACCAGGATAAGAATGAAGGGGCCATGCATACCAGGAAATGGATAAGGAGGCCATGCACACCAGGATAGGGATGAGGAGGTCATGCATACCAGTATAAGAATAAGGAGGCCATGGATACCAGGATAGGAATGAGGGGGCCATGTATACCAGGATAGGCATGAGGAGGCCATGCATACCAGTATAGTGATGAGGGGGCCATGCATACAAGGATGGGGATAATAAGGTCATGCATTCCAGGATATGGATGAGGGGGCCATGCACACCAGGATAGGGATGAGGAGGCCATGCATACCGGTATAGGGATGAGGGTGCCATGCATACAAAGATAGGGATGAGAGGGCCATGCATACAGGGATGGAGATAAGGGTGCTGAACATACCAGGATGGGGTTGAGGAGACCATGCATACCAGGATAGGGATGAGGGGGCTATGCATACTAGGCTTCTACTCGAGTCAATACATTTTCCCAATTTTTGTGGTAAAATTAGGTGCCTTGGCTCATATTTGGGGTGGTTTATACTCAAGTATATACAGTAATCCAATAGGTAAATGGCATAATGAGAAAGGAAATCAATATGCCAATAATGCATTTTTTGGTTGCCGCAACCTTGCAATAAAATGCAATAACAGGTGAACAAAACATTGTATCTACCTCAAAATGGTATCAATAAACATTAGCTTGGCATGCTAAAAATAAGCCATCATCTAGCCCCAGATCCCTTAAAAATGGAGACACTACTTGTCTCAGAAAATGGCACCTTTTTTTTCTTACAAACTCTGCTTTTTTTCACCACCAATGAAAAAAGAATCTATGCATGTTTGGCATCTGTGAACTTGTAATGATCTGGAGAATCATAATTACACATCAGTTTTAGCATTTAGTGAACATGATCAACAAAAAAAACAAAAAATAATTGTGGATTTACACTTTTCTGCAATTTCACCACACTTGGAATTTTTTTCCCATTTTCCAGTAAGCTATATGATGTTATTCAAAAGTACAACTTGAAAATTAGTCCCCACATTGTCATATTGACAGAAAAATAAAAAAAATTATAGCTTTGGGAACAAGGGGAACAAAAAACATAAACACAAAAATGGAAAATCTTTCTGCCGCTGATAATCATTTAAACACTGTAGATAAAGTTTGACAGTTGCTTTAAAATTAAACAGACCCTGATGCTCACAAGCACTGGCTTTCATTGGGGCCAATTACTAACTCCAAGATGCTGCAAGTAAACGCAGGAAGGGTAAGTAGGATGGTTTATGTTTTTAAATGTTTATACTGATGGGGGCCATGCATACAAGGATAGGGATAAGTAGCCATACAGACCAGGATGGGGATGAAGAGCCATGCAGACCAGGATAGGGTTGAAGAGCCATACATACAAGGATAGGGATGAGGAGCCATGCATACCAGGATAGGGATGAGGAGGCCACGCAGACCAGGATAGGGATGAGGAGGCCACGCAGACCAGGATAGGGATGAGGAGGCCATGCAGACCAAGATAGAGATGAGGGGGCCATCCATTCAAGGATGGGGATGAGGAGGCCACGCAAGCAGGATAGGGATGAGGGGACAATGCATACCATACTTATATTCGAGTCAATAAGTTTTCCCAGTTTTTTGTGGTAAAATTAGGAGCCTCAGCTTGTACTTGGGTCGGCTTATGTGTTAAATGCCCTGATGAGAAAAAAAGATGACTGAACTGTGAGTTTTGTTTTATCACTTGTCCCTAAAAAAATGCGATAAATGGAAATCAAAGCTCTATACCAAAATTAGTATAAGCAAAATCATCAGCTTATCATGCAAAAAACAAACCTTTATATTGCTCAATTAATTGGAAAAATTAAAATCTTACGGGTCTTAGAAAATGGTGACATAAACCCAAAAATATTTTTTACAAATATCTGATTTTTTTCCTCCACTTAAATAAAAAAAATCTATACTCGTTTGGTATTTCATAACTGTTCTGACCTGAAGAATTATGATTAAGAGTAAATTTAATCACAAAATGTATACTGTAAAAAGAGCCCTAAAAAAACATGGTGGAATTGCATTTTTTTCATAATTTTAATGCAATTGCAATTATTTTCCTGTTTTCAAGTACATTGAACTTTAAAACAAATTACTTAAGTCAAAACTAGAGTTTATCTTGCAAAAACAAGATAAAAAAACAAGTTCTGGATTTTAGAAGATGGGGATAAAAAAAATTAAATGGGAGAGCAGACCATTGAGAGAGTTTGCATAAAACTGAAAGGAATATCTCATTACAGAAACTCTTGAACATAACTCACTCGCAATACATTGTGGGCCATGTATAAGGATACACCTAACTAAAATGGAAATGGTTGTGACATCAACTTCCTGTTTGTGGCACATTAGAATATGGGCGGGGAAAAACTTTTCAAGATGGGTGGTGACCATGGCGGGCATTTTGAAGTTGGCCATTTTGGATCCAAATTTATTTTTTCAAATGGGAAGAGGGTTATGTGATACATCAAACTTATTGAGAATTTCACAAGAAGAACAATGGTGTGCTTGGTTTTAACTTAACTTTATTCTTTCATGAGTTATTTACAAGTTTCTCTTTGTTTACAGCCATTAACATGTCACAGAGGTTAACACGTGAAGAGCGGATAGAAATTGTGTTGATGTCTGGTGAATGCAGTACCCGGGTTATTGCAGCAGATTTCAATGCAAGACACCCTACGCAAGAACACTGTCATCATTCCCATTTTATTTAGGTGTATCCATATAAATGGCTCACCCAAAAAAGTTTGCATCATCACTGAACATAATGTTCTGTGCAAACTGAGGGTCCTGTTCCAATTTTTGTTTTGCCCATTATGCAAATTCAGCGTGCCGATCTGGGTCATCCTCGTTGAGGTGCTGCAGCAGCTGGATTTTGTAAGGGTGCCATTTGTGAGTTGCTAATATCCGCCAAAGGGATGTTCGACTGATGCCAGATCGGCGCGCTGGATGTGCAGAATGGGCAAAACAAAAATTGGAACAGGACCCTCAGTTTACACAAAACATTATGTTCACTGATGAGGCAAACTTTTTTGGGTGGGCCATTTATACGGATACACCTAAATAAAATGGGAGTGGTTACAGTTTTCTTGAGTAGGGTGTCTTGCATTGAAATCTGCTGCAATGACCCGGGTACTGCGTTCACCAGACATCAACACAATTTCTATCCGCGCCTCATGTGTTAACCTCTGCAACATGTTGTTAGGGCTAGCGGAACGCACCGAGTAAATATAGAGGTTTTATTATAATTGATGCGTTTGCAGCCCGGGGTCCACCGTGCAGGAGAATCTGCTGCTAGCAAATGGTGGAACTATATGGCGGTATGAGCTAACCCTGTGACTTCACAGAGTAGCTGAAACTCAAAGCACTGCGCCCTGTTAGACTTCACAGTGGCGCAGGCTAACTACCCAACTGAGAGCAGTCAGTGGTCATGCATGCACACAAACTCCTCGTCAGAGGTGCCAGCATTCTAGGGGCTTATTTCAGTCAGGTCTCTGAATACATTCACACAAAATCTCCTCGCCGAAGGTGCCAGCATTCTAGGGGCTTATTTCAGCCAGGTCCCTGAACACAAACTCACATGACCACACTGGCGCAAAGCACATAACATAGAACAATACTAGGCCATGCGGCCATGCAAGCCTTAAATAGTTGCAGCACGTACAGGACCTTCCTAGAAGGACCAATGAGAGGCTGCCACAGAGCGCGAGCACCTACAGGACCTTCCTGAAGGACCAATGGCCTTAGCTGAGCTGCAGTATCTGATCATGTGACCCTCGATCTCCACTGAGAGATCTTACTCTGGGCATGCTCAGAACGAGAAAAGCAGGACTTAGTCCCAGAAGCGTCTGCTCACCACTGCCCAGCACTGAATAGGCAGAAGCAGGAAAATGGCAGAAGCAGGAAAAGCAGCAGTAACTCTTTGTACAGAGTCAGACTGAGCGAGACGCTGGGACCGACGTCTAAGCAGGCTCCACTGCGGCAGAAGAAGAATGGGAGACCGCAGCAGAGATGGCCTGAGATTCCCCCTGTGCAGAGGTGGGAACTTGACCCCTAACGCATGTCAATGGCTGTAAACAAAGAGAAACTTGTAAATAACTCAAGCACACCATTGTTTTCTTGTGAAATTCTCAATAAGTTTGATGTGTCACATGACCCTCTTCCCATTGGAAAAAATAAAGTTGGATCCAAAATGGCCGACTTCAAAATGGCCACCATGGTCACCACCCATCTTGAAATGTTTTCCCCCTCCCATATACTAATGTGCCACAACGAGAAAGTTGATATCACCAACCATTCCCTTTTTATTTAGGTGTATCCATATACATGGCCCACCTTGTACATGTGCCTCAGGTGCTACTGTAAATGGGGACTCCGCTTCCCATACTCACTCATCAACTCACCTATAGCAAAAGGATGACAATGAGCTAAGCTCATCCCACAGCCAGTTCACATCCACACCACACTTTTCACTGCCAACTCTCACCATTTTGATAGGCCAGACTGGGTCACACTAGCTCACACACCATCCTGCTTTCCCAAGCGCCTGGTAGGTACTTTTTTCACACTCTGGAATATACGCGCTAGCAAAATCACGCCATTCCCACCCTCTTAAGCGTTTGTAGGTACGTTTAAACAGCAAAAAACAAACCTATTAAATTTTAAATTTAATATACAGAAAGAGTATAATGCTTAAAAAAAGGTTACAAAAGATGTATTAATAAAAGGACATACATACAGGCAAAAACATTATAAAATAGAACCTTAAGTACTGGATCCATTAGTGCTTCTGGAGGAGAATGCTGCAGGAAATATGGACAGATATTCTCCTTGGATTTACCAATGATATTTGGGAAATGAGATTTTATAAAGGTTCTCACCAGATCCCTCACCCCTCCCTCTGCAGAGGTAAGAGGAGAATGACTGATTGGATGAGATTAAACCTCAGTTTTGTCATTAATTTCTCCTTTGGTTCATATTTTTGTCTGGAACCTCTTAGAGAAACAAAATCGCTGTGATCTTACTGAGTAGAAAGACATGAATCAAATAAACAGGTCCCAAATACATCAGAAAAGCTTAAAAAGACCCTCCTACTATTTACATCAACTTAAATTAATTAATGTTAAAAAGGAAGGAGGCTTTACCAAGCAGAAGTAGGTCACATAAATGAGGGATAGAGATTCTGGCCTAGTTTGGCCTGATGGTCTCCCCTCCCTTGCCACGAAGGTTGGCACTCTGGAGAGCGATATGGCACCTCCGCCCAACATTGGCTTGCCTTCAATGACCCTGTTATACCCTACAAAGAAGTAGCACCACAATTAACAGTCAAATATCAGCAAACAGGTATATGTGACGTAAATGTGACCCAAATGGTAACATTAAAATTACATACTGGGAGATACAGATACACCTTATTAATCAAATAGTCAGGATTGTTAGCCCTGTTCAATATACATAGGCTAGATAATGTCTGGGTTTTGCTCCCGTGTATTTCTAAGAGAATATATAAAGGTATATTGCACTTGCACAATGGCCTTAAGCAATTAAACAATATAGGAATGTCCCAAGACTTGACTTAGAACACAAGAACATGATCAAATCTCACATGTCAATTATGTCTGTAAAGCACTTATCATTTGCATTCTGATGTACTGTACATCCCAATTCTCAACACATTTCCCCCCTCATGTATTAGGATTTCATCAGGGGATCGGTGTAAAAAAGAATTGCTATGAAGGCATTCTCCTAGGTGGAAGTGATAGCATGCTGACCTGGAATACACTCAGCTCTCCACACTTACAGTAGATTGAACATGAAGCCCACTAAAGAAAAAGAAATTGAGGATATAGTGTCCAGGGGTCCGCTGGTTACATACCAGAGGACAAAAAATATGAAAGATATTCTAGTTTAGATTCATGTTAAAATCTAATCCAATAACTGGCTGCAAAAAAAAAAATGCCTGTAGGCAATCATAAATGCAGAAATTGTTCTTTCTGTTCCTTCCATCTTACCACCAAATATTTAGAGATGGGAGGTATTTCACATAAGGTCCAAGATTTTATAACATGCCGCACAAATTAAGTTGTATACGTTGTTTTTTGCCCATGCGGTTTTCATTATATTGGAAAGACTATTCGTCCCTTATTCGTACGTTTCCGTGAGCACTTTAGGCCGGAGTCACACTAGTCTGTAATACGGACGAGTGCTATGCGATAAAAAATCGCATAGAACTCGGACCAATGTTAATTTATGGGGCAGCTCCCATCATCCGTTTTTTCTCGTCCAAAAAGTTGCCTTTTTGTAATTCATGGGCAAGAACAGGTATAATATAATAATATATACAATATACCACCCCACATGGCGTAGATTCTAAGAGTACCTCGGAACAATTAGCATTGTGTAATATTTTGGCAGAAGTTACATGAGCCACATATAAATGTACCCAGTGGTTTACAATAGAGCCAAGTGCCAATGGACTTGGAGAGGCGGCGGTGTAGTGGCTATGGACCAAATGGTCTCTTTGGGACTTTCCCATCCTGAACACAACAGGTATCTGGGTCTGCCATGAGGACTAGAAATCAGCTAATATTTCAATGTACGGTTGCCGAATTTGCAAGGAGTGTTCACATTTTCAAAAATTATTAGCAGATACCACCAAATTGCATCAATTCACCACAGTATAAATAGTATAATAGGCACCGACTGGTCTTCCACTACACCCAACCCAGCAGATGAACACCCAACAAGAAGTTTTCAAATTAGAAAAAATGAGGGCATGACACCACTGAAGTGGCTTAAATCTCACCAGAGTAGAAATAGTATAATAGGGACCGACAGGTCTTCCACTACACCCAACCCAGCAGATGGACACCCAACCAGGAGTGTTCACATTTGCAAAAATTAGTGGCAGACATCAAGAAAATGGCATAAATTTCACCACAATATAACTAGTATAATAGGGACTGACAGGTCTTCCACTACATCCAACCCAGCAGATGAACACCCAACCAGGAGTTTTCAAATTTCAAAAAATGAGGGCCTGACACCACTGAAGAGGTATAAATTTTATGAGAATAGAAATAATATAATAGGGACCGACAGGTCTTCCACTACATCCAACCTAGCAAATGGACACCCAACCAGGAGTGTTCACATTTACAAAAAATAGTGGTAGACATCAAGAAAATGTCATAAATTTCACCACAGTATAAATACGCGTAGTATAATAGGGACTGACAGGTCTTCCACTACGTTCAACCCAGCAGATGGACACCAACCAGAAGTGTTCACATTTCCAAAAATTCTTGGCAGACACTACCAAAGTGGCATCAATTTGGCCACATTATAAATAGTATTATACAGACCGACAGGTCTTCAACTACACCCATCTCAGCAGATGGACACCCAACCAGGAGTTTTCAAATTTCAAAAAATGAGAGCCTGACACCACCGAAGTGGCATCAATTTCACAACAGTATATATAGTGTAATAGGGACCGACAGGTCTTTCACTACACACAACCCAGCAGATGGACACCCAACCAGGAGTGTTTACAGTTCCAAAAATTATTGGCAGACACCACGAAAGTGGCATCAATTTCACTATGGTATAAATAGTATAATAGGGACCAACAGGTATTCCACTACACCCAACCCAGCAGATGGACACCGAAGCAGGAATTTTCAAATTTCAAAAAATGAGGGCCTGGCACCACTGCACCAAAATAAATTTCACGAGAGTAGAAGTAGTGTAATAGGGATTGACACGTCTTCCACTGCAGCCAACCCATCAGATGTAGACAAGCCATGACAGTTCACATTTCCACAAATTTGTGTTAACATATGTGGCGGCAGCAGCAACAGCAGGCACAGAACCCGCACTAAAGGTATCACAGAATGCAGTTACGCAAGATTAATGCACCATACTAAAAAATGCAACATCGACTAGTCTGTACAGTCTGTGATTGGGATACAAAAGTCATTGAAGATCCATTACTTGTTCATTTTGATGAAAGTTAGGCAGTATACACATTCAGAGGACAGTTGCTCTTATACGTCAGAATACCACCATCAGCGCTGAAGACACGTTCTGAGAGAATGCTGGCTGCTGGGCAATATAAAACCATCAAGGCATGTGAGGAGAGCTCAGGCCACTCATCCATTTTGGAAGGCCAACATTTTAAAGGGTCCAAACCCTCCCTGATGGTATTGATATTCAGTTCTAGGTACTTCTGCACCACCCTCTCCATTCAGTCACCACATGTAAGACTTGGACTCTGTTGTGCCGGTGCACGAGCTGGTCAAAAAAGTGTCAAAGGACTCACAGAAATTGCTTCTTCCACTTACACAACTGCTGCTTCTGCTACTAATGTTTTGGAATTGATGAATTGATGTTACTGCTGTCTTGGGGAAAACCTCTCTTAAGGTTGTGTAAAAGCGTGTTTCGATATTCCAGCATTTGCGGGTCTCCTTTCCAGGATGAGAAGCATTAGGCAAAATTTGGTTTTATAACGTGGATCTAACAGAGTGGCAACCCAGTAGTCAGCCCTATTTCTAATCATAACTATGTGGGGATTATGTTGCAAATAGTGCAGCAAGAAGGTACTCATATGTCAGACTCTACAATGAGGTCCAAGATCATACTGTGTTGGTGGCGGGGTAACACTGCTGCCGGTTGGAGGTCCTAGAGGAGATATAGGAGAAGGAGGCAGAAGCAGTGGAGAAAGTGTTAAATATAGAACTTTGTCCTGCAAGCCTTGAATATTCCAAAACATGTGGAGCAGCACATGCCCCCACAGCTACCAGAGTCACCCAGTTCCCAGTCAGCGAGTTGTAAAGTCCTTGGCCATGCTTACTCATCCAAGTGTCAGTGGTGAAATTCAACCTTGCAGAGATAGATTTAGTAAAGGAATGGGTGATGTTGTATGCGGTATACTGGTGAAGCGCAGGCACGGCTTACTTAGAAAAGTAATGGCGACTGGAGTATTGCGGTGGCCACCAGCTTTCTGAAACTGTCTGTATCTACCAGGCGGAAATGCAGCATTTCCGTGGCCAACAGATTGGAGTTGGTGAAGATTAACCTCTTAGCTTTTGTCATGCGTAGGAGGAAACAATTTTGTGAGTGACCACAACTGTGGTACAATGGGCTGGTTGCAGTGCTCAGAGAAGGAAGTGTGAACCAGACAAACTTCTGGACCATGAGGGAGGTGCAGGCAGAGTTGTTACAGTGGATTGATAACGTTTTGGTGTGCTAGTTCTCTGAGATCAGTCAAAAACAGCAAGCATGCCCGCTTCCGTTACAGCTGATGGTGGGCTCTCAGTCAGCATGACTGGAGGGGGTAAAGAACCCGAAGTTCTGCTGTCAGAGATCTGGGTCAGGATGCTGCTCAGACCCTACTTCATCATGCCTCGGATCCAAGCTAAAAAAATTTTGGGCATCAGTGCAGATTTCCTCCTCTTGACTCTGTGAAGCTTTTGATTACACTTCTGACGGCCATGGAATAGAATATGTGAACAGCTCTTCAGACTCACCTATCTGTTCCGTACAGTCAGTTGTACTGTTGGAGAGTTGGAACGTGGTGGGGAAGCAAGGGTAATTTGGGTGCCACCTCTGTGTACTGTACTGGGTGTGATGTTGAGGTGGAGGAAGAGGAGGAGAGGCCACTTGAAGCTGCACTTGCCATCCACTCGAGCATATGCTCTTTCTGGGCCTCATTAACAAGGCTTACCGCTGTGCGTCTGCCAAAGAAAGGTAGTGGAGTAGCCCTTCCAGTAACAGACGTTGTCAGTTGTCTTTGCATAGGATGTAATATTGTTGGTTCACTAGTGCTTTCACAAACATTACCACCTACCCCACATACACCTTGAGCACTAAGCCTAATCCACTTTCCACCATGGCCTTGCTTTTTCCCAGTTATGTTGCTCAGATAGTGTGGTAGGAGCAAAGTATTAGCAACAAAATTTGATTTTAAACTCTGCACCAACTCTGCAAACAACTGAATTTCAGCGACAGTAAATGACAAGGTGAAATATGGCATGCTGAATTCTGTTAGTCACAGAACAAAGAATTGTTTGAGTGTGGATGAGGCTTGTATGACAAATCAATTTTAAAATTAGATCACCCCTATTGTATGACGTTAGTAACACAATAATTTTTTGGGGACCTGTGAATTAGGCCTCTATAACAGACTAGATGCTACAAACAATTTGAAAGTGAGATGTCCCCTACTGTACGATGTTAGTAACAGAAGAATTTTTCTGATGCCTGTGGATTAGACCTCTATTACAGACTAGATACTACAATCAGTTTGAAAGTGAGATGTCCCCTACTGTACGATGTTAGTAACAGAAGAATTTTGGGGGGGTCTGTGGATCTGGCCTCTCTAACAGACTAGATGCCACAAACAATTTGAAGGCAAGATGTCTCCTACTGAACGATGTTAGTAACAGAAGAATTTTTTTTTAGTGTGCGTGAGGCCTGTATAACCTAAAAGATATACTCAATGCAATTTCAAATTCAGATTTAGCTTTCTGTATCATGTTTGTAAAACCCCCAATATTTAGTTTTTTCTATGTGCAACAGTTATGTACACACAACAATTTCAGCATGGGATATGGCAGGCTGTATCACGTTTAGCAACATAATTTTTTTGTTATGTTCTTGAGGTCTGCAGAAGCCTCATTTCATCCCAACAAACAGACAACATGGGATACGGCATGCTCTAACACATTTAGCAACAGAAAAAGTTAATATATATTTTTTTAATGTGCATTAGGTCAGTAGATAGGTTCATATCACCGCCACAAAGTTACAACGTGGTATACGACAGGCTGAATCACATTTAGCAACAGAAAAAAAGTATATATATTTTTTAATGTGCATGAGCTATGCAAACTGTGGAATTTCACCACCACGAAATAACAAGGTGAGATATGGCATGGTGAGTCATGCTAGCAAAAGCCCCCAAAAAATATTTTTTCATGCGCAGCAGCTCAAATCACAGAACTATGTCACCACAGCAGTAACTGACAAAGTGGGATATGGCATGCTGCTTTACATTTATCTAGTGAACAAATAAGATTTAGAACCCTGTACTCATGCATGGAGCACATTAGAAGCAGTGCACAACACACTTGTATGACATGTGCCCTGCTGTCTTTGTCTCTGGACCTCAGTAATGGCAAGAAAAAAATAGCTGGAAGGTTGATTTTACAGCCACACAGGACAGTACCTAGCTAAATGGTCTGAGTAATGCCTACTTCTGCATACTTTTGCATGCATCCTGCACACCTATCTTTAACACTGGGTACACAGGACATGCGGATGCGTTGTTTTGCATTCCCATGCGGTCGGTGGGCACGCCGTACATCTATATACATCCGCATGTCCTGCATACCCAATGTTAAAGATACATATGCAGGACACATGCAGAAGTATGCGAAAGTAGGCGGGGCTTAGCGGAGGATGAACACAGCCCTCTGCAAAGCCCCTGAACATTAATGTGAACTTATACTAAGAAACAACTGCCTAGCTAACTAGCTAAAATTTAGCTGCTAACACTGCCAGCATCAGGAGCAGCCTCTCTGTGATCCTGCAGTGTCGTAATGGCACTAAAACAAGATGTCTGCTCTTTATATGGAGAGGGACATGTGATTTCAGCTGCCAGCGACATAAGCCATTGTGTAAGGACATTGTGGATGTTTCCCGCACCCTGATTGGCTAGTCGAAATGTGCACACATAAAGTTAGGGAAAAAAAATTGCTGTTTACAAGAACTCCACGCCTCTGAGCTCTGCACACCCCCTAACCTCATTAAACATGTGCCCCACGCTCATGATACACCACCATTATGGTAGCCAAAGTGCTGAAAATACTTTTGTGGCAACGCAAATATTTTTCCCCACTTTTTACCGTATGTTTCCGATTTGTACCGATATAATATTTTTGCTTGTGTTTCCTATCATGAATCCAAATGTGCCTTATTTGTACAGAATTTCTGTTTGGCGATTGTTTTCCGAACAAATTCACTCATCGCCCCCAAATCCTTTTCAGAATGCCTATAATTTTATCAGTTTGATTATGATATGTGCCTGCAATAATAGAAAGATTGTAATTAGTGATGGGTGAACCCATGGATGTTCGGGTTCGGACGAACATTTAAAAAAAAGTTTGGTTCGGGTGCCAGAAACCCGGAATCCATTCAGATGACTGGGGGACCATAACATCCAGTGTTCGCCACGCTATCATCTCCATTAATTCATCTGCAAACATTGTCTCTGAACAGCGATGGTTCCCACGCTGACAGATGACAGCAAAAGCCAGTAGCTGTGGTCGGCGGTAAAAAGTCTATCATAGAGGCATCAGCTGATGAGAGTGTTACTCCCATCAGCCTACACCTGCTGCCGCTAAGAACTTCCTCACACAGCGAGCCATACATAAGATGTTCACCAGAGTTCAGCTATGAACTCCAATGAACTTTCTCACAGCGGGAGTTCAGTGCTAGACACAGATAGGAGCACTTATGCTACTGTCAGTTTTTGCCGGCTTGTGGGGAGAGAGTTCACTAATAGTTATTTATAACACAGGCACGATGAATTCTCCCATTTGTGGGTGCCTGCTCTCGATGTTGTTAGTAGCAGCAGGCTGATGGAACCAGAACAAATAAACAGAGGGGGTGCTCATAGAACTACTACACCTGATGAAGGCACACCAACGAAATGCACGTAGGGGCTGTGGTACCATCGCTGTCTGCAGGTAAACCACCATCACATCTTTTGCAGCATTGTACTTTATTTATGCTAACACCTTTGTTTCTTTTGTGCATTGTGGCAGCCTTATGCACTATGCACTTTATAAGTAATCTAGCATAAACAGGCCCACTCTTGGTCATTACATTTTGGTGTGATTAGGCATATTAATTCATAACTATCGGCTGCTATACTGTAAGTGTTTCCTGCAAGGCTGTAGTTCTTGGCACACCAATGAGTGTTTTGGCTCACTTGTGTTTTTATCATGGTGAGTCAATAAACATTGAATATTGATTCAATAAAGATTCTTTGTTATATGTAGTTTTGTGTGTGCCCCCTCTGTTTATTGTGTATGTTTTAATCCTTTATGGTGCTGAACTTGAGTATTGAGCAGTCATGTATCCCAATGCCCATGTATGTAGTACCCAACAACTCACTGATACACCTTACAGGCTATGTGGTATTGCTTTTTAGGGATATGTTTTTGTTTCACATAGGCTGATGGGAATAGCAATCACATCAGTCAACACCTCTGTGGCCAGAGGTAAGCATTTTACCACCGATAACTGCTGCCATCGCTCTGGCCAGTGGTAATAATGTTACGGCCGATCAGAGCCACACGTATTTCTCGCACTCTCATGCAGATGACAGCTTGGGAAACACCTGATGATTGGGGAGCTGAAGCCGAACAGAAACACAGACTTCCTGGAGAAGTTCGTGTTCGGGCTCCAGTAGATGTTCGGTATGGACCCTGAAATTACTGTTCAGGTTAGCCCATCACTACTGTAATATTCTTCTATGCTGTTAAAACAGGTTTAGATGCCCTAGGTTTATCAGAAATTGTATTTCCTCATAAATGTTGGAGTTATCATAAGATGACAACTCCATATTAAAAAATCTTTTTCAATGATATCTCAAAAATAATATACAGAAATCTCACAATTCATCAGCAACTAAGATATTAGTAGATAATTCATGCATTCATGTATCATTTCAGTATAACATATCAGATGCTGGGTTGTCAACAGTAGAGATGAGCAAACCTTTCAAGCTTTGGTTCATTTTGAACTGCCGAACATCCTGATATTCGCCGAACAGTCCATCGAACGTACCCAAACTCCATTAAATTAAATGAGAGGCAAAACTAAATGTATACACAACACCTTAAGGGGGGACAGAAAGCTTCCCAAACAGGTACAATTAGGCCAGACACCATGAAATGTGGCATCAATTGACCCACAGTAGGAATTTGCAAGTGGCACAGCATCAGTCAGCCATGGACCATGCATGAGGTATCAGGGTCTGAGCCAGCATTTAAAATTGAAGTTTTAATGAAAACCTGGTGGTGAAGGGAGCAGTGTAAGCTTTCTTTACTGGGAGCCCTGATACCTCATGCAACAGCTCCAATTTTTTCTCTCAGTCACACTCAGATGGCACAAAAATCAGCATCATAGAGTACTATTGGCAGAAAAATGTAAGAATAGTAAGACAGGTAGTTGAGAGAATGTTAGTGCAGGCCTGTCTGTCTGGGAGCCCTACTGCTACAGGCAATACACATGAAGGAGACCCAACTTGGAGTCTACACATTTCAAAAAATTATTGTCACAGACCATTAAAGTGGCATCAATTTTCCCAGAGTAGAAATAGTATAATAGGCCTCTGACACCCCTTCCATTACAGGCAGCACACCAGATGAAGATCCAACTTGGAGTCTCCACATTTAAAAAAATTATTGTTACACACCAGTAAAGTGGCATCATTTTCCACAGAGTAGAAACAGTATAATAGGCCTCTGACAAACCTTACACTACAGACAACCCACCAGATCGAGTCCCAACTTTGAATCTCTACATTTCAAAATATTGTTTGTAACATCAGCAGCAGTAGCACACAGCAGACACAGAAGCCACATCAAAGATGTCATAGGCTTCAATAAAGCAAGATCAATGCATGACACTGAAAACGACACCATGGCAGAGTCCGCCCAGTCTGCGACTATGAAAGATAGGTATTTTACACATTCAGGGGACAACCGTATTTGCTTATCTGTCAGGACTCCAGCAGCAGCGCTGAAGACACGTTCTGAGAGAATGCTCTCTGCCGGGCATGACAAAACCTCCATAGCGTGACAAGCGAGCTCAAGCTACTCTTCCATTTTTGAAGACCTATATGCAAAAGGGTCAAAATTTCCCCTGGTGGCATTGATATTGAGATTAAGATACTCCTATACCAGCCTCTCCAATCGTTCACAATGTGTCAGACTTGTACTGATGGAGCACAGGCTGGTCTAAAAAATGTGTGAAATGACTCACAGAATTTGTTTTGCACCTTACATTGCTGCTGCTGCTGCTGCTAATATTTTTGTGTTGACGCCTTGATGTTCCTGTGGTTAGAAGTCTAGAACTGCAATGCACACTGTGTGTCTCACTGCTGCCATGGGGAAAACGACTCTTAAGATTGTCTACAAGCGTGTTTCGATACTCCCGCATGCACATGTCCCTTTCCAGGTAGACAAGCATCTGGAAAAATTTACTCTTGTACTGTGGATCTAACAGAGTGGCAATCCAGTAGTCAGCACTTTTTTTAACTTTAAAAATACAGGCATCATGTTGAAGATGGTGCAGCAAGAAAGCACTCATGTGTCAGGCGCTTCCATGATGTCCAAGTCCATGGTGTTTTGGTGGCAGGGTAAAACTCAAGGTTGCTTCCTCCATCACCTGCCACCAACCACGGACAACAGAGTGGGGATAATTATCCTCTTCATCTTCTGACCATCACCTCTTCCTCCTCATCCTCCTCAATTTGCTTTCTCAACTCCATTTTCTCTAGCAGCTTGTCTCCTACTACGAGCCCCCTAAATCTATTGAATCCACCCTCCCATGGCATCATTCTTTATGGCAATAATCAGGAACTTAGAGATATTGATATCCCTACCGCATCCTCCTCTGCTTCCACCTCTTCCTCTGGGACTACCACCTCCACACACAGACTATTCAAAGTGTGCTCCAGCATGTAGATGACCGGAATAGTGATGCTAATGACAGCATCATCAGCACTAACCATCTTATTAGCCCTTTTGAAAAGTGTGCAGAAGGGTGCAGAAGTCCTTTATCTGTGCCCACTATGCCAACATGATTTGCACCACATCCATACTGCATTGGCCCAGACTATGCAAAATGACATACTGTATCAGAGCTTGCCACTGCTGCCACATTCGCTGCAACATGTGTTGTGAATTCTGCTCTTGGGCTCCCTCCGGTGGTTGTAAGTGGTAGCGCTGCTGTCTCTGAATCGCAGCATTTATCAGGTGTGTTCACTTTTTGCAATTCTGACTGGGCTATTTAGTCTTGCTTGACCCTTTAGTCAGTGCCAGTTGTCCATTGTTCCTGGAGGATTCACATCCCTGCCTGGTCTCTCCTGCTTTGCTGTTCATTTCAGCAAAGATAAGTTCTGGCCTTGATTTTTGCTGTCCACATGCTGTGGCCTTATTGTTCAGTTCTTTTCCATGTTTTTGTATTGTCCAGCTTGGTCTGTATAAGGATTTGTTTAGCCAAGCTGGTATCTCTGGAGATGCAGATATACCCTCCATATCTTTAGTTAGCTGTGGAGATTTTGTATTTTCTGTGGTGGATATTTTCTAGTGTTTTAATACTGACCGCATAGTGCTCTGTCCTATCCTTTCTATTTAGCTAGAAGTGGCCTCCTTTGCTAAATTCTGATTTCAGTCTGTGTATGTTTTTTCCCTCTCCTCTCACAGTCAATATTTGTGGGGGGCTGTCTATCCTTTGGGGATTTTCTCTGAGGCAAGATAGTTTTCCCTTTTCTTTCTCTAGGGGTAATTAGTCCTCCGGCTGTGTCAAGATGTCTAGGGAGTGATAGGTACATTCCACAGCTACTTCTAGTTGCGGTGTTAAGTTCAGGGTCTGCGGTCAGTGCAGGTACCACCTTCTCCAGAGTACGTCTCATGCTGCTCTTAGGCCACCAGATCATAACAGTACAACTGGCCCACAATGAGTTAACCGCATCTCAGAAGAAGGGAAGGAAAGTGCTGAGCCATTTTTTTTTCTGTAGTCTGTTGTGTTTTTTTTTTTCTTCCCTCTTTACCTCTGGGTGGCTCAGGAGTTAGGCACTGGTATGGATGTTCAGGGATTGGCTTCTCGTGTGGATCAACTTGCTGCTAGAGTACAGAGTATTTCCGATTATATCATTCAGACTCCGGTTTTAGAGCCTAGAATTCCAACTCCTGATTTGTTTTTTGGGGACAGGTCCAAATTTTTGAGCTTTAAAAATAATTGTAAACTGTTTTTTGCTCTGAAACCCCGTTCCTCTGGTGATCCCATCCAGCAGGTTAAAATTGTTATATCTCTGCTGCGTGGTGACCCCCAGGATTTGGCATTTGCCCTGGAACCTTGGGTTATTGTATGATGAACCTAATTCAGTGGATCATGCTGAGAAGACCTTGTTGGCCCTGTGTCAGGGTCAAGAAGCGGCAGAATCATATTGCCAGAAATTTAGAAAATGGTCTGTACTGACTAAATGGAATGAGGATGCCTTGGCGGCAATTTTCAGAAAGGGTCTTTCTGAATCCGTTAAAGATATTATGGTGGGGTTCCCCACGCCTGCTGGTCTGAGTGATTCTATGTCTCTGGCCATTCAGATTGATCGGCGCTTGCGCGAGCGCAGAGTTGTGCACACTATGGTATTGTCTTCCGAGCGGAGTCCTGAGCCTATGCAGTGTGATAGGATTGTGTCTAGAGCTGAACGACAAGGATTCAGACATCAGAATAGGTTGTGTTTTTACTGCGGCGATTCTGCTCATGTTATTTCTGATTGCCCTAAGCGTGCCAAGAGAATCGCTAGTTCTGTTACCATCAGTACTGTACAACCTAAATTTTTGTTATCTGTGACCCTGATCTGCTCATTATCGTCATTTTCTGTCATGGCATTTGTGGATTCAGGCGCCGCTCTAAACTTAATGGACTTAGAATTTGCCAGATGTTGTGGTTTCCCCTTGCAGCCTTTGCAGAGTCCTATTCCTTTGAGGGGCATTGATGCTACACCGTTGGCTAAAAATAAACCTCAGTTTTGGACACAGCTGACCATGTGCATGGCGCCAGCCCATCAGGAAGATTGTCGTTTTCTGGTGTTGCATAATTTGCATGATGCTATTGTGCTGGGTTTCCCATGGTTACAGGTGCATAATCCGGTATTAGATTGGAAATCTATGTCTGTGACTAGTTGGGGTTGTCAGGGGGTTCATGGTGACGTTCCTTTGATGTCAATTGCCTTCTCCCCCTCTTCTGAAATTCCTGAGTTTTTGTCAGATTTCCAGGATGTATTCAATGAGCCCAAGTCCAATTCCCTTCCACCGCATAGGGACTGTGATTGTGCTATAGACTTGATTACAGGCTGTAAGTTCCCTAAGGGCCGACTTTTCAACCTGTCTGTGCCAGAACATACCGCCATGCGGAGCTATGTTAAGGAGTCCTTGGAGAAGGGGCATATTCGGCCATCTTCTTCACCATTGGGAGCAGGTTTTTTTTTGTTGCCAAAAAAGATGGCTCCTTGAGACCCTGTATTGATTATCGCCTCTTGAATAAGATCACGGTCAAATTCCAATACCCTTTGCCTTTGCTTTCTGATCTCTTTGCTAGGATTAAGGGGGCTAGTTGGTTTACTAAGATTGACCTTCGAGGGGCATATAACCTTGTTCATATTAAGCAGGGTGACAAATGGAAAACTGCGTTTAATACGCCCGAAGGCCATTTTGAATACCTTGTGATGCCATTCGGACTCTCTAATGCTCCATCTGTGTTTCAGTCCTTCATGCATGATATATTTTGGAATTATCTTGATAAATTCATGATTGTATATTTGGATGATATTTTGATTTTTTCAGATGATTGGGAGTCTCATGTGAAACAAGTCAGAATAGTATTTCAGATCCTTCGTGATAATTCCTTGTTTGTGAAGGGGTCTAAGTGCCTCTTTGGAGTACAGAAGATTTCTTTTTTGGGCTTCATATTTTCTCCCTCATCTATAGAAATGGATCCGGTTAAGGTTCAGGCCATTCATGATTGGATCCAGCCCACATCCGTGAAGAGCCTTCAGAAATTTTTGGGCTTTGCTAATTTTTATCGCCGTTTCATTGCCAACTTCTCCAGTGTGGTTAAACCCCTGACCGATTTGACGAAGAAAGGCGCTGGTGTGACGAATTGGTCCTCTGCGGCTGTTTCTGCCTTTCAGGAGCTTAAACGCCGATTTACTTCTGCCCCTGTGTTGCGTCAGCCGGATGTTTCTCTTCCTTTTCAGGTTGAGGTTGACGCTTCTGAGATTGGGGCAGGGGCCGTTTTGTCTCAGAGGAATTCTGATGGTTCCTTGATGAAACCGTGTGCCTTCTTTTCTCGAAAGTTTTCGCCTGCGGAACGCAATTATGATGTCGGCAATCGTGAGTTGTTGGCTATGAAGTGGGCATTTGAGGAGTGGCGACATTGGCTTGAGGGGGCCAAGCACCGTATTGTGGTCTTGACCGATCATAAGAATCTGATTTATCTCGAGTCGCCAAACGGCTGAATCCTAGACAGGCCCGATGGTCCCTGTTTTTCTCCCGTTTTGATTTTGTGGTCTCGTATCTTCCGGGTTCTAAGAATGTTAAGGCTGATGCCCTCTCTAGGAGCTTTTTGCCTGATTCTCCTGGGGTCCTGGAGCCGGTCGGCATTCTGAAGGAAGGGGTGATTCTTTCTGCCATCTCCCCTGATTTACGACGGGTTCTTCAGGAATTTCAGGCTGATAAACCTGACCGCTGTCCAGTGGGGAAACTGTTTGTTCCTGACAGATGGACTAGTAAAGTGATTTCGGAGGTTCATTGTTCTGTGTTTGCTGGTCATCCTGGGATTTTTGGTACCAGAGATTTGGTTGGTAGGTCCTTTTGGTAGCCTTCTTTGTCACGGGATGTGCGTTCTTTTGTGCAGTCCTGTGGGACTTGTGCGCGGGCCAAGCCTTGCTGTTCCCGCGCTAGTGGGTTGCTTTTGCCTTTGCCGTTCCCTGAGAGGCCTTGGACGTATATTTCTATGGATTTTATTTCGGATCTTCCGGTCTCCCAGAGGATGTCAGTTATCATGGTGGTTTGTGACCGGTTTTCTAAGATGGTTCATTTGGTACCTTTGCCTAAGTTGCCTTCCTCTTCTGATTTGGTTCCGTTGTTTTTTCAGCATGTGGTTCGTTTGCATGGCATTCCGGAGAATATTGTGTCCGATAGAGGTTCCCAGTTTGTTTCTAGGTTTTGGCGGGCCTTTTGTGCTAGGCTGGGCATTGATTTGTCTTTTTCTTCCGCATTTCATCCTCAGACAAATGGCCAAACCGAGCGAACTAATCAGACTTTGGAAACTTATTTGAGATGCATTGTGTCTGCTGATCAGGATGATTGGGTGGCTTTCTTGCCATTGGCCGAGTTTGCCCTTAATAATCGGGCTAGTTCTGCTACCTTGGTTTCACCCTTCTTTTGTAACTCTGGTTTTCATCCTCGTTTTTCTTCGGGGCAGGTTGAGCCTTCTGATTGTCCTGGGGTGGACTCTGTGGTTGACAGGTTGCAACAAATTTGGGCTCATGTTGTTGACAATTTGGTGTTGTCTCAAGAGGGGGCTCAGCGTTTTGCTAACCGTCGTTGGTGTGTTGGTTCCCGGCTTCGGGTTGGGGATTTGGTCTGTTTGTCTTCCCGTCATGTTCCTATGAAGGTTTCTTCCCCTAAGTTTAAGCCTCGGTTTATTGGCCCTTATAGGATTTCTGAGATTATCAATCCAGTGTCTTTTCGTTTGGCCCTTCCAGCCTTTTTTTCCATCCATAATGTTTTTCATAGATCTTTGTTGCGGAAATATGTGGTGACCGTTGTTCCCTCTGTTGATCTTCCTGCCCCGGTGTTGATTGATGGGGAGTTGGAGTATGTGGTTGAGAAGATTTTGGATTCTCATTTTTCGAGGCGGAAGCTTCAGTATCTTGTCAAATGGAAGGGTTATGGCCAGGAGGATAATTCTTGGGTTGTTGCCTCCGATGTTCATGCTGAGGATTTGGTTCGTGCCTTTCATTTGGCTCGTCCGGATCGGCCTGGGGGCTCTGGTGAGGGTTCGGTGACCCCTCCTCAAGGAAGGGGTACTGTTGTGTTGTGGATTCTGTTTGCGGGCTCCCTCTGGTGGTTACTTCTGGTACTGGGTGACTTTGGTGGGTTGCGGCCTTTGGTTTCCATCTGTCCATCAGAGGCTGGGTGTTTCCTATTTTACCTGGCCTTTCTGTCATTTCCCTTGCCGGCTATCAATGTGTTCAGATGTGCTCTGTTTGGTTCCTGCCTACCTGCTCCCAGATCTTTCAGGATAAGCTAAGTGCTGAATTTCAGTTGTTTGGTTTTTTTTGTCCAGCTTGCTTAGAATGTCTCTTTGTTAGCTGGTTGCTCTAGTGGACTGAGGTTCTCCCCATGTGCCATGAGTTGGCACATGGGTTCTTGTAATCTCAGGATGGTTTTTTTGATTAGGGTTTTTTGCTGACCGCTCAGTCCCCTTTTGTGTCATTCTGCTTTCTAGTTTTCAGCGGGCCTCTATTTGCTAAAGCTATATACATCATCTCTATGTGTGTGCCTTCCTCTCATTTCACCGTCAATACATGTGGGGGGCAACTATACCTTTGGGGTTAATTCCTCTGGAGGCAAGTGAGGTCTTTGTTTTCTCTGCAGTACTAGTTAGCTCTTAGGCTGGTGCGTGGCGTCTAGAACCAACGTAGGCACGCTCCCTGGCTATCTCTAGTTGCGTTTGTCAGGCGTAGGGCAGCGGTCAGCCCAGGTTCCATCACCCTAGAGCTCGTCCGATATTTATTATACTTTGCTTATCCTGTGCTATCCCTAGCCATTGGGGATTCATGACAGTATAGCCGGCCCACAAAGTGTTAATTGTTTGGGCTGAAGCAGGAGAAAAAGAAGTGTTCAAGGGAAATTTTTTTTTTTTTTCCTTCAGAGTTTTGCTGCCTAGCCCTTAATTGCTGTCTAGCTGCTTCTTACCTCCTCTTAACCCTTGAATGGCTCTGATCTTAGCTGTTTATCATGGATGTCCAGAGTTTGGCTTCCAGCCTGAGTAATCTCGCGGCAAAGGTTCAAAACATACAGGATTTCGTGGTTCACACTCCCATGTCTGAACCTAGAATTCCTATTCCAGAGTTTTTTTCTGGAGCTAGATCTACCTTCCTGAATTTCAGGAACAATTGTAAATTGTTTCTCTCTTTGAAATCTCGCTCCTCTGTAGACCCTGCTCAACAGGTCAAGATTGTTATATCGTTCCTACGGGGCGACCCTCAGAATTGGGCATTTGCATTGGCACCAGGGGATCCTGCATTGCTCAGTGTGGATGCGTTTTTTCTGGCATTGGGATTGCTCTATGAGGAACCTAACCAAGAGATTCAGGCTGAAAAGGCTTTATTAGCCCTCTCTCAGGGGCATGATGAAGCGGAAATATATTGTCAGAAATTTCGGAAATGGTCGGTGCTTACTCAGTGGAATGAGTGCGCCCTGGCTGCAAACTTCAGAAATGGTCTTTCTGAGGCCATTAAGGATATTATGGTGGGGTTCCCTGTGCCTACAGGTCTGAATGAGTCTATGGCTATGGCCATTCAGATTGATCGGCGTTTACGGGAGCGCAAACCCGTGCACCAGTTGGCGGTGTCTTCTGAACAGGCACCTGAGACTATGCAATGTGATAGAATTCAGTCCAGAAGTGAACGGCAAAATTATAGGCGGAAAAATGGTTTGTGTTTTTATTGTGGTGATTCAGCTCATGTTATATCAGCATGCTCTAAACGCACAAAAAGGGTTGATAAATCTTTTGCCATTGATACTCTGCAGTCTAAGTTCATTTTGTCTGTGACTCAGATTTTTTCACTGTCTTCCATTTCCGTCGATGCCTATGTGGATTCAGGCGCTGCCCTGAGTCTTATGGATTGGTCATTTGCTAAACGCTGCGGTTTTAGTCTAGAGCCTCTGGAAATTCCTATTCCTCTGAAGGGAATTGATTCTACACCATTGGCTATGAATAAACCGCAGTATTGGACACAAGTGACCATGCGCATGACTCCCGTTCATCAGGAGGTGATTCGCTTCCTTGTACTGTATAATTTACATGATGTACTAGTGCTTGGTCTGCCATGGTTACAAACTCATAATCCTGTCCTGGACTGGAAAACAATGTCTGTGCTAAGCTGGGGATGTCAGGGGGTTCATGATGATGCACCTCCGATTTCTATCGCTTCATCTACTCCTTCGGAGATCCCTGCGTTTTTGTCGGATTATAGGGATGTTTTTGAGGAGCCTAAGCTCAATTCGCTCCCTCCTCATAGAGAGTGTGACTGTGCTATAGAATTGATTCCTGGCAGTAAGTTCCCTAAGGGTCGTTTATTTAATCTGTCACTGCCAGAGCATACTGCTATGCGGAATTATATTAAGGAGTCCTTGGAAAAGGGACATATTCGTCCATCTTCGTCCCCTCTGGGAGCAGGTTTTTTTTTCGTGGCAAAAAAAGATGGTTCCCTGAGGCCTTGTATAGATTATCGCCTTCTGAATAAGATTACTGTCAAATACCAGTATCCATTGCCATTATTTACGGATTTGTTTGCTCGCATTATGGGGGCTAGGTGGTTCACTAAAATAGATCTTCGTGGTGCGTATAATCTGGTGCGGATAAAACAGGGTGATGAGTGGAAAACCGCATTTAATACGCCTGAGGGCCATTTTGAGTATTTGGTAATGCCTTTTGGACTCTCCAATGCTCCGTCAGTCTTTCAGTCCTTTATGCACAATATTTTCCGTGAATATCTGGATAAGTTTATGATTGTGTATTTGGATGATATTTTGGTGTTTTCTGATGACTGGGAGTCTCATGTTTTACAGGTCAGGAAGGTGTTTCAGGTTTTGCGGGCCAATTCTCTGTTTGTGAAGGGCTCAAAGTGTCTCTTCGGAGTCCAGAAGATTTCTTTTTTGGGGTACATTTTTTCTCCTTCTACTATTGAGATGGATCCCGTTAAGGTTCAGGCTATTTGTGACTGGACACAACCTACATCTGTTAAGAGCCTTCAGAAGTTCTTGGGGTTTGCTAATTTTTATCGTCGGTTCATTGCTAATTTTTCCAGTATTGTTAAACCTTTGACTGATTTGACTAAAAAGGGTGCTGATGTTGCTGATTGGTCTCCTGCGGCCGTGGAGGCCTTTCGGGAACTTAAGCGCCGGTTTTCTTCTGCTCCTGTGTTGTGTCAGCCAGATGTTTCACTTCCTTTTCAGGTGGAGGTTGATGCTTCCGAGATTGGAGCGGGGGCGGTTTTGTCACAGAGAAGTTCTAATGGCTCGGTGATGAAGCCATGTGCTTTCTTCTCTAGAAAATTCTCGCCCGCCGAGCGCAATTATGATGTGGGTAATCGGGAGCTTTTGGCCATGAAGTGGGCATTTGAGGAGTGGCGTCATTGGCTTGAGGGTGCTAAACATCGCGTGGTGGTCTTGACTGATCACAAGAATCTCATTTACCTTGAGTCTGCCAGGCGTTTGAATCCTAGACAGGCTCGTTGGTCGTTATTTTTTTCTCGTTTCAATTTTGTGGTTTCATACCTGCCAGGTTCAAAGAATGTGAAGGCAGATGCTCTTTCCAGGAGTTTTGTGCCTGACTCTCCTGGAGACACTGGGCCTGCTGGTATCCTTAGGGATGGGGTAATATTGTCCGCCGTATCCCCAGACTTGCGACGCGCAATGCAGGAGTTTCAGGTGGATAAACCGGATCGATGTCCACCAGAAAGACTGTTTGTTCCGGATGATTGGACCAGTAGAGTCATCTCCGAGGTCCATTCTTCTGTGTTGGCTGGTCATCCTGGAATATTTGGTACAAGAGACTTGGTGGCCAGGTCTTTTTGGTGGCCTTCCTTGTCTAGGGATGTGCGTACCTTTGTGCAGTCTTGTGAAGTGTGTGCTCGAGCTAAGCCTTGCTGTTCACGGGCTAGTGGGTTGTTGTTATCCTTGCCCATCCCGAAGAGGCCTTGGACGCACATTTCCATGGATTTTATTTCTGATCTCCCGGTTTCACAGAAAATGTCCGTTATCTGGGTTGTGTGTGACCGCTTTTCTAAGATGGTTCATTTGGTGCCCTTGCCTAAGTTGCCCTCCTCCTCTGAGTTGGTTCCTTTGTTTTTTCAGAACGTGGTTCGTTTGCATGGGATTCCGGAGAATATCATTTCTGACAGGGGATCCCAGTTTGTGTCTAGATTTTGGCGGACGTTTTGTGCCAAGATGGGCATTGATTTGTCTTTCTCGTCTGCATTCCATCCTCAGACGAATGGCCAGACGGAGCGAACTAATCAGACCTTGGAAACTTATTTGAGGTGTTTTGTTTCTGCTGATCAGGATGACTGGGTTGCTTTTTTGCCACTGGCCGAATTTGCTCTTAATAATCGGGCTAGTTCGGCCACGTTGGTCTCTCCTTTTTTTTGTAATTCGGGGTTTCATCCTCGTTTTTCCTCTGGTCAGGTGGAGCCTTCGGATTGTCCTGGAGTGGACGTGGTGGTGGACAGGCTACATCACATTTGGAATCAGGTGGTGGACAATTTGAAGTTATCTCAGGAGAAGACTCAGCAGTTTGCTAATCGCCGTCGCCGCGTGGGTCCCCGACTTCTTGTTGGGGACTTGGTGTGGTTGTCTTCTCGTTTTGTCCCTATGAAGGTCTCTTCTCCTAAGTTCAAGCCTCGGTTCATCGGTCCTTATAGGATCTCGGAGATTCTTAACCCTGTATCTTTCCGTTTGGATCTCCCAGCATCGTTCGCTATTCATAGTGTGTTCCATCGGTCGTTGTTGCGGAGGTATGAGGTGCCTGTTGTTCCTTCGGTCGAGCCTCCTGCTCCGGTGCTGGTGGAGGGAGAATTGGAGTATGTTGTTGAAAATATCTTGGATTCTCGTGTTTCCAGACGCAAACTCCAGTATTTGGTTAAGTGGAAGGGTTATTGTCAGGAGGACAATTCCTGGGTGGTCGCCTGCGATGTTCATGCGACTGATTTGGTCCGCGCCTTCCATAGAGCTCACCCTGATCGCCCTGGGGGTTCTCGTGAGGGTTCGGTGACCCCTCCTCAAGGGGGGGGTACTGTTGTGGATTCTGTTTGCGGGCTCCCTCTGGTGGTTACTGCTGGTACTGGGTGACTTTGGTGGGTTGCGGCCTTTGGTTTCCATCTGTCCATCAGAGGCTGGGTGTTTCCTATTTTACCTGGCCTTTCTGTCATTTCCCTTGCCGGCTATCAATGTGTTCAGATGTGCTCTGTTTGGTTCCTGCCTACCTGCTCCCAGATCTTTCAGGATAAGCTAAGTGCTGATTTTCAGTTGTTTGGTTTTTTTTGTCCAGCTTGCTTAGAATGTCTCTTTGTTAGCTGGTTGCTCTAGTGGACTGAGGTTCTCCCCATGTGCCATGAGTTGGCACATGGGTTCTTGTAATCTCAGGATGGTTTTTTTGATTAGGGTTTTTTGCTGACCGCTCAGTCCCCTTTTGTGTCATTCTGCTTTCTAGTTTTCAGCGGGCCTCTATTTGCTAAAGCTATATACATCATCTCTATGTGTGTGCCTTCCTCTCATTTCACCATCAATACATGTGGGGGGCAACTATACCTTTGGGGTTAATTCCTCTGGAGGCAAGTGAGGTCTTTGTTTTCTCTGCAGTACTAGTTAGCTCTTAGGCTGGTGCGTGGCGTCTAGAACCAACGTAGGCACGCTCCCTGGCTATCTCTAGTTGCGTTTGTCAGGCGTAGGGCAGCGGTCAGCCCAGGTTCCATCACCCTAGAGCTCGTCCGATATTTATTATACTTTGCTTATCCTGTGCTATCCCTAGCCATTGGGGATTCATGACACTGTTGTGAATTCTGCTCTTGGGCTCCCTCCGGTGGTTGTAGGTGGTAGCGCTGCTGTCTCTGAATCGCAGCATTTATCAGGTGTGTTCACTTTTTGCAATTCTGACTGGGCTATTTAGTCTTGCTTGACCCTTTAGTCAGTGCCAGTTGTCCATTGTTCCTGGAGGATTCACATCCCTGCCTGGTCTCTCCTGCTTTGCTGTTCATTTCAACAAAGATAAGTTCTGGCCTTGATTTTTGGTGTCCACATGCTGTGGCCTTATTGTTCAGTTCTTTTCCATGTTTTTGTCTTGTCCAGCTTGGTCTGTATAAGGATTTGTTTTGCCAAGCTGGTATCTCTGGAGATGCAGATATACCCTCCATATCTTTAGTTAGCTGTGGAGATTTTGTATTTTCTGTGGTGGATATTTTCTAGTGTTTTAATACTGACCGCATAGTGCTCTGTCCTATCCTTTCTATTTAGCTAGAAGTGGCCTCCTTTGCTAAATTCTGATTTCAGTCTGTGTATGTTTTTTCCCTCTCCTCTCACAGTCAATATTTGTGGGGGGCTGTCTATCCTTTGGGGATTTTCTCTGAGGCAAGATAGTTTTCCCTTTTCTTTCTCTAGGGGTAATTAGTCCTCCGGCTGTGTCGAGATGTCTAGGGAGTGATAGGTACATTCCACGGCTACTTCCAGTTGCGGTGTTAAGTTCAGGGTCTGCGGTCAGTGCAGGTACCACCTTCTCCAGAGTACGTCTCATGCTGCTCTTAGGCCACCAGATCATAACAAACATGTGCCTGACTCCACAGTCATTACAGTCACCCTGTGCCAAGTCAGAGATATATAACGCCCCTGGCCATGCTTGCTCGTTCAGGTGTAAGTGGTGAAATGCACTTTGGCAGACATAGATTTTTTTCAGGGAATGGGTGATGTTGTCTGTGACAAGCTGGTGTAGGGCAGGCACAGCTTTCTTAGAAAAGTAATGGCCACTGCACTGTGCATCTGATACTGGGGCACTGCGACAACCATCAACTTTCCTTTCAGACACCGTCTGTATGCACCAAGTGGAAAGGAAACATTTTTGTGGCCAACAGATTGAAGATGGAGTTCAAGCTCTTAGCTTTGGCATGTGTAAGAGTAAATATTTTTTTACATGATCACTACCGCGGGACCAAGGGCTGGCTGCTGTGCTGAGAGACTGTGGAGTAGGGGGAACAGAGCAAACTGTTGGACCATGAGTGAGGTACAGTTGGACATGTTATGGTGGATTGATAAAGATGTGTTGTGTTAGGTAACACAAAAACAGCAGACATGTCCACTTACATAACAGCTGACAGTTTTTCACTCACCCTGACTGTAAGGGATAAAAAAGTGGAGTTTCTGAACACTTGGCATAGTGATGGAGGAGGAAGTAGCAACAGATGTAGTTGATGTGATGACTGGTGGTTGGCGAGGCTAGTTGACATTTTAGTGCCATGAGAATCCCAGACTAAGACATGTTCATCGCACATGTGCGGATTCATGCATGCAGTTGTCAAATCATAGCAATTTTTGCCTCTACAGAGTGTTTTTTTGTAAATTTTGCAGAAAACGTGAATTGGGTCATCCTTTGTGGCTTAAAAAAAAGACTCAGGCTAAGCAACCATTACCGCCCCTGCAAACTACAGACTTGCGACAGGTGCTGGCCATAGCCAGAGTTGTGGCTGAGGATGCAGTGCTTGTCTTGGTTGCATCATTCCATGTATGTGAGGAAAGCTGGAACATAACCTACCTGTCTTCCTCTTCCTCCACCTCCTCTGCTCAGCTGCTCAGCTGCGTACCTTTGGGTTCACACCAAGCGGGATTTACAACCTCATCTTCATCCTCTCTGCTCTCACACTCCTCACCCCAAGAGTAACCCTCCTCCTCTTCCTACCATGACACCACAGTACAGTGTGCTTCTGTTATCTGTGTCTCATCAGAATCTGCTCCATCTCTGGTGGTTAACGACTGGTGATGAGGGTCTGGATTCTGCTCCAGACCCTACTTCGTTCAGCCATGGATCCAACATGAAACCTTTTTGGGCAACAGTGCAGATGCTTTTGTCCTCTTGATTCTGTGAATCTTTGGAGTAGACCTCTGATGCCCATGTGATAGAATGTGTGAGCAGCTTTGCTGAACGGCCCATCTGTGGTTCACCACAGTCAGTTGAGGGTTTAGAAATTTGTGACGTGGAGTAAACAAGGGTGATTAGGGTGCCACTTCTAAAGATTGTGCTGTGTGTGATGTTAAGGTAGAGGAGGAGGAGAAGCCACTTGATGCAGCACTTGCCATCCACTGGAGCACATGCTCTTTCTGTCCCTCATCTACAATGTGTACCACTGTGCGACTACCAAAGAAGGGAGTGGAGTAGTCTATCCAGTAATAGATATTGTTAGTGGTCTTTGGATACTCAATGCAACACAGTTTTATGTGAAGACAAAAGAAAAAATCCAGCTCACCATAGTTGTAGTCCCTGGAGGCTCGGAGCACGGAAACACTGTGTAAAGGCGTGAGGAATGCAGGAAATAGAAAAAAATCCAGCTCAACGAGGTGGTGAAAAAGCAAAGTCTTGGTACTTTATTCACTTCATATCAAAAAATAGAGGATAAAACAACAGCACAATATAATTAAAAACACTATCTACGCATTTCTGGTGACATAGCACCCTTAGTCATGACTTCATGACTGTTGTTTTATCCTCTATTTTTTGATATGAAGTGAATAAAGTACCAAGACTTTGCTTTTTCACCACCTCGTTGAGCTGGATTTTTTTCTATTTCCTGCAACACAGTTTTATCCCAAACTATTTGGATTATTAAATACAGCCTCCTGGCTGACCCCAATATAAGGCCTACCAATTTTTAAGAGGAAAGGTGGCCTCCTGATTCCTCAAGGCAACACAGTTTTATCCCAAACAATTTTTATCAGCAAATTGGGCCCACTGGCTGAACTCCAATATTAGGCCTAATGATTATTAAGAGGAGACGTGGCCTCCTCATTTCTCAATGCAACACATTTTATCCCAAATGATTTGGATTAGCAAACTTGGCCTCCTGGCTGAACCCCTATATTAGGCCTAATGATTTTTAAGATGAATTGGGGCCTCCTGATTCCTCACTGCAATACAGTTTGTGCCAAAATGATTTGGATTAGCAAATAGGGGCTCCTGTGACTGCAACATAGCTTTAGCACAATCTAGTTAGATGCTAGAAGATCTATATAACACAGGACAGGATCTTATCCAGCTAATTGACAAGTTCATTTTCAGCAACACCAACAGCAGGAGGTGAGTCTTTGCACTGTTATACTGATAAAATGGCACCAGCAAAATGCGATGTCCACTTTTTGTATGGACAGGGACATGTGACTTTGGCTGCCAATCATAGAATACCTTGTGTCATGACGTTGTGAATAGTTTCAGCTCCCTGTTTTGCTGCCGGAATGAACACACATTAAGTTATTACAGAACAAAAAAATGAAAATATTACACTCATCTGACCTAGGCACGCCACCTCCCCTTATAAAACACGTCTATTCCACTCATCATACAGCACCACTATCCTAGACAAAATCAAAGCAAAAGCATTAGTGGATGCACAATCAGTTACTGATTGAGTAAAAATGATTGTTTGTCCGAACACGAATCTGAATGTGCTAAGTTCGTGCCAAATTTGAGATTAGTGAATGATTTCAGAACAAATTTGCAGATTTCTAGTCAATAGCAGTAATTGTCTTATTGTTCACCTATTTCACTAATTTAAGGGAACCATATGTTAGAGGCCTGGACTTCCCTGCCATGTGGGATATATCGCAGGCACTGTTTGTTGCTCTGGTCTCCCATTCAGGTCCGGCCGCTGGTTCTGCTGCTTGGTACAGACATTGGTCCCAGCATCTTGCTCAGGCTCCTGTTATACATGTGGTTACTGCTTGCTCTCCAGCTAAAGTCTACGGTAATCAGTGGTTTACAGAGGCAGCCCCACTCTCTGGAGTCTAAGCCCAGAAATCACCTTACTGAGCATGTCCGTGATGTGGCGCCTAGTCATTGGTGCTCGGATGCTTTCTGCTCTGGTGATGTGGCAGCTCCAGATTGGCCCACAAGCGATGCCCCATCCTACTTGGCGTGAGTGTTTGGGGTGGAGCCTGCCACATAAAGGCCTGTCAGTGAAGCATGCTATCGTCACTTGTGCTTGGTGCAAGTGTGGATGGATTCGCTACCACTCTGTCTGTGCATTTTTGTGTGTTTAGCACTCTATCAGCTACCAGTGGGACATCACTGATCTGTGCCATTAGAATTCTGGCACCTCCAGAGAGGATATTGGCTGTGTGAGTTCAGGGCTGGCATCAAGCCATCAGAATTCCGGCTCCTCCGGAGAGGAGGTTTGCTGCGTGTTCTTGCTGTGAGTTTTTGCTATCTTTTTCTGTCACAAGTGTATGCTATAATTCCCTGTGGGGTTAACAGGGTATTGCACCACAGACAATGTTCAACCCACGTGTTCTTTAACAGGGTATGACACATTCCTATTGTCCTTGTACCTCTCGGTGGTTAGCTGAGCTGGTACATACCTTCCCTGTACCCCTCAGTGGTTAGTTGAGCTAGTACTCACCTTCCCTGTACCCCTCGGTGGTTTGCAGAGCTGGTACTTACTGTCCCTGTAAGTCTTGGTAGTTAGCTGTCTAGGTACTCCTCTCCCTGTGCACCTCTGAGATGTATTTGGGTTTGGTTTTCTGCATTTTATTCACACTGCGTGGAGTTAACTCGTTGTGTTTAAGGAGGAACTTTTGATAGTTTTTATCCATCCTTATTTACACTAGCAGCAATTTTACATCTCTGCACTGTGGACCACGGGTTGCGATTGCACTTTACAGTTTATTTTAACCCTTTAACCCCCAAAGGTGGTTTGCATGTTAATGACCGGGCCAATATTTACGATTCTGACCACTTTTTTGAGGTTATAACTCTGGAACGTTTCAACGTATCCTTTTGATTCTGACAATGTTTTCTCATGACATATTTTACTTCATGATAGTGGTAAAATTTATTTGATATGACTTGCGTCTATTTGTGAAAAAAATGAAAATTTAGAAAATTTTGCAATTTTCCAACTTTGAATTTTCATGCCCTTAAATCACAGAGATATGTCACACAAAATACTTAATAAGTAACATTTCCCACATGTCTACTTTACATCAACACAATTTTGGAACCACATTTTTTTTGTTAGGAAGATATAAGAGTTAAGAGTTAAAAGTTGACCAGTGATTTCTCATTTTTACAACACCATTTTTCTTTTAGGGACCACATCACATTTGAAGTCACTTTCAGGGGTCTATATGATAGAAAATTCACAAAGTTACACAATTCTAAAAACTGCAACCCTCAAGGTGCTCAAAACCACATTCAAGAAGTTTATTAACCCTTCAGGTGCTTCACATGAATTTTTTGAATGTTTAAAAAAAATGAACAATTAACTTTTTTTCACAAAAAATTTGCTTCAGATATAATTTGTTTTATTTTACCCAGGGTAACAGGAGAAATTGGACCTCAAAAGTTGTTGTACAATTTGGCCTGAGTATGCTAATACACCCTATGTGGGGGTAAACCACTGTTTGGGCGCATGACAGAGCTCGGAAGGGAAGGAGCGCCGTTTGACTTTTCAATGCAAAATTAGTTGGAATTGAGATCGGACACCATGTCGTGCTTGGAGAGCCCTTGATGTGCCTAAACAGTGGAAACCACCACCCACAAGTGACACCATTTTGGAAGGTAGACCCCCTAAGGAACTTATGTAGATGTGTGGTGAGCACTTTGAACCCCCAAGTGCTTCACAGAAGTTTATAATGTAGAGCTATAAAAATGAAAAAAAAATATTTTTTTTCACAAAAATGATCTTTTCTCCCCCATTTTTATTTTCCCAAGGGTAACAGGAGAAATTGGACCTCAAAAAATGTGCAATTTGTCCTGAGTACGCTGATACTCCATATTTGGGGTAAACCACTGTTTGGGCGCATGGCAGAGCTCGGAAGGGAGGGAGCGCCACTTGACTTTTCAATGCAAAATTGTCTGGAATTTAGATTGGACACCATGTAGCGTTTGGAGAGTCACTGATGTGCCTAAACAGTAGAAATTCCCCACAAGTGATCCCATTTTGGAAAGTAGACCCCCTAGGGAACTTATCTAGATGTGTGGTGAGCACTTTGAAACCCCAAGTGCTTCACAGAAGTTTATAATGTAAAGCCGTAAAAATGAAAAATAATATTTTTTTCACAAAAATTATCTTTTTGCCCCAATTTTATATTTTCCCAAGGGTAACAGGAGAAATTGAACCTCAAAAGTTGTTGTGCAATTAGTCCTGAGTATGCTGATACTCCATATGTGGGGATAAACTACTGTTTGGGCGCATGGCAGAGCTCAGAAGGGAAGGAGAGCCATTTGACTTTTCAATGCAAAATTGGCTGGAATTGAGATCGGACACCATGTCGCGTTTGGAGAGCCCCTGATGTCCTAAACAGTGGAAACCCCCACAAGTGACACTATTTTGGAAAGTAGACCCCCTAAGTCTCAGGACCAGCTTCCTGACTGGCACTCACCGGCAACAGCGCAGGAGGCTAGCCTGGATGTCTGGTGCCAGGGACAGCCTGTGACACCGAGGAGCTGTGAACAAAAGCAGTAGCAACGGTACTGCAGGGGCTAGCCATTCTCCAGAGCAGGCAGACAGGACCTGTTGTCAATTGACCGCGTGTCAGAGGGGGTGGGCGGAGCTTAGCGCCGCTGTTTGAGCCTGCCGCGCGGGGCTGCAGCGGCTCTGGGAGAAAGTGTAAGAAGGAGAGGAACCTCCAAGGATGTTAAAAGGGATGACAGGAAAAAACGTAGTCACACAAACCAAGGTCATACAAAGAGAGGTCTGCGCAGTACACAGGGGCAGTCAGAAGAATAGTCAGAATGTAGCAGAAGATCAGAAAACTAGAACGGGCAATAGATGGTACAGAAACAACAGGCAGGAATCACAACAGGGACGGAACCATATCAGAAACCAAATAGACAAACAATAGTACATGCACAAAGCAGACGCACACAAGGGTCAGACACACTCAGCCAAGAGTCAGAGTATAAATGACAGGGATTGACCTCACAGTGAGGCTATAAAAAGCCTCCCAGGACCCAGAAAGAGGCCATCCGAGTTAACCCTGCAACTACCTGACCCGAGAGCCCAGTAAACCATGACACTAAGGAACTTATCTAGATGTGTGGTGAGCACTTTGAAACCCCAAGTGCTTCACAGAAGTTTATAATGTAGAGTCGTAAAAATAAAAAAATCATATTTTTTCCACAAAAATGATCTTTTCGCCCCCAATTTTTTATTTTCCCAAGGGTAACAGGAGAAAATGGACCTAAAAAGATGTTGTCCAGTTTGTCCTGACTATGCTGATAACCCATATGTGGGAGAAAACTATGGTTTGGGCACATGTCAGGGCTCGGAAGCGAAGTAGTGGCGTTTTGGAATGCAGACTGTGATGGAATGGTCTGCTGGCATGATGTTGCATTTGCAGAGCCACTGATGTGCCTAAACAGTAGAAAAACCCCACAAGTGACCCCAAGGAACTTATCTAGATGTGTTGTGAGAACCTTGAACCCCATGTTTGTCACTAAACCTTATAACGCAGAGCCGTGAAAATAAAACATCATTTTTTTCCCACAAAAATGATTTTTTAGCCCCCAAATTTTTATTTTCCCAAGGGTAACAGGAAAAATTGGACACCAAAAGTTGTTGTGCAATTTGTCCTGAGTACGCTGATGCCACATACTGTATGTGGGAGAAAACTACTGTTTGGGCACATGTCAGGGCTCGGAAGCGAAGTAGTGGCGTTTTGGAATGCAGACTTTGATGGAATCGTCTACGGGTGTCATGTTGCGTTTGCAGAGCCACTGATGTGCCTAAACAGTAGAAACCCCCCACAAGAGACCCCATTTTGGAAACTAGACCCCCAAGGAACTTATCTAGATGTGTTGTGAGAACTTTGAACCCCCAAGTATTTCACTACAGTTTATAACGCAGAGCCGTGAAAATAAAAAATCATTTTTTTTCCACAAAAATGATTTTTTTAGCCCCCAAATTTTTATTTTCCCAATGGTAACAGGTGAAATTGGAACACAAAAGTTGTTGTCCAATTTGTCCTGAGTACGCTGATAAGTCATGTGGGGGTAAACCACTGTTTGGGCGCACGGCAGAGCTCGGAAGGGAAGGAGCACTATTTTACTTTTTCAACGCAGAATTGGCTGGAATTGAGATCGGACGCAATGCCGCGTTTGGAGAGCCCCTGATGTGCCTAAGCAGTGGAAATCCCCCAATTCTGACTCCAAACCTAACCCGAATACAACCCTAACCCTAATCCCAACCTTAACCATAACCCTAACCACACCCCTAACCCAAACACGCCCCTAACCTTAATCACAACCCTAACCACACCTCTAACCTCAACACATCCCTAACCCCAACACAAGCCTAACCCTAATCCCAACCCTAACCATAACCCTAACCACACCCCTAATACTGACACACCCCTAACCCTAATCCCAACCCTAATCCCAACTGTAAACGTAATCCAAACCCTAACCCCTATTCTAGCCCCAACCTTAACCCTAACTTTAGCCCCAACCATAAATATAACTTTAGCTCCAACCCTAACCTTAACATTAGCTTCAACCCTAACCCTTACTTTAGCTCCAACCCTAACCCTAACTTTAGCCCCAGCCCTAACGCTAACTTCAGCCCCAACCCTAACTTTTGCCCCAACCCTTACCCTAACTTTAGCACTAACCCTAACCCAAATGGGAAAATGGAAATAAATAATTTTTTTATTATTATTATTTTTCCCTAACTAAGGGGGTGATAAAGGGGGGTTTGATTTACTATTTATAGTGGGGTTTTATAGTGGGTTTTTATGTTTGACAGCTGTCATACACTAAAAGATGCCTTTTATTGCAAAAAATAGTTTTTGCATCACCACATTTTGAGAGCTATAATTTTTCCATACTTTGGACCACAGAGTCATGTGAGGTCTCGCTTTTTGTGGGACAATTTGATGTTTTTATTGGTAGTATATTCGGGCACATTACATATTTTTTGATTGCTTTTTAATTAAGATTTTTGGGAGGCAGAATGAACAAAAACCAGCAATTCATGAATTTCTTTTGGGTGGTGCGTTTATACAGTTCCGCGTGTGGTAAAATTGATAAAGCTGTTTTATTCTTCGGATTAGTACGATTACAGCGATACCTCATTTATATTTTTTATGTTTTGGCGCTTTCATACAATAAAACTTTTATATAAAAAATAATTATTTTTGCATCGCTTTATTCTGAGGGCTATAACTTTTTTATTTTTCGCTGATGATGATGTTGTATGGCAGCTCGCTTTTTGCGGGACAAGATGATGTTTTTTGCGTTACCATGTTTATTTATATCCGTCTTTTTGGTCGCATGTTATTCCACTTTTTCTTTGGCAATTTGATGATAAAGCATTGTTTTTTGCCTTGCTTTTTTTTTTTTTTTTCTTTTTACGATGTTCACTGAAGGGGTTAACTGGTGGGGCAGTTTTATAGGTTGGATCGTTACAGATGCGGCGATACTAAATATGTGTACTTTTATTGATTTTTTTATTTACATAAAGAAATGTATTTATTCGAACAATATTTATTATTTTTTCTTTATTTAAGAAATTTTTAAAAATATTTTTACACAGTATATTTTTTTTTTACTTTTTTTACATTGTCCCAATTGCAATCAATCCTTGGTCGGGGCTCTTTTTGCATCAATTACTGCATCAATGCGGTGTGGCATGGAGGCAATCAGCCTGTGGCACTACTGAGGTGATATATATATCCCGTCATAACCAAAAGTGTTGGCACCCCTGAAATTGTACTTATCCAGGAAAATTATTTCTATTTCACATGTTTTATTATACACATGTTTATTTCCTGTGTATGTATTGGAGCAACACAAAGAAAACAGAAAAAAACTGCAAATTGGACATAATTTCACACAAAACCCCAAAGATAAGCTGGACAATATTGTTGGCACCCTCAACGTAATATTTGGTGTGGCGCTTTGGAATAAATAACTGCAATCAATCACTTCCTATTACCATGAACAAGCTTCTTACAACTCTCAGCTGGAACTTTAAACCACTCTCCTTTTGCAAACTGCTCCAGGTCTCTCACTTCTAAAGGGTGCCTTCTCCCCACAGCAATTTTAAGATCTCTCCAAAGGTGTTCAATGGGATTTAGATCTGGACTAACTAGTTATAAGCTAGTATACTCGTTGCTCGGGTGGTGTCCGAATATTTGTGAGTGCAAAGGAGACTTTGTTTTTGTTGATGCAGCTGCATGATTTGCGGCTTCTAGACAGCTTGAATACATGTGGGGATTCCCAGGCAACCCCCACATGTACTCAGGCTGGCTAGCAGCCGTAAATCATGCAGCTGCGTCAACAAAAGCTAAATCTCTGAGCACTCACAAATACTTGTAGACCACTCAAGCATGCTCCAGAAAACCCGAGCAACAAGTATACTCGCTCATCACTAATCTGGACTCAGTGCTTGCTGCTTTAGAACTCTCCAGTGTTTTGTTTCCATCCATTTTTGGGTGCTTCCTGAGGTTTGGGGTCATTGTCCTGCTGGAATACCCATAACCTATATAATCAATAATCAGAACCTCCCACTCCCGTCTCCAAGACTTTACACGTGCGGCGCCGATTCTTTGGAATGCACTACCTAGGTTAATACAATTAATCCCCAATCCCCACAGTTTTAAGCGTGCACTAAAAACTCATTTGTTCAGATTGGCCTACCGCCTCAACGCATTAACCTAATTATCCCTGTGTGGCCTATTAATAAAAAACAACAACATAATCACGTTCCTCCATCATATTCTCATACACTTTATGCAGTTAATAGCCTCTGTGTCTGTACTGCTATATACTTAGGCAGTTAACTGGTTCATGCAGCTTTACATGAACACCCGAGCCTTACACTATGGCTGGTCCAAATAACTAAAGCAATTGTTACCATCCACCTCTCGTGTCTCCCCTTTTCCTCATAGTTTGTAAGCTTGCGAGCAGGGCCCTCATTCCTCCTGGTATCTGTTTTGAACTGTGATTTCTGTTATGCTGTAATGTCTGTTGTCTGTATAAGTCCCCTCTATAAGTTGTAAAGCGCTGCGGAATATGTTGGCGCTATATAAATAAAATAATTATTATTATTATTAACCTAGGTTGCAAACCCAGCTTTTGATACTGGGCCCTACCTTGTAACCAAAAATCCTTCAGTAGTCTTCAGATTTCATGATGCCTTGCACACACTCAAGGCACCTATTGCCAGAGGCAGCAAAACAAACCCAAAACATCTTTGAACCTCCACCATATTTGCCTGTAGGTATTGTGTTCTCATCTGCCAATAAGACGATTTCCAAGAAGGATTTTGGCTTACTCTCACACATTTTTGCTAACTGTAGTCTACCTTTGCTTTGTCTCTGTGCCAGTAGTGAGGTCTTCATGGGTCTCCTGCATAGTGTTTCATTTAATTCAAATGTTTATGGAAAGTTCTCACTGACACTGATGCACCCTGAGCTTGCAGGACAGCTTGAATTCCTTTGGAACTTGATTGGGGCTGGTTATCCACCATCCAGACTATCCTGAATTGCAACGTTTCATCATTTTTTTCTGATTTCCATGTTCAGAGAGATTAGCTATAATGCCATGAAATGTAAACATCTTGATTATGTTGCACGCAGCGGACATAGAAACATCAAGATCTCTAGAGATGGACATGTAATTTTGAGATTGTTGATATTGTTCACAAATTTTGGTTCTCAAGTCCGCAGACAGTTCTCTTCTCTTTCTGTTCTACATGCTTAGTGTGACACACACAGACACACAATGCAAAGATTGAGTCAACTTCTCCCCTTTTTATCTGGTTTCAGATGTGACGTTTTTCATATTGCCCACACCTGTTACTTTCCACAGGTGACTTTTAATGAGCATCACATGCTTGAAACATAGTTGTTAACCCACAATTTTTGAAAGGTGCCAACAATTTGGTCCTCATTATTGTTAGGGTTTTGTGTGAAATGATGTTCAATTTGCCATTTTTTTCTCAGTCTTTTTCTGTTGTTCCAATACAATAAAAGGAAGTAAACATGTGTATAACAGAACATGTGTAATTGCAACAATATTCTTGCAGAAATAGTTCATTTCCTGGATCATTTTCAAGGGTGCCAACGCTTTTGCCCATAACCGCATATTGTTTTACAAAGAAATGGGTCTATTTAACAACAGTATGAATTCACACTGTAGTTTGTACATAGCTGAAAATGTAGCATAATGATATTTGAGGTGTACTTACCACTTGAGGTTCTCCAAAGAAAGCACTACCTACCTATAATTACATGTAGTAGTGGACATATCATAAAGAAATCTGGAAGAACATATTTCTGTTCTTCTTATAGATATGGAACTTGAGTGTAGATATGGAACTTGAGTGCGTTTTTGCTTCTTACAATCTAAATCATCACAAACATGTTGAATACAGTCTACATCTGGTGTCTGGTGGTAGTCAGCTTATATAAACCAGCCGCTTTTCTGTTTTATAGCTATTTCTTGATTTTTCCAGCAGTCTGCTTGGCATATTTTTCTTGATGCACAATTATATTTTCCCAATTAGATTTTTTTCAGACAGTATTGCATGATGAGTTAAAATGTTTTCTATCAGTATTCACTGAAAAACACATCCAGAACACCAGATGATGTAATATCTTCCCAAACTTCTAATGATCCTCCACCATGCTTCACAACTGATTGATCTCTACCACTTTCTAAGCTTCTCTTTGAAGGTTAACATAACGTTCGTGACACTAGTGGGAAAACAGAATGGTAGTACACATGCAAGTTTTGATCAGGATTTGTTGTTTTGTTGCAGAGGAAAAGCATGAAGGGTAGTTTAGCATGGTGTGTGTATTAAATCTGTCAAACAACAGGACCCAGATTGATCCCATAATAGTCAGTGGTGTCCCTTTACTTCCATTTGCATCAGTCATACAACTTATGTGTTTTGGATAAGGATGTGCAAATCTACAGAAATTACAATTTTGCAGTTTATCTCAAATTTGGGCAGGAAATTTGATTCCAGTCTAATTTATCCAATTGATTATGCCCTCGGTGCTATTAAAGCAGTATATTATACAAAGTACTCTGAGGTCTTCAGAACTAAAACATAATATAAGTAATGGGCTGCAGATCGTATTGGTGCCACCACAGCCCCCTGACTGTGTTCTGTTAACTACCTAACGCACCAGCTCCAGCTCTGATCTTATTTTCACTTTTTGCCAATGGTTTCAAAGCTGACAAAACCTCAGCAAATGTTATCATATTATTATGCACGTTACCCTACATACTCATGATGCTTCATATCATAACATATTGTTATAATATGCAATGAGGCCTAGTCAGCACAGGAGCAGAACAGTATTCCCAAATACTAATGTGAACCCAGAATGTTTTTTTCTCTTACACCAAAAAAAGTGTCATCAATGTGCTTGATCTGATCTACCATTTTTAACGCATGCATTCATTATTTATCTTTCTTTCGTCCTGAACTTTTCAGTGCAAACCATAAAATAATGTAAAAGAAAAATTCTTTGTCTTTCAGCAAAGGACTTTTGTCTATTAAGTATAAAAATATGATAGAATTGTGCTTCCACCAGAATTTTCAATTCTTTAAAACTTAGTTCCACCAAGTTGTTCCACTATAAATGTAAAGTTATACATCACCTATTATGTAAATGATTTATTATGATTTTTCAGTGTCCTTAAAAAATATTGAATATCATAATTTTGGAAGAATTTTCCAGAAAAAAAGATCAAGTTGGCAACTTGAACACCCACCATTCTGTAAGACTATGCCTTACTCTTACGAATGGTCTGAAAATTGAATAAGGCCTGATTGACTTCTAGGCTATGAAATGGTGTCTAGTATTGCTAGATATCATTTATCTATTGTCCACATTTAATTAATATTCTGGCACAGAAGAGAAGTAGATTGTCTAAGCTGAAGTTGGTTTGACATTCCCAGGATATTCACAGTATGTATGCAAAAAACTTGAAACAAAGTCAGTAATATAGTCTAGAGTCAACAACACAATTGCAGTGTGAATGCAATACATCAACACATTAAATTGACCTGTAGCCAGCAAATAAGCCTCTAGTCAGTAATGTTAAAATTGTCACTGTAATCAGGCAACAAAACCAAATGATGAGACTGGAGCATCATTTTGAAACAAAGCCAGGGTTAAGGTCAGGGTCATAGTCAGGAGTCAGGGAGAGATATCAGCTAAAAGAGTATAGCCCAAATGTACTAAAACATAACCTTTACTAATAATATCGTTAAAAATGAACAAACAATAAACAACCAAATAATAAAGTGCTCACGCCGAAACTGTGCTCAAAGGTAAAAAACTGGCTTGATCTCACCAAATATGGACGAGGGATACCCATGTTGTTAGGGGGTCCCAGGGAGGGTCCAGTAGTTGTAGGGTAGTGAGGAGGGGACGGGGACCTGTTTCTAATCCCCTGTCGTGCCCCAGCAATAACTCCCGTTCTTACAAGGACAGGCCTGAATGAGCCCTACTATGGACACCCCCCACCGTGTATGATATAGTCAACGCCTCCCTACGCGTTTCTTCACCGGTAACGGAGATTCATCGGGGAAGTTTTCAATGGCCAAAAGGCCTGGACGTAAATTCACAAGTCCATGATTAAAGTCCACTCAGATGTCCAAAAGTATAGGGTGTAAGCAGTGGCCATATACCATCCTAGAGATAGGTAATCCCTTGTGGCAATCCGCCACAATAAGTGAGTCAACCAGCAGTGGCATCCGCTACCTCCTTATAAGCATAACAGATACAAGGCCCCTCCCTGCCGTGGGGATCTGAGATAATTAATAACCACCCCTATCCGGCTGAGAGTACCGGTGCTTACCGGACCATTCCGTGCTCCAACGCTGGAACGCATGCCATCTCCCCCTGTGCCACATGGCTGCCAGCCGCTTTCACAGAGCGTATCGTAAAACCGGAAGTGCCAATGCCATATTGGATACCTCACTTCCGGCACGCCGATATTATTGTGCGCTCCAAGTATGGAACGCAAGCGGCTACGGGCACACAGGCGCATAATGATGATGGACGGGTATAGTGAATTGCGCTTTATTACGTGCGTTTACACTACCCGTCCATAGGGCACTAGGCAGCACCCCATGCATGTATATACAATTAAGCACGCTCCTACTTTGAGGTACCATTCAGCCTATTACACCCTATAAATGCACTGTTCACAAGCCAGTTAAGCTAAACATTTATAGAAGTAGGAAATGCTACAAATGAGTGGCTGGAAGTATCCATGCCGGCTAGTATACCGTAAATATAATGCTATGTGACAGGAAGTGTCCAGACACAAAAATACAAAGCACATCTCAAATGGTACTTATATCC